>NC_139217.1:475131639-475544369 GCF_055691185.1 Crinia signifera | reverse complement strand
CTCTGTATAATGTACAGGGTGGGTTAGGACCGCCCTCTGTATAATGTACAGGGTGGGATAGGACCGCCCTCTGTATAATGTACAGGGTGGGTTAGGACCTCCCTCTGTATAATGTACAGTGTGGGATAGGACCGCCCTCTGTATAATGTACAGGGTGGGTTAGGACCGCCCTCTGTATAATGTACAGGGTGGGATAGGACCGCCCTCTGTATAATGTACAGGGTGGGTTAGGACCTCCCTCTGTATAATGTACAGGGTGGGTTAGGACCGCCCTCTGTATAATGTACAGTGTGGGGGTAAGACCGCTCTCTGTATAATGTACAGGGTGGGTTAGGACCGCCCTCTGTATAATGTACAGGGTGGGTTAGGACCGCCCTCTGTATAATGTACAGTGTGGGATAGGACCGCCCTCTGTATAATGTACAGTGTGGGTTAGGACCGCCCTCTGTATAATGTACAGGGTGGGGTAGGACCGCCCTCTGTATAATGTACAGGGTGGGTTAGGACCGCCCTCTGTATAATGTACAGGGTGGGTTAGGACCGCCCTCTGTATAATGTACAGTGTGGGGGTAGGACCGCCCTCTGTATAATGTACAGGGTGGGGGTAGGACCGCCCTCTGTATAATGTACAGGGTGGGATAGGACCGCCCTCTGTATAATGTACAGGGTGGGTTAGGACCGCCCTCTGTATAATGTACAGGGTGGGTTAGGACCGCCCTCTGTATAATGTACAGTGTGGGGGTAGGACCGCCCTCTGTATAATGTACAGTGTGGGGGTAGGACCGCCCTCTGTATAATGTACAGTGTGGGGATAGGACCGCCCTCTGTATAATGTACAGGGTGGGTTAGGACCGCCCTCTGTATAATGTACAGGGTGGGTTAGGACCGCCCTCTGTATAATGTACAGGGTGGGATAGGACCGCCCTCTGTATAATGTACAGAGTGGGATAGGACCGCCCTCTGTATAATGTACAGGGTGGGATAGGACCGCCCTCTGTATAATGTACAGGGTGGGATAGGACCGCCCTCTGTATAATGTACAGGGTGGGTTAGGACCGCCCTCTGTATAATGTACAGGGTGGGATAGGACCGCCCTCTGTATAATGTACAGGGTGGGTTAGGACCGCCCTCTGTATAATGTGCAGTGTGGGTTAGGACCGCCCTCTGTATAATGTACAGGGTGGGTTAGGACCGCCCTCTGTATAATGTACAGGGTGGGTTAGGACCGCCCTCTGTATAATGTACAGGGTGGGTTAGGACCGCCCTCTGTATAATGTACAGTGTGGGGTAGGACCGCCCTCTGTATAATGTACAGTGTGGGTTAGGACCGCCCTCTGTATAATGTACAGGGTGGGATAGGACCGCCCTCTGTATAATGTACAGTGTGGGGGTAGGACCTCCCTCTGTATAATGTACAGTGTGGGATAGGACCGCCCTCTGTATAATGTACAGTGTGGGGTAGGACCGCCCTCTGTATAATGTACAGGGTGGGTTAGGACCGCCCTCTGTATAATGTACAGGGTGGGTTAGGACCGCCCTCTGTATAATGTACAGGGTGGGTTAGGACCGCCCTCTGTATAATGTACAGGGTGGGTTAGGACCGCCCTCTGTATAATGTACAGGGTGGGTTAGGACCGCCCTCTGTATAATGTACAGTGTGGGTTAGGACCGCCCTCTGTATAATGTACAGTGTGGGTTAGGACCGCCCTCTGTATAATGTACAGTGTGGGTTAGGACCGCCCTCTGTATAATGTGCAGTGTGGGATAGGACCGCCCTCTGTATAATGTGCAGTGTGGGGGTAGGACCGCCCTCTGTATAATGTACAGGGTGGGATAGGACCGCCCTCTGTATAATGTACAGGGTGGGATAGGACCGCCCTCTGTATAATGTACAGGGTGGGGGTAGGACCGCCCTCTGTATAATGTACAGGGTGGGTTAGGACCGCCCTCTGTATAATGTACAGGGTGGGTTAGGACCGCCCTCTGTATAATGTACAGGGTGGGTTAGGACCGCCCTCTGTATAATGTACAGGGTGGGATAGGACCGCCCTCTGTATAATGTACAGTGTGGGGGTAGGACCGCCCTCTGTATAATGTACAGGGTGGGGGTAGGACCGCCCTCTGTATAATGTACAGGGTGGGTTAGGACCGCCCTCTGTATAATGTACAGGGTGGGATAGGACCGCCCTCTGTATAATGTACAGTGTGGGGGTAGGACCGCCCTCTGTATAATGTACAGGGTGGGTTAGGACCGCCCTCTGTATAATGTACAGGGTGGGATAGGACCGCCCTCTGTATAATGTACAGGGTGGGTTAGGACCGCCCTCTGTATAATGTACAGTGTGGGGGTAGGACCGCCCTCTGTATAATGTACAGTGTGGGATAGGACCTCCCTCTGTATAATGTACAGTGTGGGATAGGACCGCCCTCTGTATAATGTACAGGGTGGGATAGGACCGCCCTCTGTATAATGTACAGTGTGGGTTAGGACCGCCCTCTGTATAATGTACAGTGTGGGATAGGACCGCCCTCTGTATAATGTACAGTGTGGGATAGGACCGCTTTCTGTATAATGTACAGTGTGGGTTAGGACCGCCCTCTGTATAATGTACAGTGTGGGGGTAGGACCGCCCTCTGTATAATGTACAGTGTGGGATAGGACCGCCCTCTGTATAATGTACAGTGTGGGGTAGGACCGCCCTCTGTATAATGTACAGTGTGGGGTAGGACCGCCCTCTGTATAATGTACAGGGTGGGTTAGGACCGCCCTCTGTATAATGTACAGGGTGGGTTAGGACCGCCCTCTGTATAATGTACAGGGTGGGTTAGGACCGCCCTCTGTATAATGTACAGGGTGGGTTAGGACCGCCCTCTGTATAATGTACAGTGTGGGTTAGGACCGCCCTCTGTATAATGTACAGTGTGGGTTAGGACCGCCCTCTGTATAATGTACAGTGTGGGTTAGGACCGCCCTCTGTATAATGTACAGGGTGGGTTAGGACCGCCCTCTGTATAATGTACAGTGTGGGGGTAGGACCGCCCTCTGTATAATGTACAGTGTGGGATAGGACCGCCCTCTGTATAATGTACAGGGTGGGATAGGACCGCCCTCTGTATAATGTACAGGGTGGGATAGGACCGCCCTCTGTATAATGTACAGGGTGGGA
The DNA here is from genome assembly GCF_055691185.1 of Crinia signifera. Classification (NCBI taxonomy): domain Eukaryota; kingdom Metazoa; phylum Chordata; class Amphibia; order Anura; family Myobatrachidae; genus Crinia; species Crinia signifera. Next base: position 475,541,202 of record NC_139217.1, on the reverse strand, counting down.
TAGGACCGCCCTCTGTATAATGTACAGGGTGGGATAGGACCGCCCTCTGTATAATGTACAGGGTGGGATAGGACCGCCCTCTGTATAATGTACAGGGTGGGATAGGACCGCCCTCTGTATAATGTACAGTGTGGGGGTAGGACCGCCCTCTGTATAATGTACAGGGTGGGTTAGGACCGCCCTCTGTATAATGTACAGGGTGGGTTAGGACCGCCCTCTGTATAATGTGCAGTGTGGGATAGGACCGCCCTCTGTATAATGTACAGGGTGGGATAGGACCGCCCTCTGTATAATGTACAGTGTGGGTTAGGACCGCCCTCTGTATAATGTACAGTGTGGGGGTAGGACCTCCCTCTGTATAATGTACAGTGTGGGATAGGACCGCCCTCTGTATAATGTACAGTGTGGGATAGGACCGCCCTCTGTATAATGTACAGGGTGGGATAGGACCGCCCTCTGTATAATGTACAGAGTGGGTTAGGACCGCCCTCTGTATAATGTACAGTGTGGGATAGGACCGCCCTCTGTATAATGTACAGGGTGGGATAGGACCGCCCTCTGTATAATGTACAGTGTGGGATAGGACCTCCCTCTGTATAATGTACAGGGTGGGGGTAGGACCGTCCTCTGTATAATGTACAGGGTGGGTTAGGACCGCCCTCTGTATAATGTACAGTGTGGGATAGGACCGCCCTCTGTATAATGTACAGTGTGGGATAGGACCGCCCTCTGTATAATGTACAGGGTGGGTTAGGACCGCCCTCTGTATAATGTACAGTGTGGGATAGGACCGCCCTCTGTATAATGTACAGTGTGGGATAGGACCGCCCTCTGTATAATGTACAGTGTGGGGGTTAGGACCGCCCTCTGTATAATGTACAGGGTGGGTTAGGGACCGCCCTCTGTATAATGTACAGTGTGGGATAGGACCGCCCTCTGTATAATGTACAGTGTGGGATAGGACCGCCCTCTGTATAATGTACAGGGTGGGTTAGGACCGCCCTCTGTATAATGTACAGGGTGGGATAGGACCGCCCTCTGTATAATGTACAGTGTGGGGATAGGACCTCCCTCTGTATAATGTACAGGGTGGGGTAGGACCGCCCTCTGTATAATGTACAGGGTGGGATAGGACCGCCCTCTGTATAATGTACAGGGTGGGTTAGGACCGCCCTCTGTATAATGTACAGGGTGGGTTAGGACCGCCCTCTGTGTAATGTACAGGGTGGGATAGGACCGCCCTCTGTGTAATGTACAGTGTGGGATAGGACCGTCCTCTGTGTAATGTACAGTGTGGGGGTAGGACCGCCCTCTGTGTAATGTACAGTGTGGGATAGGACCGCCCTCTGTATAATGTACAGGGTGGGATAGGACCGCCCTCTGTATAATGTACAGGGTGGGTTAGGACCGCCCTCTGTGTAATGTACAGGGTGGGTTAGGACCGCCCTCTGTGTAATGTACAGGGTGGGATAGGACCGCCCTCTGTATAATGTACAGTGTGGGATAGGACCGTCCTCTGTATAATGTACAGTGTGGGGGTAGGACCGCCCTCTGTATAATGTACAGGGTGGGTTAGGACCGCCCTCTGTATAATGTACAGTGTGGGGGTAGGACCGCCCTCTGTATAATGTACAGGGTGGGTTAGGACCGCCCTCTGTATAATGTACAGTGTGGGATAGGACCGCCCTCTGTATAATGTACAGTGTGGGCTAGGACCGCCCTCTGTATAATGTACAGTGTGGGATAGGACCGCCCTCTGTATAATGTACAGGGTGGGATAGGACCGCCCTCTGTATAATGTACAGGGTGGGTTAGGACCGCCCTCTGTATAATGTACAGGGTGGGTTAGGACCGCCCTCTGTATAATGTACAGGGTGGGATAGGACCGCCCTCTGTATAATGTACAGGGTGGGATAGGACCGCCCTCTGTATAATGTACAGTGTGGGTTAGGACCGCCCTCTGTATAATGTACAGGGTGGGTTAGGACCGCCCTCTGTATAATGTACAGGGTGGGTTAGGACCGCCCTCTGTATAATGTACAGTGTGGGGTAGGACCGCCCTCTGTATAATGTACAGTGTGGGTTAGGACCGCCCTCTGTATAATGTACAGGGTGGGATAGGACCGCCCTCTGTATAATGTACAGTGTGGGGGTAGGACCGCCCTCTGTATAATGTACAGGGTGGGTTAGGACCGCCCTCTGTGTAATGTACAGTGTGGGGGTAGGACCGCCCTCTGTATAATGTACAGTGTGGGATAGGACCGCCCTCTGTATAATGTACAGTGTGGGATAGGACCGCCCTCTGTATAATGTACAGTGTGGGATAGGACCGCCCTCTGTATAATGTACAGGGTGGGATAGGACCGCCCTCTGTATAATGTACAGGGTGGGTTAGGACCGCCCTCTGTATAATGTACAGTGTGGGATAGGACCGCCCTCTGTATAATGTACAGGGTGGGATAGGACCGCCCTCTGTATAATGTACAGTGTGGGATAGGACCGCCCTCTGTATAATGTACAGTGTGGGATAGGACCGCCCTCTGTATAATGTGTGGTGTATCTTGCTAAGGTACAGGAAAGTAGCCTAAATTCACTTCTGTATTTAAGGGAACCAGAAACAGTGGCCCCTCTGCACCCTCACTGGAGACCGTGGCCCCTCCGTACCCTCACTGGAGACCGTGGCCCCTCCGTACCCTCACTGGAGACCGTGGCCCCTCCGCACCCTCACTGGAGACCGTGGCCCCTCCGTACCCTCACTGGAGACCGTGGCCCCTCCGTACCCTCACTGGAGACCGTGGCCCCTCTGTACCCTCACTGGAGACCGTGGCCCCCCGCACCCTCACTGGAGACCGTGGCCCCCCGCACCCTCACTGGAGAGTGTGTAGTATAGGAACACACAGTACCTCTCCAGCCTGACTGATCCATGCAGTGGCCGTATATTCGCCATCGGATAAATACGATCTGTGAGTCCTGTAGATGACAGAATCTGCCCTATATAGGAATCATATTTCCTGCAAAATACAACCAATGGCGTCGTATTCTGTCATATTCATGTATTTCCCCCATTGTCTATATAATAATCCCCACCCCCTACCCCAGCTCCCAGCTGCAGAGAGCTGCACTGATTGGCCAGTTGGGAGACTTACCTACCCCAGCTCCCAGCTGCAGAGAGCTGCACTGATTGGCCAGTTCAGAGACTTACCTACCCCAGCTCCCAGCTGCAGAGAGCTGCACTGATTGGCCAGTTGGGAGACTTACCTACCCCAGCTCCCAGCTGCAGAGAGCTGCACTGATTGGCCAGTTTGGAGACTTACCTACCCCAGCTCCCAGCTGCAGAGAGCTGCACTGATTGGCCAGTTGGGAGACTTACCTACCCCAGCTCTCAGCTGCAGAGAGCTGCACTGATTGGCCAGTTGGGAGACTTACCTACCCCAGCTCCCAGCTGCAGAGAGCTGCACTGATTGGCCAGTTCGGAGACTTACCTACCCCAGCTCCCAGCTGCAGAGCGCTGCACTGATTGGCCAGTTCGGAGACTTACCTACCCCAGCTCCCAGCTGCAGAGAGCTGCACTGATTGGCCAGTTCGGAGACTTACCTACCCCAGCTCCCAGCTGCAGAGAGCTGCACTGATTGGCCAGTTCGGAGACTTACCTACCCCAGCTCCCAGCTGCAGAGAGCTTCACTGATTGGCCAGTTCAGAGACTTACCTACCCCAGCTCCCAGCTGCAGAGAGCTGCACTGATTGGCCAGTTGGGAGACTTACCTACCCCAGCTCCCAGCTGCAGAGAGCTGCACTGATTGGCCAGTTGGGAGACTTACCTACCCCAGCTCCCAGCTGCAGAGAGCTGCACTGATTGGCCTGTTCGGAGATTTACCTACCCCAGCTCCCAGCTGCAGAGAGCTGCACTGATTGGCCAGTTGGGAGACTTACCTACCCCAGCTCCCAGCTGCAGAGAGCTGCACTGATTGGCCAGTTAGGAGACTATTCTGTGGCTGCTTATTGTGCTGTGAGTAAGAGGTGACGTATTCCTGCCGATAGGGTGCATCGTTGTCTGTCTGTGAGACCCCTCTCACCTCACTGGAGCAGTCATATCTGTCTCTCTGCAGATAACTAGTCCTGAGATGCTTCGGGGCCCCAGGGGCTGCAGGTTATCACAAGCCAAGTGCACCAGCAATGAGCTTCTGCTTGGCTAGGCCGGACTTCCAGTGTGATGGGAATAATGAGGCTTTATACACAGTCTCCGTCTCCTCTTCAGTGTGTGACCTACATATTACAGGCTACAGGAACCATATCCTGCAATACATAGCTGGATACAGACTGGACTTTGTCGCTGGTGTGATGGGGACAGAACGCTTCCTCTCACTCCCCTCTATGTACCATCATCAGTGATATTACAGTCATCTTATCTGTAGCCTCATCGAGACGTAGACAGGACAGGTGTGCCTATATACTGCAGGCGGTCACCCATACAGCGTGCATACAGATGGCTGACTGTATACTGCAGGCGGTCACCCATACAGCGTGCATACAGATGGCTGACTGTATACTGCAGGCGGTCACCCATACAGCGTGCATACAGATGGCTGATTGTATACTGCAGGCGGTCACCCATACAGCGTGCATACAGATGGCTGACTGTATACTGCAGGCGGTCACCCATAGAGCGTGCATACAGATGGCTGACTGTATACTGCAGGCGGTCACCCATACAGCGTGCATACAGATGGCTGATTGTATACTGCAGGCGGTCTCCCATAGAGCGTGCATACAGATGGCTGACTGTATACTGCAGGCGGTCACCCATACAGCGTGCATACAGATGGCTGACTGTATACTGCAGGCGGTCACCCATAGAGCGTGCATACAGATGGCTGACTGTATACTGCAGGCGGTCACCCATAGAGCGTGCATACAGATGGCTGACTATATACTGCAGGCGGTCACCCATACAGCGTGCATACAGATGGCTGACTGTATACTGCAGGCGGTCACCCATACAGCGTGCATACAGGTGGCTGACTGTATACTGCAGGCGGTCACCCATAGAGCGTGCATACAGATGGCTGACTGTATACTGCAGGCGGTCACCCATAGAGCGTGCATACAGATGGCTGACTATATACTGCAGGCGGTCACCCATACAGCGTGCATACAGATGGCTGACTGTATACTGCAGGCGGTCACCCATACAGCGTGCATACAGATGGCTGATTCCTCTGCCTGTAACACGGGTGCAGCCATCCAGCACGGCTGTGACACATCGGATCAGTCACGTGACCTGTAAACCTACTCAGATTCCACTTCCACTGCTCCATGGAGGTTTACTGTATTATTGAGGACCCTGAGGCTCTGTACGTACAGTGTGAAACTCCTAATTCATTATCTGTCCACAGTTTTACAGGAACCCCCCCCCCCCCTCCATAAGACTGAATAATGCTGCTGGCAGGACTCAGCCCTACAGACCAGCACCTGGTAGACGCACCAGGTGCTGTGTTTTGGGACAAGTGCTTGGGGTCATCATCCTGTAGAGAGATGAGCTGTCTCTCTGGCTCCCTAGTAGTGTCCCCGGTTGTCTTGCAGTCTCTTTCTGTATTTTGCACAATCCGCATGTCCAACACCTGTACTGAGATGCCCAGTCCCTGCTGGGAAGAGGCCCCCATAACATGCTGCCACCTCCGTATGTCACTGCTGGGACGGGGCATACTGATGTCGTTATCGATGTCCATCTATCTCATATTATATCTATGCTGCCCCCATATACTGTAGTCCATATACTGTGTAGATTGTGATAGAAGCCGGTTCCTGGACTCTGGATCCCAAAACCCCAGGTAGATGTTCTGGTTGCTCTGCTGAGGGCTTGTTGGAGTTTTGGCAAAAGCCGGATAAGGATCCCTGGGGTGTAGATGTGAGAGAGAAGGGAGGGCCACGTCCACAAGGAATATTTTGGGCCTTCAGCCTAAGAGCAGACCTGTACCTGAAAGAAGCTGATATGAGCTGTGTCAGGACTTGGTTTTAGGTCTCACTACCTGGGGAGACAGACAGCCTGTGTGTGTGTGTGTGTGTGTGTATATATGTCAGGGTTGCCAACCCTTCCGGAATTTGCGGGAGTCTCCTGAAAATCGGGTCCTTCCTGACCGGCCCCCGGAAGGGTGGGCAACCCTCCCGGAATCAGGGGGACCCCCACTGAGCCCCCTCGATCGCGGCATTTATATGCCGCAATCCGCGGGTCTCAGGGGAGGGGGCGGAGCTAAAATGGCACAAACGTGACATTTTAGCCCCGCCCCCTCCATGGATGTAAGTTATTTAGGCTATTTGCCGTAATGGGGGGCGGGGCTTAATGACGTCACAGTTAAGCCCCACCCCCAAACTCGTAATGCAAGATTAGAGAGGCTTCTCCCGGAGAGGATTTTTTGAAAGTCGGCAACCCTGGTATATGTATATGTGTGTGTGGTAGGGGCATAAGGTACTACCACCCTGCGAGAGGGGATCGGTTATGTCTAGCTAGTGCCCAGATGGGCTAGGATTTAGGTTTATGTAATGCATACTTGCCTACTTTTGCAAACTAGTTTCAGGGAGATTATAGTTGGTAGTAGAATTTTGCACAGCGCCCCACTGAGGGGGCATGTCATGCTCCTCCCAAAGGGCGTGTCTAGTTCCATATATGGAGAGATTGTGAATGTGGCACCTAGAAGCGTGGCTGTGTACTGCTACATCTGAGAGGAATCTTTTTAAATGACTTATATACAAATGTAGATGAGCCCCAAAGCAGAAATGAAGAGCTACTGTACTTGGTAAAGTGCTGGGAAATGGTGCTGATGATTCAATGTAAATGTATCTATCTCTCATTCCTTTTTCCCCCAAAAAAATGTAACCGTGTAATGTTGATTAGGTGACATGAGGGAGATTACTAGACTAATGAGGGAGAGAGGGAGATTGCTGCTATGTCAGGGAGTCTCCTGCAGGAGGGGAGCTAACTATGATGTAACAGTGTAATGTGAGCTAGGTGACATGGGGGAGATTGCTAGACTAATAAGGGAGAGAGGGAGATTGCTGCTATTTGAGGGAGTCTCCTGCAGAATGCAGGAGGGGAGGTAACTATGATGTAACAGTGTAATGTGGTCTAGGTGACATGAGGGAGATTGCTGCTATTTCAGGGAGTCTCCTGCAGAATGCAGGAGGGGAGGTAACTATGATGTAACAGTGTAATGTGGGCTAGGTGACATGAGGGAGATTGCTAGACTAACGAGGGAGAGAGGGAGATTGCTGCTATGTCAGGGAGTCTCCTGCAGAATGCAGGAGGGGCGGTAACTATGGTGTAACAGTGTAATGTGAGCTAGGTGACATGGGGGAGATTGCTAGACTAATGAGGGAGAGAGGGAGATTGCTGCTATGTCAGGGAGTCTCCTGCAGAATGCAGGAGGGGAGGTAACTATGATGTAACAGTGTAATGTGGACTAGGTGACATGAGGGAGATTGCTAGACTAACGAGGGAGAGAGGGAGATTGCTGCTATGTCAGGGAGTCTCCTGCAGAATGCAGGAGGGGCGGTAACTATGGTGTAACAGTGTAATGTGAGCTAGGTGACATGAGGGAGATTGCTAGGCTAATGAGGGAGAGAGGGAGATTGCTGCTAGGTCAGGGAGTCTCCTGCAGAATGCAGGAGGGGCGGTAACTATGGTGTAACAGTGTAATGTGAGCTAGGTGACATGGGGGAGATTGCTAGACTAATAAGGGAGAGAGGGAGATTGCTGCTATTTGAGGGAGGGTAGGTAACTATGGTGTAATAGACAATAACTGATCCGCGACTAGATTGCACGCTAACCCTGGACGGATGCGCTGTTCTCCCGGCGCTGTGTGTATGAAGGTGCCCCTCCACCCCACGCATTTCTCCAATGTGAAAGCGGTTTCTCTGCTATTTTCTGCACACCCTCAGTGCTTGAGCTTATTCTGTATTAATGCACAATGTGTCTCACTGTGAGAAGAGGGCCATATACGTAACATTAATATTATTATAAGGTGGATTTGCACCCACCAGGATGCATGTCAGTAACATCGGCCATAGTAATAGAACACGTTCCTCCCAAACTTCCCAGCAGGGACCTAACACAAGCTGCAGGTGGTGGGGTCTGCCCCTGTACGGTGCTCCGAGGATGATCCGATGTAACCTGACTAAATGGCCGCGGTCCCCCATCACTGTCCCATGTGACCCGGCAGCGGCGATCAGGGGACAGAGTGCTGTAACATGGAATATAATAGGTCAGCGCCTCCATTGTGCAGTGATCTGAGAGGTGTCACAGCGAGGGCCCTGCATCCACTACCACACGCCGGCTCTGTCTGAGCGGGCACAGCGAGGGCCCTGCATCCACTACCACACGCCGGCTCTGTCTGAGCGGGCACAGCGAGGGCCCTGCATCCACTACCACACGCCGGCTCTGTCTGAGCGGGCACAGCGAGGGCCCTGCATCCACTACCACACGCCGGCTCTGTCTGAGCGGGCACAGCGAGGGCCCTGCATCCATTACCACACGCCGGCTCTGTCTGAGCGGGAACAGCGAGGGCCCTGCATCCACTACCACACGCCGGCTCTGTCTGAGCGGGAACAGCGAGGGCCCTGCATCCACTACCACACGCCGGCTCTGTCTGAGCGGGCACAGCGAGGGCCCTGCATCCACTACCACACGCCGGCTCTGTCTGAGCGGGAACAGCGAGGGCCCTGCATCCACTACCACACGCTGGCTCTGTCTGAGCGGGCACAGCGAGGGCCCTGCATCCACTACCACACGCCGGCTCTGTCTGAGCGGGAACAGCGAGGGCCCTGCTCCCACTACCACACGCCGGCTCTGTCTGAGCGGGCACCGCGAGGGCCCTGCATCCACTACCACACGCCGGCTCTGTCTGAGCGGGAACAGCGAGGGCCCTGCTCCCACTACCACACGCCGGCTCTGTCTGAGCGGGCACCGCGAGGGCCCTTCATCCACTACCACACGCCGGATCTGTCTGAGCGGGCACAGCGAGGGCCCTGCATCCACTACCACACGCCGGCTCTGTCTGAGCGGGAACAGCGAGGGCCCTGCATCCACTACCACACGCCGGCTCTGTCTGAGCGGGAACAGCGAGGGCCCTGCATCCACTACCACACGCCGGCTCTGTCTGAGCGGGAACAGCGAGGGCCCTGCATCCACTACCACACGCCGGCTCTGTCTGAGCGGGCACCGCGAGGGCCCTTCATCCACTACCACACGCCGGCTCTGTCTGAGCGGGAACAGCGAGGGCCCTGCATCCACTACCACACGCCGGCTCTGTCTGAGCGGGAACAGCGAGGGCCCTGCTCCCACTACCAAACGCCGGCTCTGTCTGAGCGGGCACCGCGAGGGCCCTTCATCCACTACCACACGCCGGATCTGTCTGAGCGGGCACAGCGAGGGCCCTGCATCCACTACCACACGCCGGCTCTGTCTGAGCGGGAACAGCGAGGGCCCTGCATCCACTACCACACGCCGGCTCTGTCTGAGCGGGAACAGCGAGGGCCCTGCATCCACTACCACACGCCGGCTCTGTCTGAGCGGGAACAGCGAGGGCCCTGCATCCACTACCACATGCCGGCTCTGTCTGAGCGGGCACAGCGAGGGCCCTTCATCCACTACCACACGCCGGCTCTGTCTGAGCGGGAACAGCGAGGGCCCTGCATCCACTACCACACGCCGGCTCTGTCTGAGCGGGAACAGCGAGGGCCCTGCATCCACTACCACACGCCGGCTCTGTCTGAGCGGGCACCGCGAGGGCCCTGCATCCACTACCACACGCCGGCTCTGTCTGAGTGGGAACAGCGAGGGCCCTGCATCCACTACCACACGCCGGCTCTGTCTGAGTGGGAACAGCGAGGGCCCTTCATCCACTACCACACGCCGGCTCTGTCTGAGGGGGCACAGCGAGGTCCCTTCATCCACTACCACACGCCGGCTCTGTCTGAGCGGGCACAGCGAGGGCCCTGCATCCACTACCACACGCCGGCTCTGTCTGAGCGGGAACAGCGAGGGCCCTGCATCCACTACCACACGCCGGCTCTGTCTGAGCGGGAACAGCGAGGGCCCTGCATCCACTACCACACGCCGGCTCTGTCTGAGCGGGAACAGCGAGGGCCCTGCATCCACTACCACACGCCGGCTCTGTCTGAGCGGGAACAGCGAGGGCCCTTCATCCACTACCACACGCCGGCTCTGTCTGAGCGGGAACAGCGAGGGCCCTGCACCCACTACCACACGCCGGCTCTGTCTGAGCGGGCACAGCGAGGGCCCTGCATCCACTACCACACGCCGGCTCTGTCTGAGCGGGAACAGCGAGGGCCCTGCATCCACTACCACACGCCGGCTCTGTCTGAGCGGGAACAGCGAGGGCCCTTCATCCACTACCACACGCCGGCTCTGTCTGAGCGGGAACAGCGAGGGCCCTTCATCCACTACCACACGCCGGCTCTGTGTGAGCGGGAACAGCGAGGGCCCTGCATCCACTACCACACGCCGGCTCTGTCTGAGCGGGAACAGCGAGGGCCCTGCACACACTACCACACGCCGGCTCTGTCTGAGCGGGCACAGCGAGGGCCCTGCACCCACTACCACACGCCGGCTCTGTCTGAGCGGGCACAGCGAGGGCCCTTCATCCACTACCACACGCCGGCTCTGTCTGAGCGGGAACAGCGAGGGCCCTGCATCCACTACCACACGCCGGCTCTGTCTGAGCGGGAACAGCGAGGGCCCTGCATCCACTACCACACGCCGGCTCTGTCTGAGCGGGAACAGCGAGGGCCCTGCATCCACTACCACACGCCGGCTCTGTCTGAGCGGGAACAGCGAGGGCCCTGCATCCACTACCACACGCCGGCTCTGTCTGAGCGGGAACAGCGAGGGCCCTGCATCCACTACCACACGCCGGCTCTGTCTGAGCGGGAACAGCGAGGGCCCTGCATCCACTACCACACGCCGGCTCTGTCTGAGCGGGCACCGCGAGGGCCCTTCATCCACTACCACACGCCGGCTCTGTCTGAGCGGGAACAGCGAGGGCCCTGCATCCACTACCACACGCCGGCTCTGTCTGAGCGGGAACAGCGAGGGCCCTGCATCCACTACCACACGCCGGCTCTGTCTGAGCGGGAACAGCGAGGGCCCTGCTCCCACTACCAAACGCCGGCTCTGTCTGAGCGGGCACCGCGAGGGCCCTTCATCCACTACCACACGCCGGATCTGTCTGAGCGGGCACAGCGAGGGCCCTACATCCACTACCACACGCCGGCTCTGTCTGAGCGGGAACAGCGAGGGCCCTGCATCCACTACCACACGCCGGCTCTGTCTGAGCGGGAACAGCGAGGGCCCTGCATCCACTACCACACGCCGGCTCTGTCTGAGCGGGAACAGCGAGGGCCCTGCTCCCACTACCAAACGCCGGCTCTGTCTGAGCGGGCACCGCGAGGGCCCTTCATCCACTACCACACGCCGGATCTGTCTGAGCGGGCACAGCGAGGGCCCTACATCCACTACCACACGCCGGCTCTGTCTGAGCGGGAACAGCGAGGGCCCTGCATCCACTACCACACGCCGGCTCTGTCTGAGCGGGAACAGCGAGGGCCCTGCATCCACTACCACACGCCGGCTCTGTCTGAGCGGGAACAGCGAGGGCCCTGCATCCACTACCACACGCCGGCTCTGTCTGAGCGGGCACAGCGAGGGCCCTTTATCCACTACCACACGCCGGCTCTGTCTGAGCGGGAACAGCGAGGGCCCTGCATCCACTACCACACGCCGGCTCTGTCTGAGCGGGAACAGCGAGGGCCCTGCATCCACTACCACACGCCGGCTCTGTCTGAGCGGGCACCGCGAGGGCCCTGCATCCACTACCACACGCCGGCTCTGTCTGAGCGGGAACAGCAAGGGCCCTGCATCCACTACCACACGCCGGCTCTGTCTGAGCGGGAACAGCGAGGGCCCTGCATCCACTACCACACGCCTGCTCTGTCTGAGCGGGCACAGCGAGGGCCCTGCATCCACTACCACACGCCGGCTCTGTCTGAGCGGGAACAGCGAGGGCCCTTCATCCACTACCACACGCCGGCTCTGTCTGAGGGGGCACAGCGAGGGCCCTTCATCCACTACCACACGCCGGCTCTGTCTGAGCGCGCACAGCGAGGGCCCTGCATCCACTACCACACGCCGGCTCTGTCTGAGCGGGAACAGCGAGGGCCCTGCATCCACTACCACACGCCGGCTCTGTCTGAGCGGGAACAGCGAGGGCCCTGCATCCACTACCACACGCCGGCTCTGTCTGAGCGGGAACAGCGAGGGCCCTGCATCCACTACCACACGCCGGCTCTGTCTGAGCGGGAACAGCGAGGGCCCTTCATCCACTACCACACGCCGGCTCTGTCTGAGAGGGAACAGCGAGGGCCCTGCACCCACTACCACACGCCGGCTCTGTCTGAGCGGGCACAGCGAGGGCCCTGCATCCACTACCACACGCCGGCTCTGTCTGAGCGGGAACAGCGAGGGCCCTGCATCCACTACCACACGCCGGCTCTGTCTGAGCGGGAACAGCGAGGGCCCTTCATCCACTACCACACGCCGGCTCTGTCTGAGCGGGAACAGCGAGGGCCCTTCATCCACTACCACACGCCGGCTCTGTGTGAGCGGGAACAGCGAGGGCCCTGCATCCACTACCACACGCCGGCTCTGTCTGAGCGGGAACAGCGAGGGCCCTGCACACACTACCACACGCCGGCTCTGTCTGAGCGGGCACAGCGAGGGCCCTGCACACACTACCACACGCCGGCTCTGTCTGAGCGGGCACAGCGAGGGCCCTTCATCCACTACCACACGCCGGCTCTGTCTGAGCGGGAACAGCGAGGGCCCTGCATCCACTACCACACGCCGGCTCTGTCTGAGCGGGAACAGCGAGGGCCCTGCATCCACTACCACACGCCGGCTCTGTCTGAGCGGGAACAGCGAGGGCCCTGCATCCACTACCACACGCCGGCTCTGTCTGAGCGGGAACAGCGAGGGCCCTGCATCCACTACCACACGCCGGCTCTGTCTGAGCGGGAACAGCGAGGGCCCTGCATCCACTACCACACGCCGGCTCTGTCTGAGCGGGCACAGCGAGGGCCCTGCATCCACTACCACACGCCGGCTCTGTCTGAGCGGGAACAGCGAGGGCCCTGCATCCACTACCACACGCCGGCTCTGTCTGAGCGGGCACAGCGAGGGCCCTGCATCCACTACCACACGCCGGCTCTGTCTGAGCGGGAACAGCGAGGGCCCTGCATCCACTACCACACGCCGGCTCTGTCTGAGCGGGAACAGCGAGGGCCCTGCATCCACTACCACACGCCGGCTCTGTCTGAGCGGGAACAGCGAGGGCCCTGCATCCACTACCACACGCCGGCTCTGTCTGAGCGGGCACCGCGAGGGCCCTGCATCCACTACCACACGCCGGCTCTGTCTCAGCGGGCACCGCGAGGGCCCTTCATCCACTACCACACGCCGGCTCTGTGTGAGCGGGAACAGCGAGGGCCCTGCACCCACTACCACACGCCGGCTCTGTCTGAGCGGGAACAGCGAGGGCCCTGCATCCACTACCACACGCCGGCTCTGTCTGAGCGGGAACAGCGAGGGCCCTTCATCCACTACCACACGCCGGCTCTGTCTGAGCGGGCACAGCGAGGGCCCTGCATCCACTACCACACGCCGGCTCTGTCTGAGCGGGCACAGCGAGGGCCCTTCATCCACTACCACACGCCGGCTCTGTCTGAGCGGGAACAGCGAGGGCCCTGCATCCACTACCACACGCCGGCTCTGTCTGAGCGGGCACAGCGAGGGCCCTGCATCCACTACCACACGCCGGCTCTGTCTGAGCGGGCACAGCGAGGGCCCTGCATCCACTACCACACGCCGGCTCTGTCTGAGCGGGAACAGCGAGGGCCCTGCATCCACTACCACACGCCGGCTCTGTCTGAGCGGGCACAGCGAGGGCCCTGCATCCACTACCACACGCCGGCTCTGTCTGAGCGGGAACAGCGAGGGCCCTGCATCCACTACCACACGCCGGCTCTGTCTGAGCGGGCACAGCGAGGGCCCTGCATCCACTACCACACGCCAGCTCTGTCTGAGCGGGAACAGCGAGGGCCCTGCATCCACTACCACACGCCGGCTCTGTCTGAGCGGGAACAGCGAGGGCCCTGCATCCACTACCACACGCCGGCTCTGTCTGAGCGGGAACAGCGAGGGCCCTGCATCCACTTCCACACGCCGTCTCTGAGCGGGCACAACGAGGGCCCTGCATCCACTACCACACGCCGGCTCTGTCTGAGCGGGCACAGCGAGGGCCATGCATCCACTACCACACGCCGGCTCTGTCTGAGCGGGCACCGCTGTTACCGCCTCCTGCGCACGTCTCCTGTATGTGTATAATGTGACAATGCGTGGTTGCGCTGTCCGCGCCCCGCTGTTACCGCCTCCTGCGCACGTCTCCTGTATGTGTATAATGTGACAATACGTGGTTGCGCTGTCCGTGCCCCGCTGTTACCGCCTCCTGCGCACGTCTCCTGTATGTGTATAATGTGACAATACGTGGTTGCGCTGACCGTGCCCCGCTGTTACCGCCTCCTGCGCACGTCTCTTGTATGTGTATAATGTGACAATACGTAGTTGCGCTGTCCGCGCCCCGCTGTTACCGCCTCCTGCGCACGTCTCCTGTATGTGTATAATGTGACAATACGTGGTTGCGCTGTCCGCGCCCTGCTGTTACCGCCTCCTGCGCACGTCTCCTGTATGTGTATAATGTGACAATACGTGGTTGCGCTGTCCGCGCCCCGCTGTTACCGCCTCCTGCGCACGTCTCCTGTATGTGACAATACGTGGTTGCGCTGTCCGCGCCCCGCTGTTACCGCCTCCTGCGCACGTCTCCTGTATGTGTATAATGTGACAATACGTGGTTGCGCTGTCCGCGCCCCGCTGTTACCGCCTCCTGCGCACGTCTCCTGTATGTGTATAATGTGACAATACGTGGTTGCGCTGTCCGTGCCCCGCTGTTACCGCCTCCTGCGCACGTCTCCTGTATGTGTATAATGTGACAATACGTGGTTGCGCTGTCCGTGCCCCGCTGTTACCGCCTCCTGCGCACGTCTCCTGTATGTGTATAATGTGACAATACGTGGTTGCGCTGTCCGCGCCCCGCTGTTATCACCTCCTGCGCACGTCTCCTGTATGTGTATAATGTGACAATACGTGGTTGCGCTGTCCGCACCCCGCTGTTACCGCCTCCTGCGCACGTCTCCTGTATGTGTATAATGTGACAATACGTGGTTGCGCTGTCCGTGCCCCGCTGTTACCGCCTCCTGCGCATGTCTCCTGTATGTGTATAATGTGACAATACGTGGTTGCGCTGTCCGCGCCCCGCTGTTACCGTCTCCTGCGCATGTCTCCTGTATGTGTATAATGTGACAATACGTGGTTGAGCTGTACGCGCCCCGCTGTTACCGCCTCCTGCGCACGTCTCCTGTATGTGCATAATGTGACAATACGTGGTTGCGCTGTCCGCGCCCCGCTGTTACCGCATCCTGCGCACGTCTCCTGTATGTGTATAATGTGACAATACGTGGTTGCGATGTCCGTGCCCCGCTGTTACCGCCTCCTGCGCATGTCTCCTGTATGTGTATAATGTGACAATACGTGGTTGCGCTGTCCGTGCTCCGCTGTTACCGCCTCCTGCGCACGTCTCCTGTATGTGTATAATGTGACAATATGTGGTTCCGCTGTCCGTGCCCCGCTGTTACCGCCTCCTGCGCACGTCTCCTGTATGTGTATAATGTGACAATACGTGGTTGCGCTGTCCGCGCCCCGCTGTTACCGCCTCCTGCGCACGTCTCCTGTATGTGTATAATGTGACAATACGTGGTTGCGCTGTCCGCGCCCCGCTGTTACCGCCTCCTGCGCACGTCTCCTGTATGTGTATAATGTGACAATACGTGGTTGCGCTGTCCGCGCCCCACTGTTACCGCCTCCTGCGCACGTCTCCTGTATGTGTATAATGTGACAATACGTGGTTGCGCTGTCCGCACCCCGCTGTTACCGCCTCCTGCGCACGTCTCCTGTATGTGTATAATGTGACAATACGTGGTTGCGCTGTCCGCGCCCCGCTGTTACCGCCTCCTGCGCACGTCTCCTGTATGTGTATAATGTGACAATACGTGGTTGCGCTGACCATGCCCCGCTGTTACCGCCTTCTGCGCACGTCTCCTGTATGTGTATAATGTGACAATACGTGGTTGCGCTGACCATGCCCCGCTGTTACCGCCTCCTGCGCATGTCTCCTGTATGTGTATAATGTGACAATATGTGGTTGCGCTGTCTGCGCCCCGCTGTTACCGCCTCCTGCGCACGTCTCCTGTATGTGTATAATGTGACAATACGTGGTTGCGCTGTCCGCGCCCCGCTGTTATCACCTCCTGCGCACGTCTCCTGTATGTGCATAATGTGACAATACGTGGTTGCGCTGTCCATGCCCCGCTGTTACCGCCTCCTGCGCACGTCTCCTGTATGTGCATAATGTGACAATACGTGGTTGCGCTGTCCGCGCCCCGCTGTTATCACCTCCTGCGCACGTCTCCTGTATGTGTATAATGTGACAATACGTGGTTGCGCTGTCTGCGCCCCGCTGTTACCGCCTCCTGCGCACGTCTCCTGTATGTGTATAATGTGACAATACGTGGTTGCGCTGTCCGCGCCCCGCTGTTACCGCCTCCTGTATGTGTATAATGTGACAATACGTGGTTGCGCTGTCCATGCCCCGCTGTTACCGCCTCCTGCGCACGTCTCCTGTATGTGTATAATGTGACAATACGTGGTTGCGCTGTCCGCACCCCGCTGTTACCGCCTCCTGCGCACGTCTCCTGTATGTGTATAATGTGACAATACGTGGTTGCGCTGTCCGCGCCCCGCTGTTACCGCCTCCTGTATGTGTATAATGTGACAATACGTGGTTGCGCTGTCCATGCCCCGCTGTTACCGCCTCCTGCGCACGTCTCCTGTATGTGTATAATGTGACAATACGTTGTTGCGCTGTCTGCGCCCCGCTGTTACCGCCTCCTGCGCACGTCTCCTGTATGTGTATAATGTGACAATACGTGGTTGCGCTGTCCGTGCCCCGCTGTTACCGCCTCCTGCGCACGTCTCATGTATGTGCATAATGTGACAATACGTGGTTGCGCTGTCCATGCCCCGCTGTTACCGCCTCCTGCGCACGGCTCCTGTATGTGCATAATGTGACAATACGTGGTTGCGCTGTCCGCGCCCCGCTGTTACCGCCTCCTGCGCACGTCTCCTGTATGTGTATAATGTGACAATACGTGGTTGCGCTGACCATGCCCCGCTGTTACCGCCTCCTGCGCACGTCTCCTGTATGTGTATGTGACAATACGTGGTTGCGCTGACCATGCCCCGCTGTTACCGCCTCCTGCGCATGTCTCCTGTATGTGTATAATGTGACAATATGTGGTTGCGCTGTCTGCGCCCCGCTGTTACCGCCTCCTGCGCACGTCTCCTGTATGTGTATAATGTGACAATACGTGGTTGCGCTGTCCGCGCCCCGCTGTTACCGCCTCCTGCGCATGTCTCCTGTATGTGTATAATGTGACAATGCGTGGTTGCGCTGTCCGCGTCCCACTGTTACCGCCTCCTGCGCACGTCTCCTGTATGTGTATAATGTGACAATACGTGGTTGCGCTGTCCGTGCCCCGCTGTTACCACCTCCTGCGCACGTCTCCTGTATGTGCATAATGTGACAATACGTGGTTGCGCTGTCCGCGTCCCACTGTTACCGCCTCCTGCGCACGTCTCCTGTATGTGTATAATGTGACAATACGTGGTTGCGCTGTCCGCGCCCCGCTGTTACCGCCTCCTGCGCATGTCTCCTGTATGTGTATAATGTGACAATACGTGGTTGCGCTGTCCATGCCCCGCTGTTACCGCCTCCTGCGCACGTCTCCTGTATGTGTATAATGTGACAATAGCCGGTTGCGCTGTCTGCGCCCCGCTGTTACCGCCTCCTGCGCACGTCTCCTGTATGTGTATAATGTGACAATACGTGGTTGCGCTGTCCGCGCCCCGCTGTTACCGCCTCCTGCGCATGTCTCCTGTATGTGTATAATGTGACAATACGTGGTTGCGCTGTCCATGCCCCGCTGTTACCGCCTCCTGCGCACGTCTCCTGTATGTGTATAATGTGACAATAGCCGGTTGCGCTGTCTGCGCCCCGCTGTTACCGCCTCCTGCGCACGTCTCCTGTATGTGCATAATGTGACAATACGTGGTTGCGCTGTCCGCACCCCGCTGTTACCGCCTCCTGCGCATGTCTCCTGTATGTGTATAATGTGACAATACGTGGTTGCGCTGTCCGTGCCCCGCTGTTACCGCCTCCTGCGCATGTCTCCTGTATGTGTATAATGTGACAATACGTGGTTGCGCTGTCCATGCCCCGCTGTTATTGCCTCCTGCGCACGTCTCCTGTATGTGTATAATGTGACAATAGCCGGTTGCGCTGTCTGCGCCCCGCTGTTACCGCCTCCTGCGCACGTCTCCTGTATGTGCATAATGTGACAATACGTGGTTGCGCTGTCCGCACCCCGCTGTTACCGCCTCCTGCACATGTCTCCTGTATGTGTATAATGTGACAATAGCCGGTTGCGCTGTCTGCGCCCCGCTGTTACCGCCTCCTGCGCACGTCTCCTGTATGTGTATAATGTGACAATACGTGGTTGCGCTGTCCGCGCCCCACTGTTACCGCCTCCTGCGCACGTCTTCTGGTTACGCCTCCCATGCTTTTATTAACCCTTTCTAAAAGCATAAAGCAGCAGCTTGTCCCTGTCATGTATGTATATAATGTCACAGTTCTATCCTACGGTCTGTAGCAGGATGGCGTTACCCCAATGCTCTTATCACTGGGGATGTATCCGACTCTAGCCAGGAAACACGTTACAGATATGTCCGTATCATACGTGTGCATGTACCTGACGGGGAGGCTGCTGGGGACAGGAGACGTCACTGTATGTGAGCTATGGTGTAATTGCAGCTAGATCTGGGGGTTGGAAACCTGCTACGTGTTACCGGTCATGTCAGGTTATATCACTACATCCATGACTCACCCAGGTCCCAATACTGACCTCATCCCAGCATGTGACATGGCGTGTGGATGCTGAGAGTAGGGATCACCAATGTCATTAGCTCATGTTACACGGCCTGTGGATGCTGAGAGTAGGGATCACCAATGGTATTAGCTCATGTTACACGGCCTGTGGATGCTGAGAGTAGGGATCACCAATGTCATTAGCTCATGTTACACGGCCTGTGGATGCTGAGAGTAGGGATCACCAATGTCATTAGCTCATGTTACACGGCCTGTGGATGCTGAGAGTAGGGATCACCAATGTCATTAGCTCATGTTACACGGCCTGTGGATGCTGAGAGTAGGGATCACCAATGTCATTAGCTCTTGTTACACGGCCTGTGGATGCTGAGAGTAGGGATCACCAATGTCATTAGCTCATGTTACACGGCCTGTGGATGCTGAGAGTAGGGATCACCAATGTCATTAGCTCATGTTACACGGCCTGTGGATGCTGAGAGTAGGGATCACCAATGTCATTAGCTCATGTTACACGGCCTGTGGATGCTGAGAGTAGGGATCACCAATGTCATTAGCTCATGTTACACGGCCTGTGGATGCTGGGAGTAGGGATCACCAATGTCATTAGCTCATGTTACGCGGCCTGTGGATGCTGAGAGTAGGGATCACCAATGTCATTAGCTCATGTTACACGGCCTGTGGATGCTGAGAGTAGGGATCACCAATGTCATTAGCTCATGTTATGCGGCCTGTGGATGCTGAGAGTAGGGATCACCAATGTCATTAGCTCATGTTACATGGCCTGTGGATGCTGAGTAGGGATCACTAATGTCATTAGCTCATATTATGCGGCCTGTGGATGCTGAGAGTAGGGATCACCAATGTCATTAGCTCATGTTACACGGCCTGTGGATGCTGAGAGTAGGGATCACCAATGTCATTAGCTCATGTTACGCGGCCTGTGGATGCTGAGAGTAGGGATCACCAATGTCATTAGCTCATGTTACACGGCCTGTGGATGCTGAGAGTAGGGATCACCAATGTCATTAGCTCATGTTACACGGTCTGTGGATGCTGGGAGTAGGGATCACCAATGTCATTAGCTCATGTTACACGGCCTGTGGATGCTGAGAGTAGGGATCACCAATGTCATTAGCTCATGTTACACGGCCTGTGGATGCTGAGAGTAGGGATCACCAATGTCATTAGCTCATGTTACACGGCCTGTGGATGCTGAGAGTAGGGATCACCAATGTCATTAGCTCATGTTACACGGCCTGTGGATGCTGAGAGTAGGGATCACCAATGTCATTAGCTCATGTTACACGGCCTGTGGATGCTGAGAGTAGGGATCACCAATGTCATTAGCTCATGTTACGCGGCCTGTGGATGCTGAGAGTAGGGATCACCAATGTCATTAGCTCATGTTACACGGCCTGTGGATGCTGAGAGTAGGGATCACCAATGTCATTAGCTCATGTTACACGGCCTGTGGATGCTGAGAGTAGGGATCACCAATGTCATTAGCTCATGTTACCCGGCCTGTGGATGCTGAGAGTAGGGATCACCAATGTCATTAGCTCATGTTACGCGGCCTGTGGATGCTGAGAGTAGGGATCACCAATGTCATTAGCTCATGTTACACGGCCTGTGGATGCTGAGAGTAGGGATCACCAATGTCATTAGCTCATGTTACACGGCCTGTGGATGCTGAGAGTAGGGATCACCAATGTCATTAACTCATGTTACACGGCCTGTGGATGCTGAGAGTAGGGATCACCAATGTCATTAGCTCATATTATGCGGCCTGTGGATGCTGAGAGTAGGGATCACCAATGTCATTAGCTCATGTTACACGGCCTGTGGATGCTGAGAGTAGGGATCACCAATGTCATTAGCTCATGTTACGCGGCCTGTGGATGCTGAGAGTAGGGATCACCAATGTCATTAGCTCATGTTACACGGCCTGTGGATGCTGAGAGTAGGGATCACCAATGTCATTAGCTCATGTTACACGGCCTGTGGATGCTGAGAGTAGGGATCACCAATGTCATTAGCTCATGTTACACGGCCTGTGAATGCTGAGAGTAGGGATCACCAATGTCATTAGCTCATGTTACACGGCCTGTGGATGCTGAGAGTAGGGATCACCAATGTCATTAGCTCATGTTACATGGCCTGTGGATGCTGAGAGTAGGGATCACCAATGTCATTAGCTCATGTTACACGGCCTGTGAATGCTGAGAGTAGGGATCACCAATGTCATTAGCTCATGTTACACGGCCTGTGGATGCTGGGAGTAGGGATCACCAATGTCATTAGCTCATGTTACACGGCCTGTGGATGCTGGGAGTAGGGATCACCAATGTCATTAACTCATGTTACACGGCCTGTGGATGCTGAGAGTAGGGATCACCAATGTCATTAGCTCATATTATGCGGCCTGTGGATGCTGAGAGTAGGGATCACCAATGTCATTAGCTCATGTTATGCGGCCTGTGGATGCTGAGAGTAGGGATCACCAATGTCATTAACTCATGTTACACGGCCTGTGGATGCTGAGAGTAGGGATCACCAATGTCATTAGCTCATGTTACACGGCCTGTGGATGCTGAGAGTAGGGATCACCAATGTCATTAGCTCATATTATGCGGCCTGTGGATGCTGAGAGTAGGGATCACCAATGTCATTAGCTCATGTTATGCGGCCTGTGGATGCTGAGAGTAGGGATCACCAATGTCATTAGCTCATGTTATGCGGCCTGTGGATGCTGAGAGTAGGGATCACCAATGTCATTAGCTCATGTTACGCGGCCTGTGGATGCTGAGAGTAGGGATCACCAATGTCATTAGCTCATGTTATGCGGCCTGTGGATGTTGAGAGTAGGGATCACCAATGTCATTAGCTCATGTTATGCGGCCTGTGGATGCTGAGAGTAGGGATCACCAATGTCATTAGCTCATGTTACACGGCCTGTGGATGCTGAGAGTAGGGATCACCAATGTCATTAGCTCATGTTACACGGCCTGTGGATGCTGAGAGTAGGGATCACCAATGTCATTAGCTCATGTTACACGGCCTGTGGATGCTGAGAGTAGGGATCACCAATGTCATTAGCTCATGTTACACGGCCTGTGGATGCTGAGAGTAGGGATCACCAATGTCATTAGCTCATGTTACACGGCCTGTGGATGCTGAGAGTAGGGATCACCAATGTCATTAGCACACGTTACACGGCCTGTGGATGCTGAGAGTAGGGATCACCAATGTCATTAGCTCATGTTATGCGGCCTGTGGATGCTGAGAGTAGGGATCACCAATGTCATTAGCTCATATTATGCGGCCTGTGGATGCTGAGAGTAGGGATCACCAATGTCATTAGCTCATGTTACACGGCCTGTGGATGCTGAGAGTAGGGATCACCAATGTCATTAGCTCATGTTACGCGGCCTGTGGATGCTGAGAGTAGGGATCACCAATGTCATTAGCTCTTGTTACACGGCCTGTGGATGCTGAGAGTAGGGATCACCAATGTCATTAGCTCATGTTACACGGCCTGTGGATGCTGAGAGTAGGGATCACCAATGTCATTAGCTCATGTTACGCGGCCTGTGGATGCTGAGAGTAGGGATCACCAATGTCATTAGCTCATGTTATGCGACCTGTGGATGCTGAGAGTAGGGATCACCAATGTCATTAGCTCATGTTACACGGCCTGTGGATGCTGAGAGTAGGGATCACCAATGTCATTAGCTCATGTTACGCGGCCTGTGGATGCTGAGAGTAGGGATCACCAATGTCATTAGCTCATGTTACGCGGCCTGTGGATGCTGAGAGTAGGGATCACCAATGTCATTAGCTCATGTTACACGGCCTGTGGATGCTGAGAGTAGGGATCACCAATGTCATTAGCTCATGTTACACGGCCTGTGGATGCTGAGAGTAGGGATCACCAATGTCATTAGCTCTTGTTACACGGCCTGTGGATGCTGAGAGTAGGGATCACCAATGTCATTAGCTCATGTTACACGGCCTGTGGATGCTGAGAGTAGGGATCACCAATGTCATTAGCTCATGTTACACGGCCTGTGGATGCTGAGAGTAGGGATCACCAATGTCATTAGCTCATGTTACGCGGCCTGTGGATGCTGAGAGTAGGGATCACCAATGTCATTAGCTCATGTTACGCGGCCTGTGGATGCTGGGAGTAGGGATCACCAATGTCATTAGCTCATGTTACGCGGCCTGTGGATGCTGAGAGTAGGGATCGCCAATGTCATTAGCTCATGTTACACGGCCTGTGGATGCTGAGAGTAGGGATCACCAATGTCATTAGCTCATGTTATGCGGCCTGTGGATGCTGAGAGTAGGGATCACCAATGTCATTAGCTCATGTTATGCGGCCTGTGGATGCTGAGAGTAGGGATCACCAATGTCATTAGCTCATGTTACACGGCCTGTGGATGCTGAGAGTAGGGATCACCAATGTCATTAGCTCATGTTACACGGCCTGTGGATGCTGAGAGTAGGGATCACCAATGTCATTAGCTCATGTTACACGGCCTGTGGATGCTGAGAGTAGGGATCACCAATGTCATTAGCTCATGTTACACGGCCTGTGGATGCTGAGAGTAGGGATCACCAATGTCATTAGCTCATGTTACACGGCCTGTGGATGCTGAGAGTAGGGATCACCAATGTCATTAGCTCATGTTATGCGGCCTGTGGATGCTGAGAGTAGGGATCACCAATGTCATTAGCTCATGTTATGCGGCCTGTGGATGCTGAGAGTAGGGATCACCAATGTCATTAGCTCATGTTATGCGGCCTGTGGATGCTGAGAGTAGGGATCACCAATGTCATTAGCTCATGTTACACGGCCTGTGGATGCTGAGAGTAGGGATCACCAATGTCATTAGCTCATATTATGCGGCCTGTGGATGCTGAGAGTAGGGATCACCAATGTCATTAGCTCATGTTACACGGCCTGTGGATGCTGAGAGTAGGGATCACCAATGTCATTAGCTCATGTTACACGGCCTGTGGATGCTGAGAGTAGGGATCACCAATGTCATTAGCACACGTGTACCTGGCACCGGGCACTGGCGCAGACTGGGCAAAGGCCGGATTATAACAAAGTCTCCTTCTTATTCCCAGGAGAAGAAAGGACAAGAAGCCCAGAAGGGGCCGGAGGTGGAAGTGGCCAAGTTGGACAAGCTGCTGTCACTGGTCAGAGAACCCGAGAAATGAGACTTCTGGGATCCACCGGATCACTCTGCAGATTCCACCTTGTGATATCATCCTTCTTACTGACAATAAAGTGATCTATTTACAACATGTGTGGAATATGTCTGATCGCAGGGACAGATCTCTATGTTCCTACATCCGCGAATGTCGGCCCGGGGTGACCCTTTCACACAAGCAAAAGTCCTGTGTTGTGTTCAAAGGCAAATTATTGGGTAGACAAGTTGGACCATGTGGGCGGGGTATTAGTAACTTTACCCCGGGTGTGGTATTCCGATACCTTCCGGCACCTCCTTACCCCTAGGTGTCAGCCATACTGGGGTTAGATGTGTGATGCTGGGTGCATGAGGTCACATGTCAATGTAACTCTGATCCAGACCAACACCTGCAACTGGGGTGACAACAGTCATTATATACACAGCCATGTGTATCTGGGCCCTGGCACTGACCTGTGCCATATAGTACTGGGCCCCGGCACTGACCTGTACCATATACTACTGGGCCCAGTACTGACCTGTGCCATATATACTGGGCCCCAGCACTGACCTGTACCATATACTACTGGGCCCAGTACTGACCTGTGCCATATACTACTGGGCCCCGGTACTGACCTGTGCCATATACTACTGGTTCCCGGCACTGACCTGTGCCATATACTACTGGGCCCCGGTACTGACCTGTGCCATATACTACTGGTTCCCGGCACTAACCTGTGCCATATACTACTGGGCCCCGGCACTGACCTGTACCATATACTACTGGGCCCCGGCACTGACCTGTGCCATATACTACTGGGCCCCGGCACTGACCTGTGCCATATACTACTGGGCCCAGTACTGACCTGTGCCATATACTACTGGTTCCCGGCACTGACCTGTGCCATATACTACTGGTTCCCGGCACTGACCTGTGCCATATACTACTGGTTCCCGGCACTGACCTGTGCCATATACTACTGGTTCCCGGCACTGACCTGTGCCATATACTACTGGTTCCCGGCACTGACCTGTACCATATACTACTGGTTCCCGGCTCTGACCTGTGCCATATACTAATGGGCCCCCGACACTGACCTGTGCCATATACTACTGGGCCCCGGCACTGACCTGTGCCATATACTACTGGGCCCCGGCACTGACCTGTGCCATATACTACTGGTTCCCGGCTCTGACCTGTGCCATATACTAATGGGCCCCCGACACTGACCTGTGCCATATACTACTGGGCCCCCGACACTGACCTGTGCCATATACTACTGGTTCCCGGCACTGACCTGTGCCATATACTACTGGTTCCTGGCACTGACCTGTGCCATATACTACTGGGCTCATCTCTAACCTGTACCATATACTACTGGGCCCCGGCACTGACCTGTACCATATACTACTGGTTCCCGGAACTGACCTGTGCCATATACTACTGGTTCCTGGCACTGACCTGTGCCATATACTACTGGGCTCATCTCTGACCTGTACCATATACTACTGGTTCCCGGCACTGACCTGTGCCATATACTACTGGTTCCTAGCACTGACCTGTGCCATATACTACTGGTTCCCGGCACTGACCTGTACCATATACTACTGGTTCCCGGCTCTGACCTGTGCCATATACTACTGGTTCCCGACACTAACCTGTGCCATATACTACTGGTTCCTAGCACTGACCTGTGCCATATACTACTGGTTCCCGGCTCTGACCTGTGCCATATACTAATGGGCCCCGACACTGACCTGTGCCATATACTACTGGGCCCCGGCACTGACCTGTGCCATATACTACTGGTTCCCGGCACTGACCTGTGCCATATACTACTGGGCCCCGGCACTGACCTGTGCCATATACTACTGGGCCCCGGCACGGACCTGTGCCATATACTACTGGGCCCAGTACTGACCTGTGCCATATACTACTGGTTCCCGGCACTGACCTGTGCCATATACTACTGGTTCCCGGCACTGACCTGTACCATATACTACTGGGCCCAGAACTGACCTGTGCCATATACTACTGGTTCCCGGCACTGACCTGTGCCATATACTACTGGTTCCCGGCACTGACGTGTGCCATATACTACTGGTTCCTGGCACTGACGTGTGCCATATACTACTGGTTCCCGGCACTGACCTGTGTCATATACTACTGGTTCCCGGCACTGACCTGTGCCATAAACTACTGGTTCCTGGCACTGACCTGTGCCATATACTACTGGGCTCATCTCTAACCTGTACCATATACTACTGGGCCCCGGCACTGACCTGTACCATATACTACTGGTTCCCGGCTCTGACCTGTGCCATATACTAATGGGCCCCCGACACTGACCTGTGCCATATACTACTGGGCCCCGGCACTGACCTGTGCCATATACTACTGGTTCCCGGCACTGACCTGTGCCATATACTACTGGTTCCCGGCACTGACCTGTGCCATATACTACTGGTTCCCGGCACTGACCTGTGCCATATACTACTGGTTCCCGGCACTGACCTGTGCCATATACTACTGGTTCCCGGCACTGACCTGTGCCATATACTACTGGTTCCCGGCACTGACCTGTGCCATATACTACTGGGCCCCGGCACTGACCTGTGCCATATACTACTGGTTCCCAGCACTGATCTGTGCCATATACTAATGGGCCCCCGACACTGACCTGTGCCATATACTACTGGACCCCGGCACTGACCTGTGCCATATACTACTGGGCTCATCTCTAACCTGTATCATATACTACTGGGCCCCGGCACTGACCTGTGCCATATACTACTGGTTCCCGGCACTGACCTGTGCCATATACTACTGGTTCCCGGCACTGACCTGTGCCATATACTACTGGTTCCTGGCACTGACCTGTGCCATATACTACTGGGCCCCGGCACTGACCTGTGCCATATACTACTGGGCTCATCTCTAACCTGTATCATATACTACTGGGCCCCGGCACTGACCTGTGCCATATACTACTGGTTCCCGGCACTGACCTGTGCCATATACTACTGGTTCCCGGAACTGACCTGTGCCATATACTACTGGTTCCTGGCACTGACCTGTGCCATATACTACTGGGCTCATCTCTGACCTGTCCCATATACTACTGGGCCCCGGCACTGACCTGTACCATATACTACTGGTTCCCGGCACTGACCTGTGCCATATACTACTGGTTCCCGGCACTGACCTGTGCCATATACTACTGGTTCCTAGCACTGACCTGTGCCATATACTACTGGTTCCCGGCACTGACCTGTGCCATATACTACTGGTTCCCGGCACTGACCTGTACCATATACTACTGGTTCCCGGCTCTGACCTGTGCCATATACTAATGGGCCCCCGACACTGACCTGTGCCATATACTACTGGTTCCCGGCACTGACCTGTGCCATATACTACCGGTTCCCGGCACTGACCGAAGTACTGGGTGACCGCGCAGACTGTGGCATCTCTGCGATCTCACCCTACAGACACCTTAATCTTAGCCCAAGCTCCTTACTTCCAGGGGCTGAATGCTCCTATTTCTGGCAGTGTGTCATTAGGTATTCCTGCGCAGATTATAGGGTAGCCGTGGTGTTGCTCTCAGCGTCAGGAGATTAGTGAGACGGAGGGAAAGGTGGGGTGAGCCGTACACCATGCAGATCATTCCCCTCTCTGATTTCTCCTGCAGAGCGTTACCCCGTAGGAGAAGGGAGAGAACTGGCGCTGCCCGTCAGTAGCTAGAGGGGCAGGAGAGGGAGCGTCATGGTTGCCTACCTGACCCTCTCCTTCAGGGAGAAAATGCTCTGTACCTGGGCTTCCCTGGTAATGTAGGATTGCCAGCACCTGTGGTGACACCTTTCTTATCAGTTACCTAGCTCCCCACATGTGCTGGCAATCATACATTATCCATACCTCCCAGCATGCCCCTCTCCATGATGACACAATGCTCTGTTCCTGGGCTTCCCTGGTAATGTATGATTGCCAGCACCTGTGGTGACACCTTTCTGATCAGTTACCTAGCTCCCCACAGGTGCTGGCAATCATACATTATCCATACCTCCCAGCATGCCCCTCTCCAGGAGGACACAATGCTCTGTACCTGGGCTTCCCTGGTAATGTAGGATTGCCAGCACCTGTGGTGACACCTTTCTTATCAGTTACCTAGCTCCCCACATGTGCTGGCAATCATACATTATCCATACCTGGTAATCATACATTACCCGGGAAGCCCAGAAGCAGAGCATTGTGTCCTCCTGAAGAGGGCATGCTGGGAGGTATGGATAATGTATAATTGCCAGCACCTGTGGGGAGCTAGGTAACTGATAAGAAAGGTGTCACCACAGGTGCTGGCAATCATACATTACCAGGGAAGCCCAGGAACAGAGCATTGTGTCCTCCTGGAGAGGGGCATGCTGGGAGGTATGGATAATGTAGGATTGCCAGCACCTGTGGGGAGCTAGGTAACTGATGAGAAAGGTGTCACCACAGGTGATGGCAATCCTACATTACCAGGGAAGCCCAGGAGCAGAGCATTGTGTCCTCTGGAGAGGGGCATGCTGGGAGGTATGGATAATGTAGGATTGCCAGCACCTGTGGGGAGCTAGGTAACTGATGAGAAAGGTGTCACCACAGGTGATGGCAATCCTACATTACCAGGGAAGCCCAGGAGCAGAGCATTGTGTCCTCTGGAGAGGGGCATGCTGGGAGGTATGGATAATGTAGGATTGCCAGCACCTGTGGGGAGCTAGGTAACTGATAAGAAAGGTGTCACCACAGGTGCTGGCAATCCTACATTACCAGGGAAGCCCAGGAACAGAGCATTGTGTCCTCCTGGAGAGGGGCATGCTGGGAGGTATGGATAATGTATGATTGCCAGCACCTGTGGGGAGCTAGGTAACTGATAAGAAAGGTGTCACCACAGGTGATGGCAATCATACATTACCATGGAAGCCCAGGAACAGAGCATTGTGTCCTCCTGGAGAGGGGCATGCTGGGAGGTATGGTACATTACCAGGGAAGCCCAGGAGCAGAGCATGTTCTCCCTGAAGGAGAGGGTCAGGTAGGTAACCCTGGGGAGCTTAGATTGGTCCGAGTCTGCTGCATCCAGGCTTAATGGCCTTTGCCCTATTCCTCCCAGTCCTAACCCGTTACATAAAAAAAAAAAAAAAAGAAAAAGGTTGAGCGCTACCAAGTAAAAAGTAAAAACTGATTAATCGGGTATTACATTAATATATAGAATGTATTATAAAATAATGAACATTAACTCATTAAAATTGTAATGATGCATAAAAAATAATAATAACGTAAAATTCAATCGATTGATAAAGCTCTAATAAGTGGTTGAATAATAGAGGACAATGGATAAGACAGAGGGGGTTATTCTGATCTGAACGGCACAATCACTCTCTAATGGACACGAGGTGGGGCTGATATAACATGTGCACTGCAGGTGGGGCAGATGTAATAGGTGCAGAGAGTTAGATTTGTTAGAGGTATGTTAATGTTCCATTCAGGACATTGTGAAGGACCCAATCCCGGTCCTCAACCTGGAGCTTTGGGGATGGTAGCTGGAAACACAAATAATAATGGCGGCTGAGAGGGTTCACAGAGTTGGTGTTATGACCTTGGGATTGAAGTTGGGTCTTCTGCCGAGTCCACAGCGATGTGCAGGGTTCTGGTATAGAAGATCGCCAATCACATGGTCAAACGCATCGAGTTAGATGCCTAGAAATGGTCAGATCGACAGTAACAGATGATAGACACAAGGAACAGGTCGACGGGAATGTTGACAAAACTCGTGTCCACTTTGTCACCATCAACCACATTCCCGTCGACCTTTTGCTTGCATTGATCTTCTGTTACTGTCGATCTAGAGGCTGCTGACTACACGCGTTCCACCATTAGTCGTCGTCCACCTGATTGTGGTGATGTGCAGGCCTAGAGGATAATCTAGTGTAACGCCAACGTAGCGGAACTCAGCGGTACTTTCCCTAAGCAGCGGGTGAGCAACCCCCGGAACTGGCATTTCTGTGTGTACATGTATATAACAAGGGTTACATCATGTGACATAAGGAGCCAGATGTATCAAGCTTCATAAACAGCCTGCCAATCAGCTCCTAACTGTAGTTGTAAACCCTAATAGAAATATGACAGTTGGGGGCTGCCTGGATGATTGTTTATCACTCTCCACTTCATCACTTTTTGAAGCTTAACAAATCTGTCCCAAAGTCCATGTCTTCCCGGTGTGTGCGCTGCAGTAAGTCATATAGACCTGGCTCCGTCATATGGACCTGGCTCCGTCACATGGACCTGGCTCCGTCACATGGACGTGGCTCCGCCACATGGACCTGGCTCCTTCATATAGACCTGGCTCCGTCACATGGACCTGGCTCCGTCACATGGACCTGGCTCCGTCACATGGACCTGGCTCAGTCACATGGACCTGGCTCTGTCACATGGACCTGGCTCCGTCACATGGACCTGGCTCCGTCACATGGACCTGGCTCCGTCACATGGACATGGCTCCGTCCTATAGACCTGGCTCCGTCCTATAGACCTGGCTCCGTCCTATAGACCTGGCTCCGTCACATGAACCTGGCTCCGTCACATGGACCTGGCTCTGTCATATAGACCTGGCTCTGTCATATAGACCTGGCTCCGTCACATGGACCTGGCTCCGTCACATGGACCTGGCTCCGTCCTATAGACCTGGCTCCGTCCTATAGACCTGACTCAGTCACATAGACCTGGCTCCGTCACATGGACCTGGCTCCGTCACATGGACCTGGCTCCGTCACATGGACCTGGCTCCGTCACATGGACCTGGCTCCGTCACATGGACCTGGCTCCGTCCTATAGACCTGGCTCCGTCACATAGACCTGGCTCTGTCACATGGACCTGGCTCCGTCACATAGACCTGGCTCAGTCACATGGACCTGGCTCCGTCACATGGACCTGGCTCCGTCACATAGACCTGGCTCAGTCACATGGACCTGGCTCCGTCACATGGACCTGGCTCCGTCACATGGACCTGGCTCAGTCACATGGACCTGGCTCCGTCACATGGACCAGGCTCCGTCACATGGACCAGGCTCCGTCACATGGACCTGGCTCCGTCACATGGACCTGGCTCCGTCATATAGACCTGGCTCCGTCACATGGACCTGGCTCCGTCACATGGACCTGGCTCCGTCACATGGACCTGGCTCCGTCATATAGACCTGGCTCCGTCACATGGACCTGGCTCCGTCACATGGACCTGGCTCCGTCACATGGACCTGGCTCCGTCATATGGACCTGGCTCCGTCATATGGACCTGGCTCCGTCACATGGACCTGACTCCGTCCTATAGACCTGGCTCAGTCACATGGACCTGGCTCCGTCACATGGACCTGGCTCCGTTACATGGACCTGGCTCCGTCCTATAGACCTGGCTCAGTCACATGGACCTGGCTCCATCATATAGACCTGTCTCCGTCACATAGACCTGGCTCCGTCACATGGACCTGGCTCCGTCACATGGACCTGTCTCCGTCACATGGACCTGGCTCCGTCATATAGACCTGTCTCCGTCACATGGACCTGGCTCCGTCACATGGACCTGGCTCCGTCACATGGACCTGTCTCCGTCACATGGACCTGGCTCCGTCACATGGACCTGGTTCCGTCTCAGACCATCTCGCAGCCGTCAGCCTCTCCTGTCACCTCATCTATAACGGCTCACAGACCGCGCTACAAGGTGACGGGCCGTTATGGCGCTATGAATTGTTTTGCACCTAATGAATGCGCTCAACCAGTGCGGCCCAATCTGTTCCTGGTCATCGCTATAGATAACGGAACCTCAGAATGCTGAGTATTGTATCTCATCAATAAGACATTGCAAAGGTTTATTCTTCCTAATTTCCTCCATTTAATATCATCCCCCCCCCCCCCCCCCGTATTCTGGAATGTGTTTCGGGGCACGAGGAGTTAATGTGGATTTCAGCTGAATGGACGAATTAAATCTCTGCCGTGAAGTTGCTGCGTGTGCAGAGCGGACAAGCCTTTTCCTGTAGGATACACGGATGGCGCTGGATGCCCCCCCGGCAGCTTCTCTCCCTAATCCCCCTACACCCGCGCTCATTGTTCTCCCCATTTATCTCTGTGTGAGTGTAGTCATCTGGAAAACCATAATCTGCCCTAACGCGGCTATTCGGTGACAACGTGTTCTCGGCGTGTACCCGGCATTGTGATCCTGTATTATGTGTCACCGCCACACTACAGGGACGGCACCGAGAATCTGCTGTTCAGTGCAACTCGCATGAACTAAAGATTCTAATGGTGTTGTCCATAGCAACCAGATTCTAGGTATTATTCATCAACTGCAGTGGTTCCCAAAATCTGTGCTTAAGGCACCCTGAGGGTCCAGGTTCTAAGGATATCCATGGTTTGGCCAGTGGCATAACTACAAATAAAAAAAAAAAACCTTTCTGAGGTGGCAGCCATTTTGGGAGGGACGACTGTCCCACGGTGCCAGCGATTCCACCGTGGGATCACCAGTAGCTTGGCCCAGGTGACATAATTAGTACATCAGCCTATTGTATATAATACTCTGTGCTAGGACGCCTTGAGGACTTGGGGCCTATTTACCACGATCGCATATTACCGCCCAGGATCACACAAGCTTTATCAACCTTAAGGGGACAGGGCTCCGAAAAGAGCCCTTCACCCCAGAAGCCGGAGTGTCTGCGCATGCGCGGTTAGTGCTGACCCCCGTTGACCTCACTGCCGCTGGCTACAATGGGCTATCGCCAGATCAGAATGGTAACAGCCCAGGGATGCGATGCACTGCTGCCCAATGTTTACATCGGGCAGCTTCGCATCAACCATAGAAACCTATGGGGGATGCGGCCAGCGGCGCTGCAGGGGGGATCGCAGCAGGGATCGGAGATGTGGTCCCCCTTTGATACATTTGGGGGATACTTAATACTTGCGGCTAACACCTGAAAATAGGTGTTTTCGGGGTTTTAGCAACAAATATAGTTTGAGAAATGTGCCCCTAAGTTTGCAAATCTCTGCTATATTGAGTTCTAGAAAATGGCAGACAAGGCCAGTCACCATCCAATACTACCGCCGCAGCCTCCCGAGCCTCCGCAGCCTCCCGAGCCTCCATCCAATACTACCTCCGCAGCCTCCCGAGCCTCCATCCAATACTACCGCCGCAGCCTCCCGAGCCTCCGCAGCCTCCCGAGCCTCCATCCAATACTACCTCCGCAGCCTCCCGAGCCTCCATCCAATACTACCGCCGCAGCCTCCCGAGCCTCCATCCAATACTACCGCCGCAGCCTCCCGAGCCTCTATCCAATACTACCGCCGCAGCCTCCCGAGCCTCCATCCAATACTACCGCCGCAGCCTCCCGAGCCTCCGCAGCCTCCCGAGCCTCCATCCAATACTACCTCCGCAGCCTCCCGAGCCTCCATCCAATACTACCGCCGCAGCCTCCCGAGCCTCCGCAGCCTCCCGAGCCTCCATCCAATACTACCTCCGCAGCCTCCCGAGCCTCCATCCAATACTACCGCCGCAGCCTCCCGAGCCTCCATCCAATACTACCGCCGCAGCCTCCCGAGCCTCTATCCAATACTACCGCCGCAGCCTCCCGAGCCTCCATCCAATACTACCGCCGCAGCCTCCCGAGCCTCCGCAGCCTCCCGAGCCTCCATCCAATACTACCTCCGCAGCCTCCCGAGCCTCCATCCAATACTACCGCCGCAGCCTCCCGAGCCTCCATCCAATACTACCGGCGCAGCCTCCCGAGCCTCTATCCAATACTACCGCCGCAGCCTCCCGAGCCTCTATCCAATACTACCGCCGCAGCCTCCCGAGCCTCCATCCAATACTACCGGCGCAGCCTCCCGAGCCTCCATCCAATACTACCGCCGCAGCCTCCCGAGCCTCTATCCAATACTACCGCCGCAGCCTCCCGAGCCTCCATCCAATACTACCGCCGCAGCCTCCCGAGCCTCCATCCAATACTACCGCCGCAGCCTCCCGAGCCTCTATCCAATACTACCGCCGCAGCCTCCCGAGCCTCCATCCAATACTACCGCCGCAGCCTCCCGAGCCTCCGCAGCCTCCCGAGCCTCCATCCAATACTACCTCCGCAGCCTCCCGAGCCTCCATCCAATACTACCGCCGCAGCCTCCCGAGCCTCCATCCAATACTACCGGCGCAGCCTCCCGAGCCTCTATCCAATACTACCGCCGCAGCCTCCCGAGCCTCTATCCAATACTACCGCCGCAGCCTCCCGAGCCTCCATCCAATACTACCGGCGCAGCCTCCCGAGCCTCTATCCAATACTACCGCCGCAGCCTCCCGAGCCTCTATCCAATACTACCGCCGCAGCCTCCCGAGCCTCCATCCAATACTACCGCCGCAGCCTCCCGAGCCTCTATCCAATACTACCGCCGCAGCCTCCCGAGCCTCCATCCAATACTACCGCCGCAGCCTCCCGAGCCTCTATCCAATACTACCGCCGCAGCCTCCCGAGCCTCCATCCAATACTACCGCCGCAGCCTCCCGAGCCTCTATCCAATACTACCGCCGCAGCCTCCCGAGCCTCTATCCAATACTACCGCCGCAGCCTCCCGAGCCTCCATCCAATACTACCGCCGCAGCCTCCCGAGCCTCCATCCAATACTACCGCCGCAGCCTCCCGAGCCTCTATCCAATACTACCGCCGCAGCCTCCCGAGCCTCCATCCAATACTACCGCCGCAGCCTCCCGAGCCTCCGCAGCCTCCCGAGCCTCCATCCAATACAACCGCTGCAGCCTCCTGAGCCTCCATATAACACTACCGCCGCAGCCTCCCGAGCCTCCATCCAATACTACCGCCGCAGCCTCCATATAACACTACCTGCCAGCAGCTTTCCAAGCCTCCATCCAATACTACCTGCCAGCAGCCTCCATATAACACTACCTGCCAGCAGCCTCCATATAACACTACCTGCCAGCAGCCTCCATATAACACTACCTGCCAGCAGCCTCCCAAGCCTCCATATAACACTACCTGCCAGGAGCCTCCATATAACACTACCTGCCAGCAGCCTCCCGAGCCTCCATATAACACTACCTGCCAGGAGCCTCCATATAACACTACCTGCCAGCAGCCTCCATATAACACTACCTGCCAGCAGCCTCCATATAGCACTACCTGCCAGCAGCCTCCATATAACACTACCTGCCAGCAGCCTCCATATAACACTACCTGCCAGGAGCCTCCATATAACACTACCTGCCAGGAGCCTCCATATACAGTAACACTACCTGCCAGCAGCCTCCATATAACACTACCTGCCAGAAGCCTCCCAAGCCTCCATATAACACTACCTGCCAGGAGCATCCATATATACACTACCTGACAGCAGCCTCCTTATAACACTACCTGACAGCAGCCTCCATATAACACTACCTGCCAGGAAACTCCATATAACACTACCTGCCAGCAGCCTCCATATAACACTACCTACCAGCAGCCTCCATATAACACTACCTGCCAGCAGCCTCCATATAACACTACCTGCCAGCAGCCTCCATATAACACTACCTGCCAGCAGCCTCCATATAACACTACCTGCCAGGAGCCTCTATATAACACTACCTGCCAGGAGCCTCCATATAACACTACCTGCCAGGAGCCTACATATAACACTACCTGCCAGCAGCCTCCATATAACACTACCTGACAGCAGCCTCCATATAACACTACCTGCCAGCAGCCTCCATATAACACTACCTGCCAGCAGCCTCCATATAACACTACCCACCAGCAGCCTCCCGAGCCTCCATATAACACTACCTGCCAGGAGCCTCCATATAACACTACCTGCCAGGAGCCTCCATATAACACTACTTGCCAGCAGCCTCCATATAACACTACCTGCCAGCAGCCTCCATATAACACTACCTGCCAGGAGCCTCCATATAACACTACTTGCCGGCAGCCTCCATATAACACTACCTGACAGCAGCCTCCATATAACACTACCTGACAGAAGCCTCCATATAACACTACCTGCTAGCAGCCTCCATATAACACTACCTGCCAGAAGCCTCCCAAGCCTCCATATAACACTACCTGCCAGGAGCATCCATATAACACTACCTGACAGCAGCCTCCATATAACACTA
Source organism: Crinia signifera (assembly GCF_055691185.1). Classification (NCBI taxonomy): domain Eukaryota; kingdom Metazoa; phylum Chordata; class Amphibia; order Anura; family Myobatrachidae; genus Crinia; species Crinia signifera. The sequence continues at coordinate 475,504,649 of NC_139217.1, read as the reverse complement.
CCTGACAGCAGCCTCCATATAACACTACCTGCCAGGAAACTCCATATAACACTACCTGCCAGGAGCCTCCATATAACACTACCTGCCAGGAGCCTCCATATAACACTACCTGCCAGCAGCCTCCCGAGCCTCCATATAACACTACCTGCCACGAGCCTCCATATAACACTACCTGCCAGCAGCCTCCATATAACACTACCTGCCAGCAGCCTCCATATAACACTACCTGCCAAGAGCCTCCATATAATACTACCTACCAGCAGCCTCCATATAACACTACCTACCAGCAGCCTCCATATAACACTACCTGCCAGGAGCCTCCATATAACACTACCTGCCAGGAGCATCCATATAACACTACCTGACAGCAGCCTCCATATAACACTACCTGACAGCAGCCTCCATATAACACTACCTGCCAGCAGCCTCCATATAACACTACCTGCCAGCAGCCGCCATATAACACTACCTACCAGCAGCCTCCCGAGCCTCCATATAACACTACCTGCCAGGAGCCTCCATATAACACTACCTGCCAGCAGCCTCCATATAACACTACCTGCCAGCAGCCTCCATATAACACTACTTGCCAGCAGCCTCCATATAACACTACCTGCTAGCAGCCTCCATATAACACTACCTGCCAGAAGCCTCCCAAGCCTCCATATAACACTACCTGCCAGGAGCATCCATATAACACTACCTGACAGCAGCCTCCATATAACACTACCTGCCAGGTGCCTCCATATCACACTACCTGCCAGGAGCCTCCATATAACACTACCTGCCAGGAGCCTCCATATAACACTACCTGCCAGGAGCCTCCATATAACACTACCTACCAGCAGCCTCCATATAACACTACTGGCCAGCAGCCTCCCAAGCCTCCATATAACACTACCTGCCAGCAGCCTCCATATAACACTACCTGCCAGGAGCCTCCATATAACACTACCTGCCAGCAGCCTCCATATAAAGGTGGCCATACACACGCGGATTTATCTTCAGATCTGGCTGGTTGGAACAAACACATGGTTATGGATGAGAGCAAATGACAGTTGACCATTTGCTTGGAAATGCTGGAAAACTGACAAACTGTCACTCATCCATAACCATGTTTTTGTTCCAACCAGCCAGATCTGAAGATAAAGGGCCCCATACATCAGCAATTAATTGTGACAATTTTCAGATATGGAGATGATTGCCACAATTAATTTTAGATGTGTGGGCTCCCCCTTTTGGCAATCCCAATCACAATCGCCAATCGATTGCTTAATCAGGTTTTTAAACATGTTTAATAATCTGGTATTATCTGCAGATCTTTTTTAGATGTGTGGGCATTCCCAATTCGTTTTCTTCATCTATTTACATTATGAACAGCTGAAATGACAATCGATTGGGGCAATTTCCAGATATGAAGATGCAATCTTTAGATGGAAAAATCTGCCGATCACTGAAAAAATCTGTAATGTGTGGGCAAAGTCGGATAGATCTGAAAATCCATTTATCTGGCCAAAATATCCCAATATCTTAAAATCCATAAATTGTGATTGCTGATGTATGGGGCCCATAAATCTTACTAGTGTATGGGCACCTTAACACTACCTGCCAGGAGCCTCCATATAACACTACCTGCCAGCAGCCTCCATATTACACTACCTGCCAGCAGCCTCCCTATAACACTACCTGCCAGCAGCCTCCATATAACACTACCTGCCAGGAGCCTCCATATAACACTACCTGCCAGCAGCCTCCATATAACACTACCTGCCAGCAGCCTCCATATAACACTACCTGCCAGCAGCCTCCATATAACACTACCTGCCAGCAGCCTCCATATAACACTACCTGCCAGGAGCCTCCATATAACACTACCTGCCAGCAGCCTCCATATTACACTACCTGCCAGCAGCCTCCCTATAACACTACCTGCCAGGAGCCTCCATATAACACTACCTGCCAGGAGCCTCCATATAACACTACTGGCCAGCAGCCTCCCAAGCCTCCATATAACACTACCTGCCAGCAGCCTCCATATAACACTACCTGCCAGGAGCCTCCATATAACACTACCTGCCAGCAGCCTCCATATAACACTACCTGCCAGGAGCCTCCATATAACACTACCTGCCAGCAGCCTCCATATTACACTACCTGCCAGCAGCCTCCCTATAACACTACCTGCCAGGAGCCTCCATATAACACTACCTGCCAGCAGCCTCCATATTACACTACCTGCCAGCAGCCTCCCTATAACACTACCTGCCAGCAGCCTCCATATAACACTACCTGCCAGGAGCCTCCATATAACACTACCTGCCAGCAGCCTCCATATAACACTACCTGCCAGCAGCCTCCATATAACACTACCTGCCAGCAGCCTCCATATAACACTACCTGCCAGCAGCCTCCATATAACACTACCTGCCAGGAGCCTCCATATAACACTACCTGCCAGCAGCCTCCATATTACACTACCTGCCAGCAGCCTCCCTATAACACTACCTGCCAGGAGCCTCCATATAACACTACCTGCCAGGAGCCTCCATATAACACTACTGGCCAGCAGCCTCCCAAGCCTCCATATAACACTACCTGCCAGCAGCCTCCATATAACACTACCTGCCAGGAGCCTCCATATAACACTACCTGCCAGCAGCCTCCATATAACACTACCTGCCAGGAGCCTCCATATAACACTACCTGCCAGCAGCCTCCATATTACACTACCTGCCAGCAGCCTCCCTATAACACTACCTGCCAGGAGCCTCCATATAACACTACCTGCCAGCAGCCTCCATATAACACTACCTGCCAGCAGCCTCCCAAGCCTCCATATAACACTACCTGCCAGCAGCCTCCATATAACACTACCTGCAAGGAGCCTCCATATAACACTACCTGCCAGCAGCCTCCATATAACACTACCTGCCAGGAGCCTCCATATAACACTACCTGCCAGCAGCCTCCATATTACACTACCTGCCAGCAGCCTCCCTATAACAATACCTGCCAGCAGCCTCCATATAACACTACCTGCCAGGAGCCTCCATATAACACTACCTGCCAGCAGCCTCCATATAACACTACCTGCCAGGAGCCTCCATATAACACTACCTGCCAGCAGCCTCCATATTACACTACCTGCCAGCAGCCTCCCTATAACACTACCTGCCAGGAGCCTCCATATAACACTACCTGCCAGGAGCCTCCATATAACACTACTGGCCAGCAGCCTCCCAAGCCTCCATATAACACTACCTGCCAGCAGCCTCCATATAACACTACCTGCCAGGAGCCTCCATATAACACTAGCTGCCAGCAGCCTCCATATAACACTACCTGCCAGGAGCCTCCAGATAACACTACCTGCCAGCAGTCTCCATATTACACTACCTGCCAGGAGCCTCCATATAACACTACCTGCCAGGAGCCTCCATATAACACTACTGGCCAGCAGCCTCCATATAACACTACCTGCCAGGAGCCTCCATATAACACTACCTGCCAGCAGCCTCCATATTACACTACCTGCCAGCAGCCTCCCTATAACACTACCTGCCAGGAGCCTCCATATAACACTACCTGCCAGGAGCCTCCATATAACACTACTGGCCAGCAGCCTCCCAAGCCTCCATATAACACTACTTGCCAGCAGCCTCCATATAACACTACCTGCCAGGAGCCTCCATATAACACTACCTGCCAGCAGCCTCCATATAACACTACCTGCCAGGAGCCTCCAGATAACACTACCTGCCAGCAGTCTCCATATTACACTACCTGCCAGGAGCCCAGTGGCGTAACTATCGTCCCGCAGCCCCCGCGGTGGCGGGGAGGCGCTGAGGGTATGTGGGCGCCGGGGGGGCTGCGGGATGATAGTTGCCTTCTGCCGCCGTACCGTGCACCACCGGGTCCCAGCTCTCCCGAGTCCCAGCAGCCGCAGCGCTGTTCTAGTACAAAAAGGTGACACTTGGAAAATGGCTGCCCCCATACCGCAGACAGTTTTTCGTCTGCAGTATGGGGGCAGCCATTTTCCAAGTGTCACTTTTACATTAGCAGCAGTAACGGGAGAGCCGCCCGGGACCCGGCGCAGACGGATGCGGCCAGCCGGCCAGAGGTAACGCACACACGCGCACACACACAAACACACACACAAACACGTTACACATACATACAAACACACACACAGAAACACAACCCCCCCTCCCGACCGCCGTACCACGGCTCCCCTCCGCTCCGTTTTTTTTTACAGGGGGGCGCCTCCTGACTTGTCGGCAGGGGGGCGCCGAAAAACTAGTTACGCCGCTGCAGGAGCCTCCATATAACACTACCTGCCAGCAGTCTCCATATTACACTACCTGCCAGGAGCCTCCATATAACACTACTTGCCAGGAGCCTCCATATAACACTACCTGCCAGGAGCCTCCATATAACACTACCTGCCAGGAGCCTCCATATAACACTACTGGCCAGCAGCCTCCATATAACACTACTTGCCAGGAGCCTCCATATAACACTACCTGCCAGGAGCCTCCATATAACACTACCTGCCAGGAGCCTCCATATAACACTACTGGCCAGCAGCCTCCATATAACACTACCTGCCAGGAGCCTCCATATAACACTACCTGCCAGCAGCCTCCATATTACACTACCTGCCAGCAGCCTCCCTATAACACTACCTGCCAGGAGCCTCCATATAACACTACCTGCCAGGAGCCTCCATATAACACTACTGGCCAGCAGCCTCCCAAGCCTCCATATAACACTACTTGCCAGCAGCCTCCATATAACACTACCTGCCAGGAGCCTCCATATAACACTACCTGCCAGCAGCCTCCATATAACACTACCTGCCAGGAGCCTCCAGATAACACTACCTGCCAGCAGTCTCCATATTACACTACCTGCCAGGAGCCCAGTGGCGTAACTATCGTCCCGCAGCCCCCGCGGTGGCGGGGAGGCGCTGAGGGTATGTGGGCGCCGGGGGGGCTGCGGGATGATAGTTGCCTTCTGCCGCCGTACCGTGCACCACCGGGTCCCAGCTCCCCCGAGTCCCAGCAACCGCAGCGCTGTTCTAGTACAAAAAGGTGACACTTGGAAAATGGCTGCCCCCATACCGCAGACAGTTTTTCGTCTGCAGTATGGGGGCAGCCATTTTCCAAGTGTCACTTTTACATTAGCAGCAGTAACGGGAGAGCCGCCCGGGACCCGGCGCAGACGGATGCGGCCAGCCGGCCAGAGGTAACGCACACACGCGCACACACACAAACACACACACAAACACGTTACACATACATACAAACACACACACACAGAAACACAACCCCCCCTCCCGACCGCCGTACCACGGCTCCCCTCCGCTCCGTTTTTTTTTACAGGGGGGCGCCTCCTGACTTGTCGGCAGGGGGGCGCCGAAAAACTAGTTACGCCGCTGCAGGAGCCTCCATATAACACTACCTGCCAGCAGTCTCCATATTACACTACCTGCCAGGAGCCTCCATATAACACTACTTGCCAGGAGCCTCCATATAACACTACCTGCCAGGAGCCTCCATATAACACTACCTGCCAGGAGCCTCCATATAACACTACTGGCCAGCAGCCTCCATATAACACTACTTGCCAGGAGCCTCCATATAACACTACCTGCCAGGAGCCTCCATATAACACTACCTGCCAGGAGCCTCCATATAACACTACTGGCCAGCAGCCTCCATATAACACTACCTGCCAGGAGCCTCCATATAACACTACCTGCCAGCAGCCTCCATATTACACTACCTGCCAGCAGCCTCCCTATAACACTACCTGCCAGGAGCCTCCATATAACACTACCTGCCAGGAGCCTCCATATAACACTACTGGCCAGCAGCCTCCCAAGCCTCCATATAACACTACTTGCCAGCAGCCTCCATATAACACTACCTGCCAGGAGCCTCCATATAACACTACCTGCCAGCAGCCTCCATATAACACTACCTGCCAAGAGCCTCCAGATAACACTACCTGCCAGCAGTCTCCATATTACACTACCTGCCAGGAGCCCAGTGGCGTAACTATCGTCCCGCAGCCCCCGCGGTGGCGGGGAGGCGCTGAGGGTATGTGGGCGCCGGGGGGGCTGCGGGATGATAGTTGCCTTCTGCTGCCGTACCGTGCACCACCGGGTCCCAGCTCTCCCGAGTCCCAGCAGCCGCAGCGCTGTTCTAGTACAAAAAGGTGACACTTGGAAAATGGCTGCCCCCATACCGCAGACAGTTTTTCGTCTGCAGTATGGGGGCAGCCATTTTCCAAGTGTCACTTTTACATTAGCAGCAGTAACGGGAGAGCCGCCCGGGATCCGGCGCAGACGGATGCGGCCAGCCGGCCAGAGGTAACGCACACACGCGCACACACACAAACACACACACAAACACGTTACACATACATACAAACACACACACAGAAACACAACCCCCCCTCCCGACCGCCGTACCACGACTCCCCTCCGCTCCGTTTTTTTTTACAGGGGGGCGCCTCCTGACTTGTCGGCAGGGGGGCGCCGAAAAACTAGTTACGCCGCTGCAGGAGCCTCCATATAACACTACCTGCCAGCAGTCTCCATATTACACTACCTGCCAGGAGCCTCCATATAACACTACCTGCCAGCAGCCTCCATATAACACTACCTGCCAGCAGCCTCCATATTACACTACCTGCCAGCAGCCTCCATATAACACTACTTGCCAGGAGCCTCCATATAACACTACCTGCCAGCAGTCTCCATATTACACTACCTGCCAGGAGCCTCCATATAACACTACTTGCCAGGAGCCTCCATATAACACTACCTGCCAGCAGCCTCCATATTACACTACCTGCCAGCAGCCTCCATATAACACTACTTGCCAGGAGCCTCCATATTACACTACCTGCCAGCAGCCTCCATATAACACTACCTGCCAGGAGCCTCCGGGTCATTCGGTGATATACAGGACACAATACATGAAATGGAATATCCCAGAACTGATAACATTGTGGTATATTGTGTGATAAAAGACAGACTTGATTTATTGTGTATTGATTACCCGCCTGTATTAACATTGGAAATATATAAAAGTTGTTGAAGTGGATGCAAAAACGACGAATTTCACTTATTTTATGCTTGAGATTATGATGTCCGTTATCGCCAGACGTATATTATATATCGTCACAGTTAGTCAGGAAGATAAACAAGCCAGCATTGCTGAATTCACGTGGTTCTACAGGTTTGAGTAATTTGACTGGTGACAGATGTAACGTGAGTCACATGTCAAAATTGATTTTTCAAGTATAGTTGGAATAACATTCAGTACTTTGGGCAGTACGGACGGTGTAATGGTTAGCATTACTGCCTCACAGCGCTGAGGTCATGGGTTCTATCCCCACCATGTGTTATATATACGGGGCAGTACGGACGGTGTAATGATTAGCATTACTGCCTCAAAGCGCTGAGGTCATGGGTTCTATCCCCACCATGTGTTATATATACGGGGCAGTACGGATGGTGTAATGGTTACATTACTGCCTCACAGCACTGAGGTCATGGGTTCTATTCCCACCATGTGTTATATATACGGGGCAGTATGGATGTGTAATGGTTAGCATTACTGCCTCACAGCGCTGAGGTCATGGGTTCTATCCCCACCATGTGTTATATATACGGGGCAGTACGGATGTGTAATGGTTACATTACTGCCTCACAGCACTGAGGTCATGGGTTATGGGCACTGAGTAATGGTTACATTACTGCCTCACAGCACTGAGGTCATGGGTTATATCCCCACCATGTGTTATATATACGGGGCAGTACGGATGTGTAATGGTTAGCATTACTGCCTCACAGCGCTGAGGTCATGGGTTCTATCCCCACCATGTGTTATATATACGGGGCAGTACGGATGTGTAATGGTTACATTACTGCCTCACAGCACTGAGGTCATGGGATATATCCCCACCATGTGTTATATATACGGGGCAGTACGGACGGTGTAATGGTTAGTATTACTGCCTCACAGTGCTGAGGTCATGGGTTATATCCCCACCATGTGTTATATATACGGGGCAGTATGGATGGTGCAATGGTTACATTACTGCCTCACAGCACTGAGGTCATGGGTTCTATCCCCACCATGTGTTATATATACGGGGCAGTACAGATGGTGCAATGGTTACATTACTGCCTCACAGCACTGAGGTCATGGGTTCTATTCCCACCATGTGTTATATATACGGGGCAGTACGGACGGTGTAATGGTTAGCATTACTGCCTCACAGCACTGAGGTCATGGGATCTATCCCCACCATGTGTTATATATACGGGGCAGTACGGATGGTGTAATGGTTACATTACTGCCTCACACCGCTGACGTCATGGGTTCTATCCCCACCATGTGTTATATATATGGGGCAGTACGGATGGTGTAATGGTTAGCATTACTGCCTCACAACGCTGAGGTCATGGGTTCTATCCCCACCATGTGTTATATATACGGGGCAGTACGGACGGTGTAATGGTTACATTACTGCCTCACAGCACTGAGGTCATGGGTTCTATCCCCACCATGTGTTATATATACGGGGCAGTACGGATGGTGTAATGGTTACATTACTGCCTCACAGCGCTGAGGTCATGGGTTCTATCCCCACCATGTGTTATATATACGGGGCAGTACGGATGGGGTAATGGTTATATTACTGCCTCACAGCGCTGAGGTCATGGGTTCTATCCCCACCATGTGTTATATATACGGGGCAGTACCGATGGTGTAATGGTTACATTACTGCCTCACTGAGGTGATGGGTTCTATCCCCACCATGTGTTATATATACGGGGCAGTACGGATGGTGTAATGGTTACATTACTGCCTCATAGCACTGAGGTCATGGGTTCTATTCCCACCATGTGTTATATATACGGGGCAGCACGGATGGTGTAATGGTTAGCATTACTGGCTCTCAGCACTGAGGTCATGGGTTCTATCCCCACCATGTGTTATATATACAGGGCAGTACGGACGGTGTAATGGTTACATTACTGCCTCACAGCGCTGAGGTCATGGGTTCTATCCCCACCATGTGTTATATATACAGGGCAGTACGGACGGTGTAATGGTTAGCATTACTGCCTCACAGTGCTGAGGTCATGGGTTCTATCCCCACCATGTGTTATATATACGGGGCAGTACGGACGGTGTAATGGTTAGTATTACTGCCTCACAGCAGTCATGGGCTCTATCCCCACCATGTGTTATATATACGGGGCAGTACGGATGGTGTAATGGTTAGCATTACTGCCTCTCAGCGCTGAGGTCATGGGTTCTATCCCCACCATGTGTTATATATACGGGGCAGTACGGATGGTGTAATGGTTACATTACTGCCTCTCAGCGCTGAGGTCATGGGTTCTATCCCCACCATGTGTTATATATACGGGGCAGTACAGATGGTGTAATGGTTAGCATTACTGCCTCACAGCACTGAGGTCATGGGTTCTATCCCCACCATGTGTTATATATACAGGGCAGTACGGACGGTGTAATGGTTACATTACTGCCTCACAGCGCTGAGGTCATGGGTTCTATCCCCACCATGTGTTATATATACAGGGCAGTACGGACGGTGTAATGGTTAGCATTACTGCCTCACAGTGCTGAGGTCATGGGTTCTATCCCCACCATGTGTTATATATACGGGGCAGTACGGACGGTGTAATGGTTAGTATTACTGCCTCACAGCAGTCATGGGCTCTATCCCCACCATGTGTTATATATACGGGGCAGTACGGATGGTGTAATGGTTAGCATTACTGCCTCTCAGCGCTGAGGTCATGGGTTCTATCCCCACCATGTGTTATATATACGGGGCAGTACGGATGGTGTAATGGTTACATTACTGCCTCTCAGCGCTGAGGTCATGGGTTCTATCCCCACCATGTGTTATATATACGGGGCAGTACAGATGGTGTAATGGTTAGCATTACTGCCTCACAGCGCTGAGGTCATGGGTTCTATCCCCACCATGTGTTATATATATACGGGGCAGTACGGACGGTGTAATGATTAGCATTACTGCCTCACAGCGCTGAGGTCATGGGTTCTATCCCCACCATGTGTTATATATACACGGGGCAGTACGGACGGTGTAATGGTTAGTATTACTGCCTCTCAGCGCTGAGGTCATGGGTTCTATCCCCACCATGTGTTATATATACGGGGCAGTACAGATGGTGTAATGGTTAGCATTACTGCCTCACAGCACTGAGGTCATGGGTTCTATCCCCACCATGTGTTATATATATACGGGGCAGTACGGACGGTGTAATGATTAGCATTACTGCCTCACAGCGCTGAGGTCATGGGTTCTATCCCCACCATGTGTTATATATACGGGGCAGTACAGATGGTGTAATGGTTAGCATTACTGCCTCACAGCGCTGAGGTCATGGGTTCTATCCCCACCATGTGTTATATATACGGGGCAGCACGGATGGTGTAATGGTTAGCATTACTGGCTCTCAGCACTGAGGTCATGGGTTCTATCCCCACCATGTGTTATATATACGGGCAGTACGGATGGTGTAATGGTTAGCATTACTGCCTCACAGCAGTCATGGGCTCTATCCCCACCATGTGTTATATATACGGGGCAGTACGGATGGTGTAATGGTTAGCATTACTGCCTCTCAGCGCTGAGGTCATGGGTTCTATCCCCACCATGTGTTATATATACACGGGGCAGTACGGATGGTGTAATGGTTAGTATTACTGCCTCTCAGCGCTGAGGTCATGGGTTCTATCCCCACCATGTGTTATATATACGGGGCAGTACAGATGGTGTAATGGTTAGCATTACTGCCTCACAGCGCTGAGGTCATGGGTTCTATCCCCACCATGTGTTATATATATACGGGGCAGTACGGACGGTGTAATGATTAGCATTACTGCCTCACAGCGCTGAGGTCATGGGTTCTATCCCCACCATGTGTTATATATACGGGGCAGTACGGATGGGGTAATGGTTATATTACTGCCTCACAGCGCTGAGGTCATGGGTTCTATCCCCACCATGTGTTATATATACGGGGCAGTACGGATGGTGTAATGGTTACATTACTGCCTCACAGCGCTGAGGTCATGGGTTCTATCCCCACCATGTGTTATATATACGGGGCAGTACGTATGGTGTAATGGTTACATTACTGCCTCACAGCACTGAGGTCATGGGTTCTATTCCCACCATGTGTTATATATACGGGGCAGTACAGATGGTGTAATGGTTACATTACTGCCTCACAGCACTGAGGTCATGGGTTCTATCCCCACCATGTGTTATATATACACGGGGCAGTACGGATGGTGTAATGGTTAGTATTACTGCCTCTCAGCGCTGAGGTCATGGGTTCTATCCCCACCATGTGTTATATATACACGGGGCAGTACAGATGGTGTAATGGTTAGCATTACTGCCTCACAGCGCTGAGGTCATGGGTTCTATCCCCACCATGTGTTATATATATACGGGGCAGTACGGACGGTGTAATGATTAGCATTACTGCCTCACAGCGCTGAGGTCATGGGTTCTATCCCCACCATGTGTTATATATACGGGGCAGTACAGATGGTGTAATGGTTAGCATTACTGCCTCACAGCGCTGAGGTCATGGGTTCTATCCCCACCATGTGTTATATATACGGGGCAGCACGGATGGTGTAATGGTTAGCATTACTGGCTCTCAGCACTGAGGTCATGGGTTCTATCCCCACCATGTGTTATATATACGGGCAGTACGGATGGTGTAATGGTTAGCATTACTGCCTCACAGCAGTCATGGGCTCTATCCCCACCATGTGTTATATATACGGGGCAGTACGGATGGTGTAATGGTTAGCATTACTGCCTCACAGTGCTGAGGTCATCGGTTCTATTCCCACCATGTGTTATATACTGTATACGGGGCAGTACGGATGGTGTAATGGTTAGCATTACTGCCTCACAGCACTGAGGTCATGGGTTCTTTCCCCACCATGTGTTATATATACGGGGCAGTACGGACGGTGTAATGGTTACATTACTGCCTCATAGCACTGAGGTCATGTCATGGGTTCTATCCCCACCATGTGTTATATATACGGGGCAGTACGGATGGTGTAATGGTTAGCATTACTGCCTCACAGCACTGAGGTCATGGGTTCTATCCCCACCATGTGTTATATATATGGGGCAGTACGGACGGTGTAATGATTAGCATTACTGCCTCACAGTGCTGAGGTCATGGGTTCTATCCCCACCATGTGTTATATATACGGGGCAGTACGGACGGTGTAATGATTAGCATTACTGCCTCACAGCGCTGAGGTCATGGGTTCTATCCCCACCATGTGTTATATATACGGGGCAGTACGGACGCTGTAATGGTTAGTATTACTGCCTCACAGCGCTGAGGTCATGGGTTCTATCCCCACCATGTGTTATATATACGGGGCAGTACGGATGGTGTATTGGTTAGCATTACTGCCTCACAGCGCTGAGGTCATGGGTTCTATTCCCACCATGTGTTATATATACGGGGCAGTACGGACGGTGTAATGGTTACATTACTGCCTCACAGCACTGAGGTCATGGGTTTTATTCCCACCATGTGTTATATATACGGGGCAGCACGGACGGTGTAATGGTTACATTACTGCCTCACAGCGCTGAGGTCATGAGTTCTATCCCCACCATGTGTTATATATACGGGGCAGTACGGATGGTGTAATGGTTACATTACTGCCTCACAGCACTGAGGTCATGGGTTTTATTCCCACCATGTGTTATATATACGGGGCAGCACGGACGGTGTAATGGTTACATTACTGCCTCACAGCGCTGAGGTCATGAGTTCTATCCCCACCATGTGTTATATATACGGGGCAGTACGGATGGTGTAATGGTTAGCATTACTGCCTCACAGCGCTGAGGTCATGGGTTCTATTCCCACCATGTGTTATATATACGGGGCAGTACGGACGGTGTAATGGTTACATTACTGCCTCACAGCACTGAGGTCATGGGTTCGATTCCCACCATGACCCGAACTGTGCAGAGTTTGTATATTCTCCCCGTGCTTGTGTGGGTTTCCTCCAGGTACTCCGATTTCCTCCCACAATCCAAAAATATACCGGTAGGTTTTTTGGCTCCTAACAAAATTAACCCTAGAATGTCTGTGTGTGTGTACATGTGGTAGGGAACATAGATTGTAAGCTCCACTGGGACAGGGACTGATGTGAATGTTCAAATTTTCTCTGTAAAGTGCTGCAGAATCTGTATGCGCTATATAAGAAACTGCTAATAAATAATAAATACTTTGTGTGTGTGTCAGTTATACATTTGGGGTCCTATAAGTGAACAGTAAAACAATCCTATTGTAACAATACTTGGGGCCACCTGTAAAATGGCGAATTGTTTTCAAGATTGGCTTACTCACTTTCAAGGCCCTACATGACCAGGGCGCAAGGTACCTGCAGCAGCTGCTGATCCCTTACTGTCCTACTCGATTACTACGATCCACTGAAGAAGGACTACTAACAGTACCCAGAATCTCCCTGAATTCATCTGGGGGTCGAGCTTTCAGCGCTGTTGCTCCAACTCTGTGGAACTCTCTCCCTCGCACAGTGCGAGAAGCCCCCACTGTAGAATCCTTTAAGAATAGACTAAAGACTTTCCTATTTACTCAGCATTTCACTGACATCTACTGATAAGCTTCTTGTGTATTACGAGCTGTAAAGACAATGGTGAAGCACTTTGAGTGCTTCTTAGTTCCTATGTTCATTGTGTTGTAACAAGCATTCGCTCTGACCCTACCCCATACATTATTGTCAGCTTTGTAAAATGTTACATTTCAGCTTAATTTTTGTGGTTGATGCTCTTAAACTTCTAAAAAGTAACACGCAATGTAACGTGAGTCACACGGAATAACCCCCATCTAAGCCTCCATCCAACGCTGCCAGACACCAGGGGTCTGGGGGAAGGAGATGATTTGCAGGAAGAAATCTGCTTCTTATTATCTTGTTGGAAACAATATATCCCCGTCATCAGAACTGACGCGTTCAGGAAGAGCAGCGGAACCGCAAAAGAAAAGTCACAAATGTGAAGTGTCCGTTTAATAAATAATTGTGACATGACACAAAGTGCGACGCGTTATTACAGGCCGTCTGCGTTATTACAGGCCGTCTGGTTAGTTTAAGGTGCAGAGTACAGTTTCAGCTACAAAACAAACACATTTCTCTTAGTGAAAGGTCAGTGTCTCCTCCTGCTGCAAATTCCCAGCCCCGGATCCTGGTCCTCTCCCAACATCCAAATGAATTCCGCTCCTTTCACAGGAATTCATCCCCATGTTAACCCTGCCTCCCCCTCACTCCGATATCCCATCTGTCCTCCAGGCAAGGGCTTCCCATTGGCTGCAGCAAGTGGGGACCTTAGGTGGACCATGTCTATGGGTGCAGAGAAGACGTCCGCCGGCCCAGTCACCCCACTACAGAGTGCAGGAGTCACTGTGATGCTAATACAGCCGGGAGCTGGGCCTATCACCCCGAGCTGCCTCCTGCACTCACTGACAGGAGCACACCTACTGCTGGGTGTAGGAGGAGGTAGGTGGTGGCCCTGCATTATAACAGTGAGGAGAGCACCTGGTCCAGCACCGCCCCACCAGGACAGCTCTCATTATTGCTGAAGGTTTCTGACGACAAATGTCTACAGTATGTCTCCCACGCTCCCCGCCGACGCGGCGTCCCTGCCCTGCAGGCTGACCTGACCGCTACATGGGGATCGGTGAGTCAATTCTGTGGATCCCCACAGATCTATAACAGTGGAGATTCGGTCTGCATGCTGAATCTAGTGATCTCATTACTGGCCCAGCCAGGGTCCTAGCCAGACTTCCATTGTGTGTGCAGTGATTAGTGGTATATGCTACCTACCCCTCCTGCCCCTCTGCCCCCCAGCCCGCTGCCCCCGGGAGAGCACCTGCCCAGTTGCTACATATGATGTCTGGGGCAAGTCCCCCGGGACCACGCTACGTCCGCTACAGTACTCTGGACCATGCATCGTATACACCGGCCAGGCCGGCGGCAGCAGGACTGGGGGATAACGGTCCGCTACAAGTCCAGGACATGATGTCATGCAGCCCTGCGCTCTGGACAGTAACCGCAACATCCTCGCCCCCGGAACGCAGGCCACAGGAGGTTATAGGAAGGAAGACATAACGCGATGCACTAGGCTTATTATTAGCTGTGCTTCGCTCTATTGCAGCTACAGGGAGTTCCCATGGTTAGCGCAGCGCGGGGGGAGGGCTCTGCTCCCATTATCTGGTTCCCTCTATAAGGTGCGGAGCTCGGAGGGTGCAATGTGCAGCGCAGCGCAGTGACGGAAGTCTCTAGTGCAATCCTGACGCCATGCTCTGCAGCTCACGGTTTCAGGAGATACTTCTCCTCATTCTTATTCTCTGACTCTGACGATGGTATGGAATTGGGGCAGGACGGGGTCTGGCAGGCCTTACACAGAATGAGGAACAGAATCAGGATCAGTAATGCAATCATACAGTTAAAAGAAATGGCCACAACTGCGCCGGTGGACAGTCCAGAACCCATCGCAGACGGCTGTCCCTGGAGAAGACAGGTCTGGTGGCAGGGTCACTAGTACACCTGGGAGGTGCTGCTGGTCCACGAGGCAAAGTAATAATGTCTGTTACTGCCTGCAGGAAGCCGCCACCAAACCCAACCACGATTCCGTTCCGGATCCAGTCCCATATCCAGTAAGAATCCTGAGTGGCACCGACTGGAGGTGGATATACCTGTGTGGGTCTCACAATGTCTTCAGTGATGTGGAGCCAGTCACCAATGGGATCCAACAGAACTAGTGCAATAGCTCATTCCGTGGTATCCTCAGTGACGCCGCAGTGTCCGGTATTCTGGGGAAATAAGTAAAGAGAGCATTATATTTCTATGAATTCACCAAGTCCACTGTCAAAGCCACCAGTGTCCGTAATCTCTAGTGGTCCCAGGTCATGTCAGTAGTCGCTGGAGAAATTACATTTATCCTGCTATACTAGCGATACTAGCCACCGGAGGGACCAGCACTGTATACTAGCCACCAGAGGGACCAGCACTGTATACTAGCCACCTGAGGGACCAGCACTGTATACTAGCCACCAGATGGACCATACCTGTATACTAGCAACCGGAGGGACCAGCACTGTATACTAGTCACCGGAGGGACCAGCACTGTATACTAGCCACCAGAGGGACCAGCACTGTATACTAGCCACCAGAGGGACCAGCACTGTATACTAGCCACCGGAGGGACCAGCACTGTATACTAGCCACCGGAGGGACCAGCACTGTATACTAGCCACCTGAGGGACCATACCTGTATACTAGCCACCGGAGGGACCAGCACTGTATACTAGCCACCGGAGGGACCAGCACTGTATACTAGCCACCGGAGGGACCAGCACTGTATACTAGCCACCGGAGGGACCAGCACTGTATACTAGCCACCGGAGGGACCAGCACTGTATACTAGCAACCAGAGGGACCAGCACTGTATACTAGCCACCGGAGGGACCAGCACTGTATACTAGCAACCAGAGGGACCAGCACTGTATACTAGCCACCAGAGGGACCATACCTGTATACTAGCAACCGGAGGGACCAGCACTGTATACTAGTCACCGGAGGGACAAGCACTGTATACTAGCCACCTGAGGGACCAGCACTGTATACTAGCCACCTGAGGGACCAGCACTGTATACTAGCCACCTGAGGGACCAGCACTGTATACTAGCCATCGGAGGGACCAGCACTGTATACTAGCCACCGGAGGGACCATACCTGTATACTAGCCACCTGAGGGACCAGCACTGTATACTAGCCCCCAGAGGGACCAGCACTGTATACTAGCCACCAGAGGGACCAGCACTGTATACTAGCCACCGGAGGGACCAGCACTGTATACTAGCCACCGGAGGGACCATACCTGTATACTAGCCACCAGAGGGACCATACCTGTATACTAGCCACCTGAGGGACCAGCACTGTATACTAGCCACCAGAGGGACCAGCACTGTATACTAGCCACCAAAGGGACCAGCACTGTATACTAGCCACCGGAGGTACCAGCACTGTATACTAGCCACCAAAGGGACCAGCACTGTATACTAGCCACCAGAGGGACCAGCACTGTATACTAGCCACCGGAGGGACCAGCACTGTATACTAGCCACCAGAGGGACCAGCACTGTATACTAGCCACCAGAGGGACCAGCACTGTATACTAGCCACCGGAGGGACCAGCACTGTATACCAGCCACCTGAGGGACCAGCACTGTATACCAGCCACCAGAGGGACCAGCACTGTATACTAGCCACCGGAGGGACCAGCACTGTATACTAGCCACCGGAGGGGCCAGCACTGTATACTAGCCACCAGAGGGACCAGCACTGTATACTAGCCACCGGAGGTACCAGCACTGTATACCAGCCACCGGAGGGACCAGCACTGTATACCAGCCACCTGAGGGACCAGCACTGTATACTAGCCACCGGAGAGACCAGCACTGTATACTAGCCACCGGAGGGACCAGCACTGTATACTAGCCACCGGAGGGACCAGCACTGTATACTAGCCACCGGAGGGACCAGCACTGTATACTAGCCACCGGAGGGGCTGTCACTGTATACTAGTCACCGGAGGGACTATCTCTGTATACTAGTCACCGGAGGGACCAGCACTGTATACTAGCCACCGGAGGGGCCATCACTGTATACTAGTCACTGGAGGGACCATCCCTGTATACTAGTCACTGGACGGGCCGTCACTGTATACTAGTCACCGGAAGTACCGGCACTGTATACTAGTCACCAGAGGGGCCATCACTGTATACTAGTCACCGGAGGGACCATCCCTGTATACTAGTCACAGGAAGGACCAGCACAGTATACTAGGTTACAGGAGGGACCAGCCCTGTATACTAGTCACCGGAGGGACCAGCACTGTATACTAGTCTGTATACTGTATACATTAACAGATTTATTCAATCAGTCACTAGATACAGGTGCAGTTCCAGAGGACTGGAGAAGAGCAAACGTAGTTCCACTGCACAAAAGCGGAAGCAAAGAAGAAGCAAGTAACTACAGACCAGTGAGCCTTACATCAGTAGTAGTGAAATTAATTGAAAAACTATTAAAATAAAGAATAGTGGAATATCTTAAATTAAACAACTTACAAGATCCAAAACAGCATGGTTTTACTGCAGGGAGATCATGCCAAACAAGTCTTATTGACTTGTTTGACTCCGTGACCAAAATACTAGATGAAGGGGGTGCTGTAGATGTGGCATATCTAGACTTTAGTAAGGCATTTGACACTGTCCCACATCGCAGACTGCTAAATAAACTTAAAAGTGTGGGATTGGATTATAAAACAATTAAATGGATAAGAACCTGGTTGCAGGATAGGAAACAGACCTTTGTAGTAAATGGAGTGCATTCTATGTCACCATTTGTGAGTATTAAATCTAATATTGAGTCCAAAGGGCCTCGGTTTTTTCTTCAATGTTTTGTATTAAAGTAGCATGTATGCTTTTCTTTACATAAATTGCTACCCATCCTCCGATTCTTCCCATTTTGTCCTTCCTAAATAAATTGTATCCTGGTATAGCTATGTCCCAGTCATGGTTCTCATTACACCATGTCTCTGTGATAGCCACAATGTCTAGCATGCTTTGCCACAGTTTTGCTATTAGAGAATGCTAAAACTATTAC
Organism: Crinia signifera; assembly: GCF_055691185.1. Taxonomy (NCBI): domain Eukaryota; kingdom Metazoa; phylum Chordata; class Amphibia; order Anura; family Myobatrachidae; genus Crinia; species Crinia signifera. Next base: position 475,485,828 of record NC_139217.1, on the reverse strand, counting down.
AAAGCATGCCGGGATGTGTAGTTTCACAACATCTGGAGGGCCAACGTTGGACATGCCTAGTCTAGGTCATCCCTTGTCATTATTGCAATTAGCTCAGGAATTTTGTCTCCTAGGCTTCTAGCGTTTGCACACATAGTTTTAAAAAATTTGCCTGTGCATCTGTTATTCCTAGCCATGTTCAGACAGTACAAAATTCAAGTCTAAAGTTGAAATTACCTGTTTGATGATGTTGTTCAATGTCTGTTTTTTTCTTTTTTACTGTTCAGAAATCACGTTATCAGTTACAACACATCTGCACATCACTAATTCTAAGGATATAGTGAGTCTGTTCAGGTCAGGCTACACCTGAACACTAATGGCCAAAGGAAATAATTTGCACTGTGTTTGAGTAGACATCAGGCAGAATGCAACACTAATACCCCTTTCACATCGCACTTTTAAAAAGGGTATATTGCCGTTTTTTTCCCATTTTAGAACGTTTAAGGCTGCAATGTGAAAGTGCCAGAGTTGATTTACCAGTTAAAGTTAACCGGTATTTCAACACGGTTAAAAATCAGAGTCCTACACGTTTCAAAGCTGGTTTTTAGGCAGTGTGAATGGCTCTATTTCAATGGCTTGAAACATGTCCCTTGGGGGTTAAACGGGTTGAATGTGTGAATGGTATTAAATGATTTTTAAAACGGTTTTCACCTGCAATGTGAACGGTCTCAAGGCTCAGACCCGTTTTAAAGTCCCATTTAAGAATACCGGGTCATTACCCATTTCTGCAATGTGAAAGCAGTATAAACTATGATTCACCGAACAACTTCCCCAAACAAGTAATAACAATTACAATCAATTCATTACATCAGAACTTTTCAAATCATACAAGAGTTTGTATAAGACAGGAATGTAGAGAGCATATTGGAGATGAATTATATACCCTTGAGGTATCAGTGCAGTCCATGTGTGTTATTGTTGGTTTGTAGTTGTTTGCCTTCGGTTTGCCTTCGGTTTAACGCAGGTAAAACACTAAAATGATTAATATAATAGCACTTTTATGTCAGCATATCTATGGAAGCACTAACAGCCTACAGCTTACAGCCTACACTGACCCTTAAACAGGAAAGCTTGCCATGTGAATGCAATGATTGCAAACTCCACCCAATGTAAAAGTCCAGGCAATAAATTAGCTTAACCAAACAAGCATTGCGTACCAACATGGCGGACAACAACATCTTAACAAGGAGAAACAACAAAAATAAAAGGGCCACTTCTATGGGCAGTATAATGCAGTACAATTCTGATAATGATTACAATCCTAGCTGTATTGTCATCTAGCCACTAGAGAATGGTATCTGTATTGTTTCTAGTCAGCAGAGAACGCTAGCTGTATTGTCCTCTTGTGATTAGAGAATGGTATCTGTATTGTCATCTAGCCACTAGAGAATGGTATCTGTATAGTCTTCTAGTCTGCAGAGAACGCTAGCTGTATTGTCCTCTAGTGATTAGAGAATGGTATCTGTATTGTTTCTAGTCAGCAGAGAACGCTAGCTGTATTGTCCTCTAGTGATTAGAGAATGCTAGCTGTATTGTCCTCTAGTGATTAGAGAATGGTATCTGTATTGTCTTCTAGTCTGCAGAGAACGCTAGCTGTATTGTCCTCTAGTGATTAGAGAATGGTATCTGTATAGTCTTCTAGTCTGCAGAGAACGCTAGCTGTATTGTCCTCTAGTGATTAGAGAATGGTATCTGTATAGTCTTCTAGTCTGCAGAGAACGCTAGCTGTATTGTCCTCTAGTGATTAGAGAATGGTATCTGTATTGTCTTCTAGTCAGCAGAGAACGCTAGCTGTATTGTCCTCTTGTGATTAGAGAATGGTATCTGTATTGTCTTCTAGTCAGCAGAGAACGCTAGCTGTATTGTCCTCTAGTGATTAGAGAATGGTATCTGTATTGTCTTCTAGTCAGCAGAGAACGCTAGCTGTATTGTCCTCTAGTGATTAGAGAATGGTATCTGTATAGTCTTCTAGTCAGCAGAGAATGCTATCTGTATTGTCCTCTAGTGATTAGAGAATGGTATCTGTATAGTCTTCTAGTCAGCAGAGAACGCTAGCTGTATTGTCCTCTAGTGATTAGAGAATGGTATCTGTATAGTCTTCTAGTCAGCAGAGAACGCTAGCTGTATTGTCCTCTAGTGATTAGAGAATGGTATCTGTATTGTTTCTAGTCAGCAGAGAACGCTATCTGTATTGTCTTCTAGTCAGCAGAGAACGCTAGCTGTATTGTCCTCTAGTGATTAGAGAATGGTATCTGTATTGTCTTCTAGTCAGCAGAGAACGCTAGCTGTATTGTCCTCTAGTGATTAGAGAATGGTATCTGTATAGTCTTCTAGTCAGCAGAGAATGCTATCTGTATTGTCCTCTAGTCAGCAGAGAACGCTAGCTGTATTGTCCTCTAGTGATTAGAGAATGGTATCTGTATTGTCTTCTAGTCAGCAGAGAACGCTAGCTGTATTGTCCTCTAGTGATTAGAGAATGGTATCTGTATTGTCTTCTAGTCAGCAGAGAACGCTAGCTGTATTGTCCTCTAGTGATTAGAGAATGGTATCTGTATTGTCTTCTAGTCAGCAGAGAACGCTAGCTGTATTGTCCTCTAGTGATTAGAGAATGGTATCTGTATTGTCTTCTAGTCAGCAGAGAACGCTAGCTGTATTGTCCTCTTGTGATTAGAGAATGGTATCTGTATTGTTTCTAGTCAGCAGAGAACGCTAGCTGTATTGTCCTCTTGTGATTAGAGAATGGTATCTGTATTGTCATCTAGCCACTAGAGAATGGTATCTGTATAGTCTTCTAGTCTGCAGAGAACGCTAGCTGTATTGTCCTCTAGTGATTAGAGAATGGTATCTGTATAGTCTTCTAGTCTGCAGAGAACGCTAGCTGTATTGTCCTCTAGTGATTAGAGAATGGTATCTGTATTGTCTTCTAGTCAGCAGAGAACGCTAGCTGTATTGTCCTCTTGTGATTAGAGAATGGTATCTGTATTGTCTTCTAGTCAGCAGAGAACGCTAGCTGTATTGTCCTCTAGTGATTAGAGAATGGTATCTGTATTGTCTTCTAGTCAGCAGAGAACGCTAGCTGTATTGTCCTCTAGTGATTAGAGAATGGTATCTGTATAGTCTTCTAGTCAGCAGAGAATGCTATCTGTATTGTCCTCTAGTGATTAGAGAATGGTATCTGTATAGTCTTCTAGTCAGCAGAGAACGCTAGCTGTATTGTCCTCTAGTGATTAGAGAATGGTATCTGTATAGTCTTCTAGTCAGCAGAGAACGCTAGCTGTATTGTCCTCTAGTGATTAGAGAATGGTATCTGTATTGTTTCTAGTCAGCAGAGAACGCTATCTGTATTGTCTTCTAGTCAGCAGAGAACGCTAGCTGTATTGTCCTCTAGTGATTAGAGAATGGTATCTGTATTGTCTTCTAGTCAGCAGAGAACGCTAGCTGTATTGTCCTCTAGTGATTAGAGAATGGTATCTGTATAGTCTTCTAGTCAGCAGAGAATGCTATCTGTATTGTCCTCTAGTCAGCAGAGAACGCTAGCTGTATTGTCCTCTAGTGATTAGAGAATGGTATCTGTATTGTCTTCTAGTCAGCAGAGAACGCTAGCTGTATTGTCCTCTAGTGATTAGAGAATGGTATCTGTATTGTCTTCTAGTCAGCAGAGAACGCTAGCTGTATTGTCCTCTAGTGATTAGAGAATGGTATCTGTATTGTCTTCTAGTCAGCAGAGAACGCTAGCTGTATTGTCCTCTAGTGATTAGAGAATGGTATCTGTATTGTCTTCTAGTCAGCAGAGAACGCTAGCTGTATTGTCCTCTTGTGATTAGAGAATGGTATCTGTATTGTCTTCTAGTCAGCAGAGAACGCTAGCTGTATTGTCCTCTAGTGATTAGAGAATGGTATCTGTATTGTCTTCTAGTCAGCAGAGAACGCTAGCTGTATTGTCCTCTAGTGATTAGAGAATGGTATCTGTATAGTCTTCTAGTCAGCAGAGAATGCTATCTGTATTGTCCTCTAGTGATTAGAGAATGGTATCTGTATAGTCTTCTAGTCAGCAGAGAACGCTAGCTGTATTGTCCTCTAGTGATTAGAGAATGGTATCTGTATAGTCTTCTAGTCAGCAGAGAACGCTAGCTGTATTGTCCTCTAGTGATTAGAGAATGGTATCTGTATTGTTTCTAGTCAGCAGAGAACGCTATCTGTATTGTCTTCTAGTCAGCAGAGAACGCTAGCTGTATTGTCCTCTAGTGATTAGAGAATGGTATCTGTATTGTCTTCTAGTCAGCAGAGAACGCTAGCTGTATTGTCCTCTAGTGATTAGAGAATGGTATCTGTATAGTCTTCTAGTCAGCAGAGAATGCTATCTGTATTGTCCTCTAGTCAGCAGAGAACGCTAGCTGTATTGTCCTCTAGTGATTAGAGAATGGTATCTGTATTGTCTTCTAGTCAGCAGAGAACGCTAGCTGTATTGTCCTCTAGTGATTAGAGAATGGTATCTGTATTGTCTTCTAGTCAGCAGAGAACGCTAGCTGTATTGTCCTCTAGTGATTAGAGAATGGTATCTGTATTGTCTTCTAGTCAGCAGAGAACGCTAGCTGTATTGTCCTCTAGTGATTAGAGAATGGTATCTGTATTGTCTTCTAGTCAGCAGAGAACGCTAGCTGTATTGTCCTCTAGTGATTAGAGAATGGTATCTGTATAGTCTTCTAGTCAGCAGAGAATGCTATCTGTATTGTCCTCTAGTGATTAGAGAATGGTATCTGTATAGTCTTCTAGTCAGCAGAGAACGCTAGCTGTATTGTCCTCTAGTGATTAGAGAATGGTATCTGTATAGTCTTCTAGTCAGCAGAGAACGCTAGCTGTATTGTCCTCTAGTGATTAGAGAATGGTATCTGTATTGTTTCTAGTCAGCAGAGAACGCTATCTGTATTGTCTTCTAGTCAGCAGAGAACGCTAGCTGTATTGTCCTCTAGTGATTAGAGAATGGTATCTGTATTGTCTTCTAGTCAGCAGAGAACGCTAGCTGTATTGTCCTCTAGTGATTAGAGAATGGTATCTGTATAGTCTTCTAGTCAGCAGAGAATGCTATCTGTATTGTCCTCTAGTCAGCAGAGAACGCTAGCTGTATTGTCCTCTAGTGATTAGAGAATGGTATCTGTATTGTCTTCTAGTCAGCAGAGAACGCTAGCTGTATTGTCCTCTAGTGATTAGAGAATGGTATCTGTATTGTCTTCTAGTCAGCAGAGAACGCTAGCTGTATTGTCCTCTAGTGATTAGAGAATGGTATCTGTATTGTCTTCTAGTCAGCAGAGAACGCTAGCTGTATTGTCCTCTAGTGATTAGAGAATGGTATCTGTATTGTCTTCTAGTCAGCAGAGAACGCTAGCTGTATTGTCCTCTAGTGATTAGAGAATGGTATCTGTATAGTCTTCTAGTCAGCAGAGAACGCTAGCTGTATTGTCCTCTAGTGATTAGAGAATGGTATCTGTATAGTCTTCTAGTCAGCAGAGAACGCTAGCTGTATTGTCCTCTAGTGATTAGAGAATGGTATCTGTATAGTCTTCTAGTCAGCAGAGAACGCTAGCTATATTGTCCTCTAGTGATTAGAGAATGGTATCTGTATTGTTTCTAGTCAGCAGAGAACGCTAGCTGTATTGTCCTCTAGTGATTAGAGAATGGTATCTGTATTGTCTTCTAGTCAGCAGAGAACGCTAGCTGTATTGTCCTCTAGTGATTAGAGAATGGTATCTGTATAGTCTTCTAGTCAGCAGAGAACGCTAGCTGTATTGTCCTCTAGTGATTAGAGAATGGTATCTGTATTGTCTTCTAGTCAGCAGAGAACGCTAGCTGTATTGTCCTCTAGTGATTAGAGAATGGTATCTGTATTGTTTCTAGTCAGCAGAGAACGCTAGCTGTATTGTCCTCTAGTGATTAGAGAATGGTATCTGTATTGTTTCTAGTCAGCAGAGAACGCTAGCTGTATTGTCCTCTAGTGATTAGAGAATGGTATCTGTATAGTCTTCTAGTCAGCAGAGAACGCTAGCTGTATTGTCCTCTAGTGATTAGAGAATGGTATCTGTATTGTCTTCTATCTAGCCATTAGAGAACGGTATCTGTATTGTTCTCTATCCACCAGAGAACGGCATAATAATAATACACCTGATTCCAACCTCCAGTAATTATTTTATTAGCATTACTTCTGCAGCTGATAACTGTCCCTACTTTCCAGCACTTTCCCCAGGTTTTAACTACTTGTCCCTAATATTTGTTGCCCCTGGAACTCCCCCTAATTGCCAATACTGGAATCATCTGAATGAGTGTTGGGTGTGACCGCGTCCTGCAGTCTGACACTGTAACGAGGGGAATTCCAGGAATGTGTCCCGAGGTGTCGGCAGCTGGCAAGTGATAACCAGTTACCCATCATTATCTTCTGAATCACGGGCACCAATAACTCTGCCACGTGCAGGATAGTAAACATGACACATATAGGGTCACTACAGAGGTCTAGTATTGCTGCTACGTTTCTAGATTGTCAGCTCATACGGTTCCTCCCTGCACTGGGGCAGATTATCTAGAAGTATGAAATGAGAGAGAACATCATTCCATTGCCGGTTGTATGTTGGGTCGGGCGGCTCTCTGCGATTCCAGGACAGCTGCTATTCTGAGAATAACACCTTGATGAACGAGTAATTCCAGTGAGTGGTAATACGCACAGGAGCGTCTGGGCATCGCCAGGTGAGTAATACACCTGCACAGATTCCATTATCCGCATGGTCTGGGGAAAGGTGTACATGCTTATCATGCTCCCTTACATGTATGTAGTAGGCTGCCATGTGAGGAGGGAGGAGCTTCCCTTACACGGCAGTCACAGGCGTCCTGTGCCCGCTCGGCCTTCCCTAGAGCTCTGTCATAGGCGGACGTGACTCTCCACCAGCTCTGTGAGAGCAGCAGGACCCCGCGCCCCAGCTTCTGCCAACGGACTAGTTCTAGGGAAGGCCCCTCACTTACTACATACAGAGAGGACATCCAGTAATGTCAGACAGTCACTAAGCGGCAGCAGCAGCGGGTCAGACAGTCACTAAGCGGCAGCAGCAGGTCAGACAGTCACTAAGCAGCAGCAGCAGGTCAGACTGTCACTTAGCGGCAGCAGCAAGTCAGACAGTCACTAAGCGGCAGCAGCAAGTCAGACAGTCACTAAGCGGCAGCAGCAGGTCAGACAGTCAATAAGCGGCAGCAGCAGGTCAGACAGTCAATAAGCGGCAGCAGCAGGTCAGACTGTCACTTAGCGGCAGCAGCAGGTCAGACTGTCACTTAGCGGCAGCAGGTCAGACAGTCACTAAGCGGCAGCAGCAGGTCAGACAGTCACTTAGCGGCAGCAGCAGGTCAGACAGTCACTAAGTGGCAGCAGCAGGTCAGACAGTCACTAAGTGGCAGCAGCAGGTCAGACAGTCACTTAGCGGCAGCAGCAGGTCAGACAGTCACTAAGCGGCAGCAGCAGGTCAGACAGTCACTAAGCGGCAGCAGCAGGTCAGACAGTCACTAAGCGGCAGCAGCGGGTCAGACTGTCACTTAGCGGCAGCAGCAAGTCAGACAGTCACTAAGCGGCAGCAGGTCAGACAGTCACTAAGCGGCAGCAGCAGGTCAGACAGTCAATAAGCGGCAGCAGCAGGTCAGACGGTCACTTAGCGGCAGCAGCAGGTCAGACAGTCACTAAGCGGCAGCAGCAGGTCAGACTGTCACTTAGCGGCAGCAGCAGGTCAGACAGTCACTTAGCGGCAGCAGCAGGTCAGACAGTCACTAAGCGGCAGCAGCAGGTCAGACAGTCACTAAGCGGCAGCAGCAGGTCAGACAGTCACTTAGCGGCAGCAGCAGGTCAGACAGTCACTAAGCAGCAGCAGCAGGTCAGACAGTCACTAAGCGGCAGCAGCAGGTCAGACAGTCACTAAGCGGCAGCAGCAGGTCAGACTGTCACTTAGCGGCAGCAGCAGGTCAGACAGTCACTAAGCGGCAACAGGTCAGACAGTCACTAAGCAGCAGCAGCAGGTCAGACAGTCAATCAGCGGCAACAGCAGGTCAGACAGTCACTTAGCGGCAGCAGCAGGTCAGACAGTCACTAAGCGGCAGCAGCAGGTCAGACTGTCACTAAGCGGCAGCAGCGGGTCAGACAGTCACTAAGCGGCAGCAGCGGGTCAGTCACTAAGCGGCAGCAGCGGGTCAGACAGTCACTTAGCGGCAGCAGCGGGTCAGACAGTCACTAAGCGGCAGCAGCAGGTCAGACTATCACAGCATGCCGGTGTAAAACGAACCTTGCAGTCAGGTGTAATTATTGCTGCATGTTACTTACACTCAGTAACTGCGTTCCCTGTATATTGTCATTCACCCTGATAATGTTCATATGTCACTATGTAATAAAGATCACCAATGACATAGAAACATAGAATGTGACGGCAGATAAGAACCATTTGGCCCATCTAGTCTGCCCATTTTTTAAACATGTTACCTCAAACCATATTTGATCCTTATTTTTATGTAAGGATATCAATATGCCTATCCCAAGCATGTTTACATTGTACTACTGTATTTACGTCTACCACCTCTGTTGGGAGGCTATTCCACTTATCTACTACTCTTTCTGTGAAGTAATTCTTCCTCAAATTTCCCCTGAATCTTCCTCCCTCCATGGAGTACCCAGACCCCCAGTAACCCCTCCACGGAGTACCCAGGCCCCCAGTAACCCCTCCGTGGAGTACCCAGGCCCCCAGTAACCCCTCCATGGAGTACCCAGACCCACAGAAACCCCTCATTGGAGTACCCAGACCCCCAGTAACCCCTCATTGGAGTACCCAGACCCCCAGTAACCCCTCCATAGAGTACCCAGACCCCCAGTACCCCCTCCATAGTGCCCAGACCCCCAGTACCCCCTCACTGGAGTACCCAGACCCCCCAGTAACCCCTCAGTGGAGTACCCAGACCCCCAGTAACCCCTCCATAGTACCCATACCCCCAGTACCCCCTCCATAGTGCCCAGACCCCCAGTAACCCCTCACTGGAGTACCCAGACCCCCAGTAACCCCTCCATAGAGTACCCAGACCCCCAGTAACCCCTCCATAGTGCCCAGACCCCCAGTACCCCCTCCATAGTGCCCAGACCCCCAGTAACCCCTCCATAGAGTACCCAGACCCCCAGTAACCCCTCCATAGAGTACCCAGACCCCCAGTACCCCCTCCATAGTGCCCAGACCCCCAGTAACCCCTCCATAGAGTACCCAGACCCCCAGTAACCCCTCATTGGAGTACCCAGACCCCCCAATAACCCCTCACTGGAGTACCCAGACCCCCCAGTAACCCCTCATTGGAGTACCCAGACCCCCCAGTAACCCCTCATTGGAGTACCCAGACCCCCAGTAACCCCTCATTGGAGTACCCAGACCCCCAGTAACCCCTCACTGGAGTACCTGGATCCACAGTAACCCACCATAGAGTACCCAGACCCCCAGTACCCCCTCCATAGTGCCCAGACCCCCAGTAACCCCTCACTGGAGTACCCAGATCCACAGTAACCCCACCATAGAGTACCCAGACCCCCAGTAACCCCTCCATAGTGCCCAGACCCCCAGTAACCCCTCCATAGTGCCCAGACACCCAGTAACCCCTCCATAGTGCCCAGACCCCCAGTAACCCCACCATAGAGTACCCAGACCCCCAGTAACCCCTCCATAGTACCCAGACCCCCAGTAACCCCACCATAGAGTACCCAGACCCCCAGTAACCCCTCCATAGTACCCACCCTCCCATTATGCTGTGAAGTCACCGTTCGGGAGGTAGCGGCTACACTGGGTAATTGGGGCGGTTTGAACCCTTTCTAGACTGCAGATACCATTTACAGGGTAAGAAATGTCTGCGCACTGGCAGTGAACATGTTAACCTTCCACAAGTCCTAAACTGTGTCATGTCGGAGCCTCGGTAACAGCCAACACCCCCCAAATATGCAGTGCCCCCCGCATCCACACCTCTGTACTAATTAAATAAATTACCTCCATGGGCATCCCCGGACCTCCAGTGGGAACTGCCATACTGGTGACATCGCGCCAGGCCCTCAGCAGGGGGCATCCAGGAACCACAGACTGCTTCATCCCAAACACAGCGTGGGGGTCCTGAGGACCCCATAGCCTGGCACAGAGACCTCTAGAGATGGGGGCATTATACGCTCAATCAGGAGACCGAGGGCAAATGGTGCCACCAGCTACCGGGAACCCGGCTCTAATTCTCCAGGTAACTCACTGTCCCCGAGATACCTGATCTCTGCAGTGATGCCAGCTATGTGCTGCATGCCAACTTTACAGCCTCAGCGTGGCCAATCTCTGAATCATATATCTCAGAGCCAGGGTGATGCCCTCCTGCTGTAAGTGCCCACTCTCCAAATGACAGAAGTGTAATTAATCTCAAACTGTGCCCTTAGTGCCTGGGTCTGTATCACCTGCAAGGTCCTGGGTGGTCAGTGTGATGCCAGGGGTGGGTGCATTCTCCTGGGCACAGGTTCTGTATCACCTGTAAAGTCCTGGGTGGTCAGTGTGATGCCAGGGGTGGGTGCATTCTGCTGGGCACAGGTTCTGTATCATCGGCAAGGTCCTGGGTGGTCAGTGTGATGCCAGGGGTGGGTGCATTCTGCTGGGCACAGGTTCTGTATCATCGGCAAGGTCCTGGGTGGTCAGTGTGATGCCAGGGGTGGGTGCTCTCTCCTAGGCACAGGGAATATACGACCTGTAGGTTGTAGAATTCGTGCCCCAGGGAACAGGCTCTGCCTGGCATGCGATGCCCCTGTGTGCCCCTTCTCCAGGACTGACAATGTCTCTCTGTGCATAACATTAACTTCAGGACTCACTCGCTGCTGCCGGAGCCGGGGAGGGGGGTAGACGAGGCGCCGCCCGGGCATCACACCCCTTATTAACCCTGATTGGCCCCCGACGGGATTGGCCACTCGCAGCCGCCCGGCCGGTCACAATGTGAGCGCTGCTGCCCTCCAGCGGCCACCGAGCAGAATGCACTGTTTGTTCAAAGTGGGAGCGCTGCTGCCCTCCAGCGGCCACCCAGGAAAATCTCCTGCTGGTCACACAGCGTGAGTGCGATGCTGCCATCCAGCGGCCACTGAGAAGATTGCAACATTGCTCATGCAGGACACAGATGAAAGCCTTATTATAATTCATGTAAAATCACTTGTAGCCTGTACCCTAATACGCAGGTTTGGATATTTTAAATAAGTAAATTATCTTTAAATGAATGCGATAATAATATTACATTTAGGTTATTTGCTGGCAGCCATAGGCGTGCGCAGAACATTTTATTAGGGGGTGCACCATCAAAGGGATGTGCCTAGCACTACCTATTGGGCATGTCTAACACCGCCAATCAGGCGTGTCTACCATCATATATGGACACTCACTACAATATAAAACGTCTCTCAGCCACACCATAATATGCTGCCTCTTTCAGTTTTAATCTTCTAATTACTCTGTGTAACAGTACATGCCAATAAAGTAAAAAATATATATGGATGAGGCAGGTATGTAGTGATATGGCAACAGTCTAGTACTATTAACAAACACACATAATTGATTGATGGGTGCTTTGTTTAATGGAATACAGTGCTAAAAAGCAAAAGTCTTTGGTAAAAGGTATTGCTGATATTCAAAGGTGTACATACGGGTGGGCACAGCATTAGATTGTGCCTGTGCACCCTTAACAGTCAATGTGCGCACACCTATGCTGGCAGCTGAGCGTTCTCTGCCTCTGATATGTTACTGAGCGGTGGTTATATTATTTATTATTATTTATTATTATTTATTTACAGTGTCTTATATAGCGCAGCAGATTCCGTTACAGTGTCTTATATAGCGCAGCAGATTCCGTTACAGTGTCTTATATAGCGCAGCAGATTCCATTACAGTGTCTTATATAGTGCAGCAGATTCCGTTACAGCGTCTTATATAGCGCAGCAGATTCCGTTACAGTGTCTTATATAGCGCAGCAGATTCCGTTACAGCGTCTTATATAGTGCAGCAGATTCCGTTACAGTGTCTTATATAGCGCAGCAGATTCCGTTACAGTGTCTTATATAGCGCAGCAGATTCCATTACAGTGTCTTATATAGTGCAGCAGATTCCGTTACAGTGTCTTATATAGCGCAGCAGATTCCGTTACAGTGTCTTATATAGCGCAGCAGATTCTGTTACAGCGTCTTATATAGCGCAGCAGATTCCGTTACAGTGTCTTATATAGGGCAGTAGATTCCGTTACAGCGTCTTATATAGTGCAGCAGATTCCGTTACAGTGTCTTATATAGTGCAGCAGATTCCGTTACAGCGTCTTATATAGCGCAGCAGATTCCGTTACAGTGTCTTATATAGCGCAGTAGATTCCGTTACAGCGTCTTATATAGTGCAGCAGATTCCGTTACAGTGTATTATATAGCGCAGCAGATTCCGTTACAGTGTCTTATATAGTGCAGCAGATTCTGTTACAGCGTCTTATATAGCGCAGCAGATTCCGTTACAGTGTCTTATATAGCGCAGTAGATTCCGTTACAGCGTCTTATATAGTGCAGCAGATTCCGTTACAGTGTATTATATAGCGCAGCAGATTCCGTTAGTGGCTTATATAGTGCAGCAGATTCCGTTACAGCGTCTTATATAGCGCAGCAGATTCAGATACAGGTTCTTATATAGCGCAGCAGATTCCGTTACAGCGTCTTATATAACGCAGCAGATTTAGATACAGGTTCTTATATAGCGCAGCAGATTCCGTTACAGCGTCTTATATAGCGCAGCAGATTCCGTTACATCGTCTTATATAGCGCAGCAGATTCCGTTACAGCGTCTTATATATAGAGCAGCAGATTCCGTTACAGGTTCTTATATAGCGCAGCAGATTCCGTTACAGCGTCTTATATAGCGCAGCAGATTCCGTTACAGCGTCTTATATAGCGCAGCGGATCCGTTACAGCGTCTTATATAGCGCAGCAGATTCCATTACAGCGTCTTATATAGCGCAGCAGATTCCGTTACAGCGTCTTATATAGCGCAGCGGATCCGTTACAGCGTCTTATATAGCGCAGCAGATTCCATTACAGCGTCTTATATAGCGCAGCAGATTCCGTTACAGCGTCTTATATAGAGCAGCAGATTCTGTTACAGCGTCTTATATAGCGCAGCATATTCCGGTACAGCGTCTTATATAGCGCAGCAGATTCCGTCACAGCGTCTTATATAGCGCAGCAGATTCAATTACAGCGTCTTACATAGCGCAGCAGATTCCGTTACAGCGTCTTATATAGCGCAGCAGATCCGTTACAGCGTCTTATATAGCGCAGCAGATTCCGTTACAGCGTCTTATATAGCGCAGCAGATTCCGTTACAGCGTCTTACAGTATATAGCGCAGCAGATTCCGTTACAGCGTCTTATATAGCGCAGCAGATTCCGTTACAGCGTCTTATATAGCGCAGCAGATTCCGTTACAGTGTCTTATATAGCGCAGAAGATTCCGTTACAGTGTCTTATATAGCGCAGCAGATTCCGTTACAGTGTCTTATATAGCGCAGCAGATTCCGTTACAGTGTCTTATATAGTGTAGCAGATTCCTTTACAGTGTCTTATATAGCGCAGCAGATTCCGTTACAGCGTCTTATATAGCGCAGCAGATTCCGTTACAGTGTCTTATATAGCGCAACAGATTCCGTTACAGGTTCTTATATAGCGCAGCAGATTCCGTTACAGTGTCTTATATAGCGCAGCAGATTCCGTTACAGTGTCTTATATAGCGCAGCAGATTCCGTTACAGTGTCTTATATAGTGTAGCAGATTCCTTTACAGCGTCTTATATAGCGCAGCAGATTCCGTTACAGTGTCTTATATAGCGCAACAGATTCCGTTACAGGTTCTTATATAGCGCAGCAGATTCCGTTACAGTGTCTTATATAGCGCAGCAGATTCCGTTACAGTGTCTTATATAGCGCAGCAGATTCCGTTACAGTGTCTTATATAGCGCAGCAGATTCTGTTACAGGTTCTTATATAGCGCAGAAGATTCCATTACAGTGTCTTATATAGCGCAGCAGATTCCGTTACAGTGTCTTATATAGCGCAGAAGATTCCGTTACAGCGTCTTATATAGCGCAGCAGATTTTGTTACAGCGTCTTATATAGCGCAGCAGATTCCATTACAGCGTCTTATATAGCGCAGCAGATTCCGTTACAGCGTCTTATATAACGCCCCAGATTCCGTTACAGCGTCTTATATAGCGCAGAAGATTCCGTTACAGCGTCTTATATAACGCACCAGATTCCGTTACAGCGTCTTCTATAGCGCAGAAGATTCCGTTACAGTGTCTTATATAGCGCAGAAGATTCCGTTACAGTGTCTTTTATAGCGCAGCCGATTCCGTTACAGTGTCTCATATAGCGCAGCAGATTCCGTTACAGCGTCTTATATAACGCACCAGATTCCGTTACAGCGTCTTATATAGCGCAGAAGATTCCGTTACAGCGTCTTATATAACGCACCAGATTCCGTTACAGCGTCTTCTATAGCGCAGAAGATTCCGTTACAGTGTCTTATATAGCGCAGAAGATTCCGTTACAGTGTCTTTTATAGCGCAGCCGATTCCGTTACAGTGTCTTATATAGCGCAGCAGATTCCGTTACAGTGTCTTATATAGCGCAGCAGATTCCGTTACAGTGTCTTATATAGCGCAGCAGATTCCGTTACAGTGTCTTATGCAGTGCAGCAGATTCTGTTACAGTGTCTTATATAAAGCAGCGGATTCCGTTACAGCGTCTTATATAGCGCAGCGGATTCCTTTACTGTGTCTTATATAGCGCAACAGATTCCGGTACAGTGTCTTATATAGCGCAGCAGATTCCATTACACTGTCTTATATAGCGCAGCAGATTCCGTTACAGTTTCTTATATAGAGCAGCAGATTCCGTTACAGTGTCTTATATAGCGCAGCAGATTCCATTACACTGTCTTATATAACGCAGCAGATTCCGTTACAGGTTCTTATATAGCACAGCAGATTCCGTTACAGGTTCTTTTATAGCGCAGCAGGTTCCGTTACAGTGTCTTATATAGCGCAGCACTTTCCGTTACAGAGTCTTATATAGCGCAGCAGATTCCGTTACAGAGTCTTATATAGCGCAGCAGATTCCGTTACAGCGTCTTATATAGCGCAGCAGATTCCGTTACAGTGTGTTATATAGCGCAGCAGATTCCGTTACAGCGTCTTATATAGCGCAGCAGATTCCGTTACAGCGTCTTATATAGCGCAGCAGATTCCGTTACAGAGTCTTATATAGCGCAGCAGATTCCGTTACAGGTTCTTATATAGCGCAGCAGATTCCGTTACAGTTTCGTATATAGCGCAGCAGATTCCGTTACAGTGTCTTATATAGTGCAGCAGATTCCGTTACAGCGTCTTATATAGTGCAGCAGATTCCGTTACAGTGTCTTATATAGCGCAGCAGATTCCGTTACAGTGTCTTATATAGCGCAGCCGATTCCGTTACAGTGTCTTATATAGCACAGCAGATTCCGTTACAGCGTCTTATATAGAGCAGCAGATTCCGTTACAGCGTCTTATATATCGCAGCAGATTCCGTTACAGTGTCTTATATAGCGCAGCAGATTCCGTTACAGTTTCTTATATAGAGCAGCAGATTCCGTTACAGTTTCTTATATAGCGCAGCAGATTCTGTTACACTTTACAATAGTAGACAGTGATAAAACAAACTGGGTACCAACAGACAGACTTGGAGGTAGGAGGGCCCTGCTGCAAGCTTACAATCTATAGGAACATTGGTGGGAAACACAAGGACAGGCACCAGTAATACCATAGCAGTCCCACCAAGTTACAGGTCCAGAAGGGAAGCTATATAATACATAGGTGTCTCAGAGGGTTATGTGTGCGGTATATAAATATGATAGGCTTGCCTGAAGAGGTGAGTTTTCAGGGAACACTTGAACGTTTGGAGGCTAGTGGAGAGTCTTATTGTGCGTGGAAGGGCATTCCATAGGGTGGGAGCAGCCCGATGAAAGTCCTTTATATCCTATGTCCATTACTACAGTACAGAACACTGATTGTATTCTGGGGCAGTAACTAGGAACATCTGACATTGTGTCTGGGCCTCATTCAGAGGGGGGGTAATGGAGATGTTGGGTGCAAGCGACCGATTCCATGAGTCACTGCACATGCGTCCCGATGATTATCACTCAGAGATGCAGATATACATTTCAGCCAGTCAGTGGGTGTTCCTGCGTGGTAACTGGGGCGGTGATTATCCAGATGTGGGCATGTCGCAGATGTGTCGCGGTCTGTCATGGATGTATTTGCATTGACATAAACCGCCATGTCCAGACAAAGACTCGGTGCCTCCATAGGGCTGGTGCAATCTCCGATGCTGTGATACGCACATTGATGGATTAGCGCCACAGCAGGGGGCATTAGCATAAAGGTAATATCATGGCTGCCGCTGCGCCCACCCCTGAATCAGGCCCACAGACACAGTACATTACTGAGCACGATGAAAACCAGATAACATCATGTGATATTTGTGGTGTTTTATCCTCTTTTCTTGTTCTACAATCTACGTTTGTACCGTCTATTTATAGATCATTTCCTGTTATCTGGGTCACATGATCTCCAGTTTGTGCCAACACAAAGTCTTTGTTGTCGGAATCTGTCACCAGAGCTGAATAGTCACACAATATACCACATACACAGGGCACATACGTTATTGTAAGATATACACAATATACCCCATACAACAATATATACAGGGCACATACGTTATTGTAAGATATACACAATATACCACATACAACAATATATACAGGGCACATACGTTATTGTAAGATATACACAATATACCACATACAACAAAATATACAGGGCACATACGTTATTGTAAGATATACACAATATACCCCATACAACCATATACACAGGGCACATATGTTATTGGAAGATATACACAATATACCACGTACAACAATATATACAGGACACATACGTTTTTGTAAGATATACACAATATACCACATACAACAATATATACAGGGCACATACGTTATTGGAAGATATACACAATATACCACATACAACAATATATACAGGGCACATACCTTATTGGAAGATATACACAATATACCCCATACAACAATATATACAGGGCACATACGTTATTGTAAGATATACACAATATACCCCATACAACAATATATACAGGGCACATACGTTATTGGAAGATATACACAATATACCACATACAACAATATATACAGGGCACATACGTTATTGTAAGATATACACAATATACCATATACAACAATACATACAGGGCACATACGTTATTGTAAGATATACACAATATACCACATACAACAATATATACAGGGCACATACGTTATTGGAAGATATACACAATATACCACATACAACAATATATACAGGGCACATACGTTATTGTAAGATATACACAATATGCCACATACAAACAATATATACAGGGCACATACGTTATTGTAAGATATACACAATATACCATATACAACAATATATACAGGGCACATACGTTATTGTAAGATATACACAATATACCATATACAACAATACATACAGGGCACATACGTTATTGTAAGATATACACAATATACCACATACAACAATATATACAGGGCACATACGTTATTGTAAGAAATACACAATATACCACATACAACAATATATACAGGGCACATACGTTATTGTCCGATATACACAATATACCACATACAACAATACATACAGGGCACATACGTTATTGTAAGATATACACAATATACCACATACAACAATATATACAGGGCACATACGTTATTGTAAGATATACACAATATACCACATACAACAATATATACAGGGCACATACGTTATTGTAAGATATACACAATATACCACATACAACAATATATACAGGGCACATACGTTATTGTAAGATATACATAATATGCCCCATACAACAATATACACAGGGCACATACGTTATTGTAAGATATACACAATATACCCCATACAACAATATATACAGGGCACATACGTTATTGTAAGATATACATACTATACCACATACAACAATATATACAGGGCACATACGTTATTGTCCGATATACACAATATACCACATACAACAATACATACAGGGCACATACGTTATTGTAAGATATACACAATATACCACATACAACAATACATACAGGGCACATACGTTATTGTAAGATATACACAATATACCACATACAACAATATATACAGGGCACATACGTTATTGTAAGATATACACAATATAACACATACAACAATATATACAGGGCACATACGTTATTGTAAGATATACACAATATACCACATACAACAATACATACAGGGCACATACGTTATTGTAAGATATACACAATATACCACATACAACAATACATACAGGGCACATACGTTATTGTAAGATATACACAATATACCACATACAAACAATATATACAGGGCACATACGTTATTGTAAGATATACACAATATGCCACATACAAACAATATATACAGGGCACATACGTTATTGTAAGATATACACAATATACCCCATACAACAATATATACAGGCCACATACGTTATTGTAAGATATACACAATTTTACCACATACAACAATACATACAGGGCACATACGTTATTGTAAGATATACACAATATACCACATACAACAATACATACGGGGCACATACGTTATTGTAAGATATACACAATATACCACATACAACAATACATACGGGGCACATACGTTATTGTAAGATATACACAATATACCACATACAACAATATACACAGGGCACACACTAAATTCCTGGTGTGCAGGACGCTACGCAGGGGCAGGTAGAAGAACTTTCCTCCAATCACATACCACCAGCCAGACATTTGCCCCTGTCAGTATCAGGCCTCGCTATTTATAATGCAGAGCAAGATGGCAGCTATTGTGGAACCAAATGATAGACATGCACATTGAGTTGACTCCTACAAAAGGCCGACAGTGTTCAATGTAGACGACGAGTACAAAACATCAACAAGTTATAAAGGTTGACGTTGGTTGATGTGTATTACACGCAGTGTGTGCCGCATGCAGAGGCATTGGTGCTCTTTGGTGTGAGTAACAGTATCAGGGATCTGTCCCCAGTGTCACGTGGCCATGGGCCTAATTCAGACCTGATCACAGGGCACATTTTGTTTGCAAATGGACAAAGCAGGTGGGGCAGATGTAACTGATGCAGAGAGATTAAAGCTGGGTACACACTGGTAGATATATCTACAGATCAATTGATTGTATTCTCCATACATGCTGCCCGATCTATCGGGACTGACATCACAAATGGGCGGGTGCATTTGCATGTGCCCACCCACTGAGCTGTCAATCACCGGCTGCTCCCAGCTCAGCTGTAAGGGCAGTCTGTGGATTGCCCGTATGCACAGCTCGATATACAGTATCTTTATAGATATATCGGGCATCAGCTGTTTTGCACAACCGACGTGATATACCTGTGAATGACGCCGTTCACAGATATATCGCTCGTACACACTGGTGCATCGATATATAATTCATTCAATTGCACGGCCAATATATTGGCCAGTGTGTACGCACCTTTAGAGTTGGGTGGGGTGTGTTCAACCTGAAATCTAAATTGCAGTGTAATAATAAAGCAGCCAGTATTTACCCTGCACAGAAAAATATATTTCACCCAACTCTAACTCTCTTTGCACCTGTAACATCTGCCCCACCTGCAGTGCAGCATGTTTTTTTCCATTTGGAAACACAATGTCTGAATTATTTTCCTGTCCCTGTCTTTGGATGTGAGCTGGGGGAGGAAGAGAGTTTAAAAATCATACTAAATGCATTGCATGAAACTATAGAAAATGCTGTTTCGGTGGCTTTTACCCATAACTCCCTGGGGCTCGTCGCTGTGTCTTTGCTAGAAGTGGACGGAGCAGAAATGTATTACTGACAAGAAGCAGAATAATGTGCTGGCAGTGGGCAGTGGGCAGCGCAGTCAGCAGTGGGCATCGCGCGGCCTCTGGTGTCATGGCAGAAGGTGAGATCCTCACATGGGGGCAGCACATGGGGGCATGTCAGCCCCTTCCTCTATAAAAGCCTTTCTGTGTTCTCTATATTTAGCCTCTGACAGCAGCCGAGCGGTTCCGGGCCCCAGAGAGAGCTGTCAGCTTCTCTCACACTCATCCTGTATCGGGCGTCCATCTGGGACAGTAATTAGGAAGTAATAGCATCTGCCATGACAAGAGCATTAGACGTGGACGGACACGTGGATTCCTGCTGCCTGGCCGGCCGGTTAGGGCCTCGTTAGAGGGATTGTCCTACAGGGACCCCCCGGGTATTCCCGACACAGGGACCCCACCGGATATTCCCGACACAGGGACCCCACCGTATATTCCAGACACAGGGACCCCCACTGGGTATTCCCGACACAGGGACCCCCACCGGGTATTCCAGACACAGGGACCCCCACCGGGTATTCCCGACACAGGGACCCCACCGGATATTCCCGACACAGGGACCCCACCGGTTATTCCCGACACAGGGACCCCACCGGATATTCCCGACACAGGGACCCCCACCAGATATTCACGACACAGGGACCCCCACCGGATATTCCCGACACAGGGACCCCCACCGGGTATTCCCGACACAGGGACCCCCACCAGATATTCCCGACACAGGGACCCCCACCGGATATTCCCGACACAGGGACCCCCACCAGATATTCCCGACACAGGGACCCCCACCGGATATTCCCGACACAGGGACCCCCACCAGATATTCCCGACACAGGGACCCCCACCGGATATTCCCGACACAGGGACCCCACCGGATATTCCCGACACAGGGACCCCCACCGGATATTCCCGACACAGGGACCCCCACCAGATATTCCCGACACAGGGACCCCCACCGGATATTCCCGACACAGGGACCCCCACCAGATATTCCCGACACAGGGACCCCACCGGATATTCCCGACACAGGGACCCCCACCGGGTATTCCCGACACAGGGACCCCACCGGATATTCCCGACACAGGGACCCCACCGGATATTCCCGACACAGGGACCCCCACCGGAAATTCCAGACACAGGGACCCCCACCATGTATTCCTGACACAGGGACCCCCACCGGGTATTCCCGACACAGGGACCCCCACCGGGTATTCCAGACACAGGGACCCCACCGGATATTCCTGACACAGGGACCCCACCGTATATTCCCGACACAGGGACCCCACCGAATATTCCCAAAACAGGGACCCCCACCGGATATTCCCGACACAGGGACCCCCACCAGATATTCCCGACACAGGGACCCCACCGGATATTCCCGACACAGGGACCCCCACCGGAAATTCCCGACACAGGGACCCCCACCATGTATTCCCGACACAGGGACCCCCACCATGTATTCCCGACACAGGGACCCCCACCGGGTATTCCCGACACAGGGACCCCCACCGGAAATTCCCGACACAGGGACCCCCACCATGTATTCCCAACACAGGGACCCCCACCGGGTATTCCCGACACAGGGACCCCCACCGGATAATCCCGACACAGGGACCCCCACCATGTATTCCCGACACAGGGACCCCACCGAATATTCCCAAAACAGGGACCCCCACCGGATATTCCCAACACAGGGACCCCCACCAGATATTCCCGACACAGGGACCCCACCGGATATTCCCGACACAGGGACCCCCACCGGGTATTCCCGACACAGGGACCCCCACCGGAAATTCCCGACACAGGGACACCCACCATGTATTCCCGACACAGGGACCCCCACCATGTATTCCCGACACAGGGACCCCCACCGGGTATTCCCGACACAGGGACCCCCACCGGAAATTCCCGACACAGGGACCCCCACCGGATAATCCCGACACAGGGACCCCCACCATGTATTCCCGACACAGGGACCCCCACCGGATATTCCCGACACAGGGACCCCCACCATGTATTTCCGACACAGGGACCCCCACCGAATATTCCCGACACAGGAACCCCCACCGTGTATTCCCAACACAGGGACCCCCCTGCGTGGGGCAGGAGAGGTGGGGGTGATGCGTGGGGCAGGAGAGGTGGGGGTGATGCATGGGGTAGGAGTGGTGGGAGTGATGCATGGGGCAGGAGAGGTGGGGGTGATGCGTGGGGCAGGAGAGGTGGGGGTGATGCGTGGGGCAGGAGAGGTGGGGGTGATGCGTGGGGCAGAAGAGGTGGGGGTGATGCGTGGGGCAGGAGAGGTGGGGATGATGCGTGGGGCAGGAGAGGAGGGGGTGAATGCATGGGGCAGGAGAGGTGGGGGTGATGCCTCTCCCTGAGCTCAGTCCCAGCTAGTACCCGTAGTGTAGGTGTGTAACGCACAGCAGGACCCCTCCTCCTCTCCCTGAGCGCAATCCCAGCTAGTAGCCGTAGTGTAGGTGTGTAACGCACAGCAGGACCCCTCCTCCCCTCCCTGAGCTCAGTACTGGCTAGTAGCCGTAGTGTAGGTGTGTAACGCACAGCAGGACCCCTCCTCCGCTCCCTGAGCTCAGTCTCGGCTAGTAGCCGTAGTGTAGGTGTGTAACGCACAGCAGGACCCCTCCTCCTCTCTCTGAGCTCAGTCCCAGCTAGTAGCCGTAGTGTAGGTGTGTAACGCACAGCAGGACCCCTCCTCCTCTCCCTGAGCTCAGTCCCGGCTAGAAGCTGTAGTGTAGGTGTGTAACGCACAGCAGGACCCCTCCTCCTCTCCCTGAGCTCAATCCCGGCTAATAGCTGTGGTGCAGGTGTGTAACGCACAGCAGGACCCCTCCTCCTCTCTCTGAGCTCACTCCCAGCTAGTAGCCGTAGTGTAGGTGTGTAACGCACAGCAGGACCCCTCCTCCCCTACCTGAGCTCAGTCCCGGCTAGTAGCTGTAATGCACCTGTGGGTACTTATGTAGTATCTGGGCGTCCGATTTTTTGATTGTATGCCTTAAGTTAAGGCATACAATCAGATGCGATGCGATGTGATATCGCATCGCATCGCATGCGACCATCGGATGCGATGCGATGACCCGATTTTTCCATAGGAATCAATGTTAAAATGGACTGAGTCCATTTTAACATGGAATTCAATGGGGAAAAAGGGGTCCTTTTCATACCCCTACTATCCAAGTGGGCATGGAGTTGGATATAAACCTGTGGCGAGCGTAGCGAGCCACCGAGCCCGAAGCGTGGCGAGCGAAGCGAGCCCCGCGAGGGGACGGTATTCTGTGTCCCCTCGTGGCTTTTTCCCATTGAATTCATGTTAAAATGGACTCAGTCCATTTTAACATTGATTCCTATGGAAAAATCGGGTCATCGCATCGCATCCGATGGTCGCATGCGATGCGATGTGCCCGATCCGACCCGATTTTTAAATCGGACGCCCAGATACTACATAAGTACCCACCTGTGTAACGCACAGCATGACCCCTCCTCCCCTACCTGAGCTCAGTCCCGGCTAGTAGCTGTAATGCACCTGTGTAACGCACAGCAGGACCCCTCCTCCCCTCCCTGAGCTCAGTCCCGGCTAGTAGCTGTAATGCACCTGTGTAACGCACAGCAGGACCCCTCCTCCCCTCCCTGAGCTCAGTCCCGGCTAGTAGCTGTAATGCACCTGTGTAACGCACAGCATGACCCCTCCTCCCCTACCTGAGCTCAGTCCCGGCTAGTAGCTGTAATGCACCTGTGTAACGCACAGCAGGACCCCTCCTCCCCTCCCTGAGCTCAGTCCCGGCTAGTAGCTGTAATGCACCTGTGTAACGCACAGCAGGACCCCTCCTCCCCTCCCTGAGCTCAGTCCCGGCTAGTAGCTGTAATGCACCTGTGTAACGCACAGCATGACCCCTCCTCCCCTACCTGAGCTCAGTCCCGGCTAGTAGCTGTAATGCACCTGTGTAACGCACAGCAGGACCCCTCCTCCCCTCCCTGAGCTCAGTCCCGGCTAGTAGCTGTAATGCACCTGTGTAACGCACAGCAGGACCCCTCCTCCCCTCCCTGAGCTCAGTCCCGGCTAGTAGCTGTAATGCACCTGTGTAACGCACAGCAGGACCCCTCCTCCCCTACCTGAGCTCAGTCCCGGCTAGTAGCTGTAATGCACCTGTGTAACGCACAGCATGACCCCTCCTCCCCTACCTGAGCTCAGTCCCGGCTAGTAGCCGTAGTGCAGGTGTGTAACGCACAGCAGGACCCCTCCTCCCCTACCTGAGCTCAGTCCCGGCTAGTAGCTGTAATGCACCTGTGTAACGCACAGCAGGACCCCTCCTCCCCTCCCTGAGCTCAGTCCTGGGTAGTAGCCGTAGTGCAGGTGTGTAACGCACAGCAGGACCCCTCCTCCTCTCCCTGAGCTCAGTCCCAGGTGGGCAGCTAAGTGATGGGCTGAGTGGATGTAATGCTGCTATTAGTTACACATGGCTGATGCACATTGCTGAGCTGTCTCCTCTCAGCCAAAGAATGAGGCCAAATGCACTTTACGTGTAAGTGCTCGCTGGTGCCTTCCACACGTCAGGGGCAATTCTGCCGAGTCTCATGGAGCGGTGCCAGGCTGCCATCCCACTGGTGCCAACGTGATAAGCAGGTCAGAGAGGAAGCCGGGATTATATATATAACTACAGGCTTATCTATCTATCTATCTATCTATCTATCTATCTATAACATATCTATCTATCTATCTATCTATCTATCTATCTATCTATCTATCTATCTATCTATCTATAACATATCTATCTATCTATCTATAACATATCTATCTATCTATCTATCTATCTATCTATAACATATCTATCTATCTATCTATCTACCTATCTATCTATCTATCACATATCTATCTATCTATCTATCTATCACATATCTATCTATCTATCTATCTATAACATATCTATCTATCTATCTATCTATCTATAACATATCTATCTATCTATCTATCTATCTATCTATAACATATCTATCTATCTATCTATCTATCTATAACATATCTATCTATCTATCTATCTATCTATCTATCTATCTATCTATCTATCTATCTATCACATATCTATCTATCTATAACATATCTATCTATAACATATCTATCTATCTATCTATCTATCTATAACATATCTATCTATCTATCTATAACATATCTATCTATGTATCTATTTATCTATCTATCACATATCTATCTATCTATCTATCTATCTATCTATCTATCTATAACATACCTATCTATCTATCTATAACATATCTATCTATCTATCTATCTATCTATCTATCTATCTATCTATCTATAACATATCTATCTATCTATAACATATCTATCTATCTATCTATAACATATCTATCTATCTATCTATCTATCTATCTATCTATCTATCACATATCTATCTATCTATAACATACCTATCTATCTATCTATCTATCTATCTATAACATATCTATCTATCTATATCTATCTATCAATCAATCTATCTATCTATCTAATATATATTTATCTTCTATCTACAGTATCTATCTAATATCTATCTATCTATCTATCTATCTATCTATCTATCTATCTGTCTGTCTGTCTATCTATCTCATATCTATCTATCTATCTATCTATCTATCTATCTATCTATCTAATATATATTTATCTTCTATCTACAGTATCTATCTATCTATCTATCTATCTATCTATCTAATCTATCTATCTAATATATATTTATCTTCTATCTATCTATCTATCTATCTCATTATCTATCTATCTATCTATCTATCTATCTATCTATCTATCTATCTACCTACCTACCTACCTCAGGGCTGTTACTAGGTGGTGCAGACGGTGCGCGGCACATAGCACATCTCCGCTGTGAACACATCTTCCGTCATTCCCCTTTGTGTGTGCACACCATTACCACTACTGTGTACTGCAATTTAGTATAGTACTAGTGTCCTCCTCCTCTGCAGGGCGCACTGCTACCATTACACATTGCAGTGGCACTACCCTGCAAGGGGCCTCTCATCTCTCGGCAGGGGCACTACCATGCAAGGGGTCTCTCACCTCTCGGCAGGGGCACTACCCTGTAAGGGGTCTCATCTCTCGGCAGGGGCACTACCCTGTAAGGGGTCTCTCATCTCTCGGCAGGAGCACTACCCTGCAAGGGGTCTCTCATCTCTCGGCAGGGGCATTACCCTGTAAGGGGTCTCTCACCTCTCGTCAGGGGCACTACCCTGCAAGGGCTCTCTCACCTCTCGGCAGGGGCACGACCCTGCAAGGGCTCTCTCACCTCTCGGCAGGGGCACGACCCTGCAAGGGCTCTCTCATCTCTCGGCAGGGGCACTACCCTGTAAGGGTTCTCTCATCTCTCGGCAGGGGCACTACCCTGCAAGGGGTCTCTCCCCTCTCGGCAGGGGCACTACCCTGCAAGGGGTCTCTCATCTCTCGGCAGGGGCACTACCCTGCAAGGGGTCTCTCTACTCTTGGCAGGGGCACTTCCCTGCAAGGGGTCTCTCCCCTCTCGGCAGGGGCACTACCCTGCAAGGGGTCTCTCATCTCTCGGCAGGGGCACTACCCTGCGAGGGGTCTCTCACCTCTCGGCAGGGGCACTACCCTGCGAGGGGTCTCTCACCTCTCGGCAGGGGCACTACCCTGCGAGGGGTCTCTCCCCTCTCGGCAGGGGCACTACCCTGCGAGGGGTCTCTCACCTCTCGGCAGGGGCACTACCCTGCGAGGGGTCTCTCACCTCTCGGCAGGGGCACTACCCTGCGAGGGGTCTCTCCCCTCTCGGCAGGGGCACTACCCTGCGAGGGGTCTCTCCCCTCTCGGCAGGGGCACTACCCTGTGAGGGGTCTCTCACCTCTCGGCAGGGGCACTACCCTGTGAGGGGTCTCTCACCTCTCGGCAGGGGCACTACCCTGTGAGGGGTCTCTCACCTCTCGGCAGGGGCACTACCCTGTGAGGGGTCTCTCACCTCTCGGCAGGGGCACTACCCTGTGAGGGGTCTCTCACCTCTCGGCAGGGGCACTACCCTGCAAGGGGTCTCTCACCTCTCGGCAGGGGCACTACCCTGCAAGGGGTCTCTCACCTCTCGGCAGGGGCACTACCCTGCAAGGGGTCTCTCACCTCTCGGCAGGGGCACTACCCTGCAAGGGGTCTCTCACCTCTCGGCAGGGGCACTACCCTGCAAGGGGTCTCTCATCTCTCGGCAGGGGCACTACCCTGCAAGGGGTCTCTCACCTCTCGGCAGGGGCACTACCCTGCAAGGGGTCTCTCACCTCTCGGCAGGGGCACTACCCTGTAAGGGGTCTCTCCCCTCTCGGCAGGGGCACTACCCTGTAAGGGGTCTCTCACCTCTCGGCAGGGGCACTACCCTGTAAGGGGTCTCTCCCCTCTCGGCAGGGGCACTACCCTGTAAGGGGTCTCTCCCCTCTCGGCAGGGGCACTACCCTGTAAGGGGTCTCTCCCCTCTCGGCAGGGGCACTACCCTGTAAGGGGTCTCTCCCCTCTCGGCAGGGGCACTACCCTGTAAGGGGTCTCTCACCTCTCGGCAGGGGCACTATCCTGTAAGGGGTCTCTCACCCTCTCTCTGTCACTGCAGGGAAATGTTTGTGTCAATCTATTGTCACTGCCGACGTTTTGGTCTCGACATAGACATTGTTGACGTAGACATATACCACAAGCGTTAGTCATTATCTATACGCCTGTATCAGCTGTGACGCAGTCGGTGGCGCAGCGCACATACACCACAGGGGCGATGAGCTCTGTCGTCCGCGCCATTTGCTTTGGATCTGACGGCGGAGGTGTAAATGCGCCAAACATGGCGGCAGCCAGGTAAGAGCTCTCCAACGTTTCTGGCATAGTAGCAGATAATAACGTGTATAGATTCCGTGCGTCAGTGTAATACTGGTACCAGCAGCAGATGATATATCCGCCATTATACCCCAATCACATTCGGTGACCTCTAGTGAGACTCCTCCGCCATCTTCCTCCACCGCCTGTAGCCGGGTATGAATATGTGATATTGTGCGTCCTTCCCTGGCGCTGATTGTCCGTCTCAGCAGGCAGCGTAATAAGCAGCTATCTGATAACTGAGCGCTGCCTGGCGCCTGTCACATCATCGGCCGAGTCCCTACTGTGATCCACCCAAACACTTCATACATTTCCCGCCACCACAGCAGCGTCACAGCCGGCCACTCAAGGTGACCTTGGGCACTGTCTGCCCACAGCGCGGTGTAACGTGTGGTCTCTGCCAGGAAAACAGCAAAACACTTATTAAGAGAAAATAATCAATGTCGTCTGCAGCGATTTAGGGGACTCGAGATTTACAGCCAACAATTACCCAGAGGAAGCTGGGAGTAGTAGTGTCACATAGATCATCCCCCCTGCATTGTAAGGAAGGGGGAATCGCAATTAAGTCTGCAGTGATGAAATGCATTAATAGACGAGGCCGCTAATTAGCCTGCGCTGCAGCCTGTATGATGCATGGGGGTAATGTACTGTATGTAGGGATAGTAGTCAGCTGTCTGCGGAGGATTCTCTCCCCACAATGCTCTAACAGCAGCCTCAGGTCCTCCCAGTGAGACCCTGTGTTATACAGCAGATACACGTGTCCCTGCAATGTCTTATACACCCACATAGAAACATAGGGGCGATTATCAATACACTGCGCATGCGTACAGCCCATACTCAGCATGCGCAATTACACCCTGGGCCAAATGGGCGGCATAGTAGCCAACATTATTCTCCCTGTTGCACCCAAGCTCCGATTGATCTATAAGGATTATATTGGTCTCTAGTTTCTCTGCGCTCCAGGAACTAGGACGATATAACATCTGTAGTATCGGCCGGTGTAATGGTAAGCTCCACTGGGGCAGGGACTGATGTGAATGTTCATATATACTCTGTACAGCGCTGCGGAATATGTGCGCTATAAGTAACTGGTAATAAATAATAATATAGAGCAACACGTTTTTATTTTCACCCCAACAATTTCTTCCCCAAATGCTTATTATCATTCTCCTTTATATGTTTGGCGCTTACAGAGGATAGAGCTGACATACAAGGGTGCACTGAAACAAATCATGTCAGAGAATATTTTGGGGTGATGCGGCGGAACAAGGGGAAGCCGGGGAATCTTTATTACTGCGCCTAATTTCCCCCCAGTGTGGTCTCAGCTCAGGGTCATTTTAACCCTTGAACCCCTAAGTACCCCAGTTACAGGAGAGGTGAGTGCCAGCCAGGCATCGTTACCTGGATCAACTCTAGGACTACTGGTGGTAATGAGCCCCACTTAACCCATACATCAGCCACAGGTCCTGAAAGCCGTCAGTGGATAGTAGCAGTGGCTTAGCCCAAATCTGGCCTTCACTTGTTGCTACAGCCCACACTACCGTGATGAATGGTACAAACCGCGCCATCTTCTCTCTCCTCCCGTCCATGGGTTATTATAGTCACAGGACACCTGCCGCCCGCCCCGTTCTCGGACTGGACGCTGTCAGCGGAGATTTGCGAACGCTGTAAAAATCATTCAATGTTCGGCGACCATCATATGATTTGGGGCCCGCACACTACCCTGTAATACATCCATTCGCAGTGCTGCTGATGTGTTCGCTGGGTGGCGGGCATTTGCTCATCTGGGGGGGGGGGGGGGGGGGGGGGCGACATCGCTGCTTAGTGAGCCAACCAGAATCAGTCCCTATGTGTATAAGCGACACTACTGTGTGGCATAATGTGAATAAAGGGCACTATAACTATGTGGTGTAATATGAATCAGGTG
The DNA here is from genome assembly GCF_055691185.1 of Crinia signifera. Classification (NCBI taxonomy): domain Eukaryota; kingdom Metazoa; phylum Chordata; class Amphibia; order Anura; family Myobatrachidae; genus Crinia; species Crinia signifera. The sequence continues at coordinate 475,455,922 of NC_139217.1, read as the reverse complement.
CACTACATGCAGGGTATTGTGAGTATAATACCCCTTTCACATTGCAGCTAGAACACGGTATATTGGTTTAAAACGTTTCTAGCTGTAATGTGAAAGGTGCAGTGAGAATTTACTGGTTTTAAAATACCAGTAATTCAAAACGGGTTAAAAGCAGAGTCCTGCCCGTCAGAGCCAATCCATTGAAATTGTGCTACTCTGTGAGGAAGGGCACAAATTTAGTAGTTTGAAAGTGGTTCCGAAAACCCTGGTACTGGCCCGGGCACCGCCTAATCGGTGCTTAAACCTAATGTCCACCTAACGACTACCTCCCGGTGCCCTCGGACCCCTTAGAGCACAAGTACAGAATTCATGGCACCTGTAGCCGCCATTTATCAGTTCCACCTGCTTGGACCTCGCTGACGTGGAGGCAGGTCATGCGTGTGGTAATGCCGGAGAGGCTCATTATGTTTGTGCAGGCCGGGTATAATGTGGGTGCGGATTGCACTGGAGTGGCGACTGTCTCCGCTACGTTCCCCCATTCTTCCTTGGCAGACTTGCGCTGTGTCTGCAGATAACTGCTCAGAGAACAGATTATTGCAGTGAATGGGGACGTTCGGCCGGTTATCAGCCCTGTGACGGCATCTCTCAGCCTGGCACAGCACATTCAGCTGAATAGAAGCAGAGCTCCGTGTAATCTTCCTCATGGCTCAGCAGATATGAGAACCGGGCCTCGCACACAAAGCGTCTTTGTACAGAGACAATTCCTTCCAGTCTGTGCCTGAAATCTGGGAGCCAGAAATACAGACATTGTTACTGTGATGAATGAGGGCTCCGCTGGCAGGACCATGTGCCAGTCTCACGGGGCCCCGAGTCCGATATCTCTAGAGGAGGCATGATATGAATAGACAATTCCATCCCCCCTGTGACCGGACGCCTGCCCTTACGCTCTGGCCAATAGGGGATTCCCTGTTACCGTCAGTAACCGCCTGTTACTGACTACACCCACTACGCGGTGGGCGGGGATATCGCTGCCACCACCAGGCTCCTACTTAGGTGAGGCCTGGAGCCACCGTTACCTCCTCAGGCCTAAACGCTGGCACCTGAGTAATACGTGCTGGAGTGTGCGTGTCAACATGCTGCGGACACAAACCTCACTGGCGTCACTTGGTTCCCCACTGGTCACGGACCAGACCTCTGCTTCAGTAGCTGGCAGAGCGGTACTTCGGAGGACGCTGGATACTGGTACCCAGAACAGCCGGAGAACGGAATTATTGCAGTAATTCTGTTGGTCGCAAGATGGAGATGGTCGCCTTGTGGCAGAAAGGTGTTTATTTGCCAATAGATCTTAAAAGATCTCTTCTCCTTTTACTAGGAGGTACAGCATACAGGTAATGTTACAGCGTTCAGATCAGGTAGATGTACAGTTTCCAGGGCTCACAGGCCCTCCTTTTATGCTACTCCAATACACATTACCACAGGGGGTAAGCCCACACTGGGGTCTCCAACCAATCAGCTTAAGTGCATGAGACGTGCATGCGCTGGGCACATGCACATTCAGCATTGTTCTTATGGACAGAGGGGAGTGGTTACTCCTCGGAGCCTGTGCTGGAACCTGGCTAGTCCTTTCCCCCAGCCTGCACACAGCCCCCCCCCAGTGCCCGGAGTGCTGGGGGTTAATCACTTTCACCTCGCCGCAGCCTCTGACCGGGGCTGTGGTGCACCCCTCTCTCCCCCCGGCGCCTGGAGGCAGCGCGGCACTACCACCGCCTCCTGCCTCCGGCACGCCAGGAGTTAAGAGTCCCTCTTGCTGCAGCCGCCGGAGCTGACCGGGCTGCAGCACAACAATGCCCGTGTCTGGCTCCCCGTCTTCTTCCCGGAGGTACGCAGCACTGCCTCCCGCCTCCGATGCGCCGGGGGTTAAGTGTGCCTCTGATCCCCCGTGCCGGAGCCGCACGCCGGGAGCCGGAGTGTCCAGATGCCCAGCTGCAGTGCCGGTCAGCTTCCCGGCCTCTGACCCGCCGCAGCTCCTGGTGGGACCTGGAGGGTGCACACAGAGGGTGTCCGCGGCCGCCGGATGGGGACCGATGCCGCAGCGCCAATAAAAAACCACAATACTATCCACATTTGAATTTGGCACCAAGCGCCCTTTGTCTAAGATGGCGCCATGGCACGGAGGGTTAACTCCTTCACCAGAGGGTGCTCCTGCCCATATGGCTCCTCCTGGCTCAGTACTGCTCCCTGTCCATGCAGTGACGCAATAGTCCGAACCACAATGTCCTGGTAATAAATATGTGTCATCAGCACTGGAGCTGGTACCAGAGCCTCCCTCAGTGACTGGAATGCCAACTCACAAGCAGGTCTTGGGAAGACCCTTCCTAGTCACTACTGTAAGGGGCGTCACTTCCGAACTAGTCAGGGACAACTGGTCCGTAGGGCTTTACAGGCTCTAAGGTCAGTACCTGTCTGGGGGTTGTGGGCTGGGGACAGCCTTTGGTCGCTTCCAACTTCACTGGTCTGGGCCTACCCCTGTCTCCTCCCACACTAGTCCCCAGGCACTGCACCTCTGTCACTTCACCCGGTCACCCATCTGCACTAACTGTCAGACCTGCCCTCTTGTCCTTCTCAAAGGACCTATGTCTCTGGGAACCCACCCTGTCTGTTGTATCCCCTTTCCACCTTCCTGACTACCCTGGGCATGAACCCTTTCCGCCAGGGCACACTACCTGTCCCCACCCCATCAAGGCCACTGTGCGCTTGGCACCTGATGCCTGCCAGGGATGAGTCAGAGAGTTGAGCCTCCCTAACCCCCTGCCAGTGGCCCAAACTTTCTCCTAAAGGGGGACACTCTACAGGGGGATCTAGGTTGACATTTATAGGGTCATTCTAGTTGGGGTCAGTCATGTAAAGGTCAGTGTGGTCGCTCGTACTCACCACCGGAGTTGGCAAACCACTAGGAACAGGAGCATCGCTGGGTACCCCCACAGGATTCAACAAGCTGGCACACACATCCTCTGTGTTGCTAGGGGACATAGGCACACCAGAGGCAAAAGGCATGCTGGGGAGATGTGCTGATCTAGCTGGTGTGGTCTGTTCCTCTGGTCTGGTGTCAATGGTAAGGACGGTAGTCTGGCAGCTTAACTCCAGGCGATGGTGTTAGCAAACGTGGTAACGATTCCACCACCAAGATCATTCCCCAGGACTACATCTGTTGGGAGGCCATCCATGACGGCAACATCTCGCAACTCTGGTCAGCCCCCCAATCTAGGTAGACTCTGGCCATGGGTACCTCTCGCTTCGCTCCATCTGCCATTGTAACATTGGCAGTGCAACCCTGCAATACTGTATGAGATCCCCGGCAGCATGAGATCCCCAGCAGCATGAAATTCCCCGCAGCATGAGATCCCCCGCAGCATGAGATCCCCCGCAGTATGAGATCCCCCGCAGCATGAGATCTGTCCCATTGGTCGCTCAGTTTAGACAGTCGGCCACCACTAGGAAGAGCGCTGGTGGTGTTGAACTTCTTCCAGTTACAGATGATGGAGGTCACTGTGCTCATTGGGACCTTCCGATATGTTTCTGTGCCCTTCCCTTAGTTTGTGCCTGGAGATAATCCTGTGTTGGAGGTCTGCAGACAATTCCTGTGACTCCATGCTTGGTGTGTGCTCTGACATCACTGTCACGTGTGGGACCTTATATAGGGCCGTATTCATCAAATAATATTTGCGGCTAAATCCCCGAAAACACCCGTTTTAAACCTCAAATATTTAGTATCCCCCTAATGTATCACAGGGCACCTTTTGCGATTCCCTCCTGCACCGCCGCCGGCCGCATCCCCTATAGGTTTCTATGGGGGATGCGAAGCTGCCCGATGTATCAACAATGGGCAGTCTGGCTTCGCATCCCTGGGCTATCGCCATTCTGATATGGCCATACCCCATTGTAGCCTATGGCTACACATCGGTCAGCGGGGTTGCGGGTGGTCAGCGTGTAACCAAGCATGCGCAGACCCCCCCCCCCTGGCTTCGGGCATCGCAGGGACGGGATCTTTTCGGAGCCCTGTCCCTGCCCGGTAATACATTGAGGTGAAATGATCGGTAACATTCCGCCCAGATCGCATTGTAAATGCGATCAATGGTAAATGGGGCCCATAGACAGGTGTGCGCCTTTCCAAATCATGTCCAATCACCTGAATGTACCCCAGCTGGACTGTAACCTGTAGGAACATCTCAAGGATAATAAGCGGAACAGGATGCACCCAGGCCGTGAATACTTGTAAATGTGATTTCTAAGAGAACGTCCGGATTCAGGCCTGGAACATCTCACACCTCCTGTAGCTGAGCTCAGCATTCATCCATCTGCGGAGTTACTCAATGCGACAGGTAATGGGTCCGAGTCCCCTCGCACCAGGGCAGTGTGTGACCCCTGTACAACCTCAGTCAGGGCAGCTGGGAGAACGCACAGGACGTACGCGGCGTATTACACAGCTTTAGCTTCTTACCCCCTCGGGATACCGCCATTAGGTTTACCCTATAAAGGTCGACATGCATTAGGCCAACACCTGATATAGGTCAACAGGGTCAAAAGGTCGACTGTGGGAAGGTCAACTGTCAAAATGCCAACATGAGGTTTACATGTTTTTGTGCCGACAGGCGGTATTTCATCCGCTACGGCGCGGTGGGAGATTATAACAGTGTGCCGAGCGCAGCGAGCCGTGCGAGGGGACGCGGCACATTTAGACGGTGTCCATGTCGACCTTTTGACTGTCAACTTAATGCGTGCGTCGATCTTCTCACCCTGTTGGCCATGTTGAGCCCTGTCGACATTATCAGCCATACCCCCTAGTTCCTTTTCTCTTCACCCCTTCTCGATCCTTGTTCCCAACCTGCCCCCATTATCTGACAATTTCATACTCAGCACTGATCTATGCAAACGTGTGGCCTATACACGAATCTGGGCCTGGATACAGGGCCTGATTCAGTGGCGTCCAGCACAGGGCAAGGCCACCCCACCTGCTTGGTACAACCCTGATTTACAGCCACATCGCTAAACTACGAGCATCATCAGCGGCTGCCTGGCTGCGTAGTGGGTGCGTGTGACGTCACACAGCCACCGCCGGCCCTCCACCCGCGCCAGAGGTAAAGTCTGTGCATGCTTACCACTAATGATGCCAGCGAGAGAGATGGGTAAGGAGCGGTCACCAGTCCTGAGACAGCTACATCATTATCAGAGCGACTCTCTGCCAGCACCACCTAATCCCACTAATGCGGCCATCTGTGGGTGCCCAGGCATCCGACCATAATCCTGTGTATACTGTACCCACTGCTCTATGTGATGCCAGCTCTATGCATCTCTCACATTGGCACACAATGTCTCTAGTTTATTGAGCCATGAGTTTATCTGTGCCACTCCCAGAGCAGCTGGCAGACGTCCTGGTGGCCCAGCAATTGCTACTTTTTTTTTTATTACAGACTATCTTATTTTAATTGGTGCAGTTGCTGCAGAACCTCTTGTAAACCAGTCAGGCTATATAAGGTTATTTTGCATTTTGGAGATTCTATGGCAGGTTTATTTATTACCAATTCTATACAAGCAATAGCCACTTGGGAGGTCTCACTGTCCACACGAGGTGGCGCTGAGGCACATATAGGGCCTTATTCTGGTTGGTGCGGCCGGGCCGTACGCGTACGTTCCGGGGTTTTTTATGATCTGCGCATGCGTACATTCGCTAATGCGCAGGCGCAAACACTCCACAACGCTTACGGACGGGTCTCTACGTGCGAAAAAACCTGTACGCGAGTGTACGGGCATTGGGGGCGGCATAGGGGCGTGTTGAGGGGAGCGGCCGAAATAATGATGGAAAATGGGCGTAAACATGGGCGTACACGGGGGTGTGCACCAAAAATGAGCGGTGCTACTACCGCACGATCGACTAAAGCACCGTTCATTTCGGACACAAAACAGGCGGCCGCCAACCGCCATCTCAGACCACCCCTACAGATACCGCATGCCAGCGTGCGCCTGGGTTTGCTAATTTACGCTGATTACTACTCAAACACATACACCTGAATGTAATAAGCAATGCTGCAGTCTATTAAGTCCAAACCATGATTTCACTACCTGCAAGCCACACACAGCACTCAAACACATTGGAAGCTTATCTTTCTATACTTCTCTACATGTAAAGGTTTGTTTAATTTAAGCTAAGAATCTTTTTAAGACCTGCTTATATATGCTAAGGTAGGTATTTGTTAAACAGTTATACACATTCACTACGTGCTTTCATAGACTTTACACAGTAGCACACTCAATCTACAAAAGTCGACATGTGTCAACATGTTCACTCTAATACAAACATAGGTTTTGTATTTATGATACAATAACATAAACCACATCTAACACCTACAAAGGATGTTTCAGCAATGTTTTAAGCCCATGCCCAATATTTTGCACATTAATTAATTCAATCAATTAATTAATTTTCATAATTATAGTTGAAAGGCAAGATTTGCAGGTCCATATATGTGAAGGGTATGGCAGCGTACACGGACGTACGCTCACTCTCACGAGCGGTGACATAAGCTGAGTTTTCTATTGAAAACAATAGGGACCCGTCCGTGCAAGCTGGCGTACGCTCAGATCTCCGCAAGAAGTCGGCGGGAAGACGGACGAGAGACGTCCGTAAACGGTGGCGTACGCTCTGTTGTACGCCAGTTGTCGGAGTGTAAGGGCTGGCCCGTCCGTGTACGTTGGCGTACGCACAATTGTACGCCACTCCCCTTTGTTTCTGGCCGTACGTATGCGGCTGAGTTGTGGGTGGACTTAACCCCAACAGCCGCGTACGGATAGCGTACGTTAATAGCGAACGTACGCACGTTTGGCCGCTACGATCAGAATAACCTCCATAGTTACATAGTAGGTGAGGCTGAATAAAGACTTGCGTCCATCTAGTTCAACCTATGTTTATAGTAGCTAATCCCTTGTTGTATAGTATGTTATGATATTTTAAAGACAGATTATGTTACTTATTTGTACCCATGGATGTTTTTAACCAATAAATGTTTATACAACCTTATTTTAAATTTATTTATAGTGTCTGCCGACACCACTTCTCCAGGAAGAGAGTTCCAAAGTTTGACTGCTCTGACTGTAAAGAAATGTTTTCTTCTAGATGAACAAAATCTTTTTTCTTGTAATCTAAACTCGTGCCCTCGCGTCCTAGATTCCTTTCTAGTAGAAAAAGGGTGTTTGACAGTTCCTTATATTGGCCCCTAATATATTTATACATGTTGAGCATGTCCCCCCTTAAACGTCTCTTCTCTAGTGTAAATAGTCCCAGATTGCTTAATCTCTCCCCGTAGCTTAAATTCTCCATTCCCCTAATAAGCTTTGTTGCTCTTCTTTGGATTTTTTCTAATCCTATGATGTCCTTTTTATAGTGCGGGGCCCAGAATTGTACTCCGTATCCGAGGTGCGGTCTCACCAATGCTTTGTACAGAGGCATAATTACTTTTGAGTCCCTAGTTTCCATGCCCCTTTTAATACATGCGAGAATTTTGTTGGCCTTATTTGGTGCTATATTACATTGAGCACTACACCCCAGTTTATTGTCTATTTGGACTCCTAGATCCTTTTCCAGTACTGATTTACCCAATTCACCCCCGCTTTGGTTATAACTAGCACACTGGTTATGTCTCCCAAGGTGTATGACCTTGCATTTGTCCACATTGAACCTCATCTTCCACTTTTTTCCCCACTCATCCAGATTGTCAAGATCATTTTGAAGCGTGGTGACATCTTCTGATGATTTAATAACTCTGCTCAGTTTTGAATCATCAGCAAAGATGGAAACATTGCTGAGTAACCCCATCCCAATATCGTTAATAAAAATGTTAAATAAAATGGGCCCTAGAACCGACCCCTGTGGCACTCCACTTAGTACCGGTATCATATCTGATACGGCACCATTCACAACCACTCTTTGTTCTCTATTACACAGCCAGTTCCCTACCCATCTGCAGATATTTGCCCCTAATCCCATGTCCTCCATTTTATTAATCAATCTCTTGTGTGGGACAGTATCAAATGCTTTAGCAAAATCTAGGAAAATCACATCTACAGCGTTTCCATTATCAAGGTTTTTGCTAACCTCTTCATAGAAACCAAGTAGATTAGTTTGGCATGAAGGATTTTTCACGAACCCATGTTGGTTAGTACTGAGTAAACTATGAAGGTCTAAATATTCCTGAATCCCATCTCTTAAAAACCCTTCAAATAGTTTACCCACTATTGATGTTAAACTAACAAGTCTGTAATGAGCGTGATCCTCCTTTTTTGAATATGGCACTACCTCTGCTATTCTCCAGTCGTTTGGTACCTTTCCTGATGATAGTGAATTATCAAAGATATAATGTAGAGGGGAAGCCAATTCCTCCCTTAATTCCATTAGTACCCTAGGATGAATCCCATCTGGCCCAGGTGATTTGTTTTGATTTTGCTGAGCCTCAATATTATTTCCTTAGTAGAGAATTCAATATTGAGTTCCGGCTTGTTCATCCCATTTGTGGTATGTGTGCATTCCACAGTCTGCTCTCCCTTAGTAAACACTTTTAGCCACATAAAGGGGGAGGAGCGGGCGCTGAGGCACATAAAGGGGCAGGAGCGGGCGCTGAGGCACATAAAGGGGCAGGAGTGGGGGCGCTGAGGCACATAAAGGGGCAGGAGTGGGGGCGCTGAGGCACATAAAGGGGCAAGAGTGGGGGCGGTGAGGCACATAAAGGGGCAAGAGTGGGGGCGCTGAGGCACATAGAGGGGCAGGAGTGGGGGCGCTAAGGCACATAGAGGGGCAGGAGCGGGCGCTGAGGCACATAAAGGGGCAGGAGCAGGCTCTGAGGCACATAAAGGGGCAGGAGCGGGCGCTGAGGCACATAGAGGGGCAGGAGCGGGCGCTGAGGCACATAAAGGGGCAGGAGCGGGCGCTGAGGCACATAAAGGGGCAGGAGCGGGCGCTGAGGCACATAAAGGCTGGTTTCTCCAAAGTCAGGGGGGACCACACATCAGTTTGCCCCCTGATTTTGGGGTAACCAGCAGTCAGTGTTGGCCTACTCTTGACAGGCTGATGGTTGGACAGATCACGTTCTAACCAGCCAATAAAATAGTTGACGCGCAGGGCCAGCTTCATGAACAAGGGGCCCCTAAATCCTAACTTCCTTCAGTGTCTCTCCAGCCGCTTTCAGCCAGTAGCTGTTTGTCAGGGCAGGAGAGAGATTTTGGGGACTATTCTGGTTGATTGGCAAGGCTGCCTTGCGAGTCCACCAAACCCCGCCTTGTGACTAGTTGGCTGCTACCACCCATTCACAAGTGCACTCAGTAAAATCCATTGGCAGCCTGTGGGAGATCCGCGACCATGGAAAGATGAGGAAGGTGCGCGCATGAGCAACCTTACATACGCGTGTACGGCGGGAAGGAAATGGGCGGGCAGCTACCATCCGGTGACGTCAGCTGCCCGCCCACCGCACCTGCGTCGTGGCCTCATTACCACAGAACGCCCAGCATTCTCATGGGGGCACCCACAAAACAATGGGCATTCCCATATACTAATAACCATCGGACCCGGGGCAAATGCAAACAGACATATGTAATACATAACCAATGTAGCCGGGCAGCAATCTCTCCTAGCCCTGCTGGAAGGCCCCTAGAATTGTGGGGCCCTTGGGCAGCTGCCCAATAAGCCCAGGAGTTAAGATGGCCACGGCCGGGTTCTCTCTTCTTCCCAGACTGCGAGCGAACAATTAAGATAAAATAAAGAACTTTTTACTATAATTGGATATAAAGAAACCAAACGGTGAACCGCAAATTCTAGAAATAAACCAGAACTATTCCTGCTGCAGATTAAACCTTCTCCGCTGACAAAAGACTATTTAAGGCCGGGAACGGAACACAAGCCGATGAATTATTCAGAAGCCTCCTGCTATCATTGTACAATGCTGCACTGTGAGCAGAGCGCTCTCTGGTGTCCTTTAATAGAATTGCAGCGGAGAGAAATCAGCAATGATTTAACCCATTAGTAATCATTTCCAGGAAGCCGATGGTGTAAGATGTAAGCGCTGGGCTGTTTCCACCGCTTAGTAAATACAGCAGTCACATCACTTGGCTCTCCTGTACTAAACTTGGGCTGCGATGAACATCAGAGGCATAGCACCTCGGCCTGAGTTAGGACAGGAGCACAGTAAAAAAAACAATGTCCCCCAGACGTCTGGGTGGTGATAGCAGCGGCAGGCACTGGGGACAAACACATGTTACAGGACAAGAAAATAAGCAATGTATAATGCCTGTTGCCTTACGTTACATCCAAATGCAGCTTGAAGAGAGCGCTGGGAAATGATTATTCTTTGCCAATATTGGACACTAAGTAACAGAGCACCGGCACAAGCACACGACAGTAATATGTGCTGCAAATTAGTAATATATACCCAGTACTTAATAAAAACATTGATGCAAAAAAGTAACGTCTCCAATTCCTCCCAAAAACGCAGCCCATTATTATAACAAAAATTAGGTGGAACTGTCCTTGTACCCTCCCACACACAAACTGTGCATGTACTTATTAATATTTAGTATAATAAACCAAGCACTTCAGTGAGTTTTGTTGGTAAAGTGCTTGGTTTGTTTGGGTCCCACAATTTTTTTTGGGGGGGAAGGACTACCTGTGATCATAATGAGGAAGCTGCTGAGGGTGTCAGTGGTGGAGATTGCATGGGCTGGTCCGTACTACTGGCAGCAGACACTATTATTTTACAAATGATCATCATTTTGTAAAATAAATGTCATTTAGGTGCTCTGGCACCGACGGGGAGAGGCAGGGGGTCACGCACCGATGGGGAGAGGCAGGGGGTCACGCACCGACGGGGAGAGGCAGGGGGTCACGCACCGACGGGGAGAGGCAGGGGGTCACGCACCGACGGGGAGAGGCAGGGGGTCACGCACCGACGGGGAGAGGCAGGGGTCACGCACCGACGGGGAGAGGCAGGGGGTCACGCACCGACGGGGAGAGGCAGGGGGTCACGCATCGACGGGGAGAGGCAGGGGGTCACGCACCGACGGCGAGAGGCAGAGGGTCACGCACCGATGGCGAGAGGCAGAGGGTCACGCACCGACGGCGAGAGGCAGAGGGTCACGCACCGACGGGGAGAGGCAGAGGGTCGCGCACCGACGGGGAGAGGCAGAGGGTCGCGCACCGACGGCGAGAGGCAGAGGGTCGCGCACCGGCGGGGAGAGGCAGAGGGTCGCGCACCGACGGCGAGAGGCAGAGGGTCACGCACCGACGGCGAGAGGCAGAGGGTCACGCACCGACGGCGAGAGGCAGAGGGTCACGCACCGACGGCGAGAGGCAGAGGGTCACGCACCGACGGCGAGAGGCAGAGGGTCACGCACCGACGGGGAGACAGAGGGTCACGCACCGACGGGGAGAGGCGGAGGGTCACGCACCGACGGGGAGACAGAGGGTTACACGTGCCTATTAGTAATGTCATCATATGTAATCAGATAATTGGGCTGAAGATGTTATTTTACAGACATGAAACGGCATACGAGAGATCTGCCTCCATGTATAATGAGGATGCTGATGGTGGTAATTGGGGTCTACATAGCCATGGGCAGAAGCAAAAACACAATTACCAGAGACTAACGAGGATCCAACTCGTCTCTAAACCTGAGCTAATCCCTGAACTCAAACAGAATCTCATATCAAAGAGTAAATGGATCCCGCGTGACAGATAGCAATCCCACAGCGCGCGACACATAGCCCTCCCATGGCGCCCCCCCCCACTGCGCGCAACACATAGCCCTCCCATGGCGCCCCCTCCCACGGTGCCACCCCCCGCGGCACATAGCCCTCCCATGGCGCCCCCCCACTGCGCGCAACACATAGCCCTCCCACGGTGTCCCCCGCGGCACATAGCCCTTCCCACGGTCCCCCCCCCCCGTGGCACATAGCCCTTCCCACGGTGCCCCCCGCCCCTGCGCGACTCATAGCCCTCCCACAGCGCCAACTAACCACTGAACTTATGGAGACAGCAATGTCTTAGGTGAGAGCCACACTTCCCCCCACAAACACCCCAACACTTTATATGGGCCCCGCAAGGAGAGAGATGGGAACCCCAATAGCTCAAATACCAACCACCGAAGGTCCTGGCAAATGACCAATCACCTTCTATTCCCATCTACACCATAAACTCCCATTGGCTGATGTGGGCTGGCCACCGACCCCAGAAGAGGCCACTGATCCAGTCACAACGGGGTCCGGATGACATTTCTACATTGTACAGGTCGACAGTTGATGGCATGCAATAGGTCAACATTTACAAAAGGTCAAAATGCAATAGGTCGACGTATAAAAAGGTCAACATGAGTTTTTCATGCCCAGCATTCAGCAGACTGTAACATCCTTATTACAACAGGGCATGACCATATAAATCAAGGTGCCCATACACGTTACAATTATTGTATACAATATTGCATCTCATCTCGGTTTTGCGATGAGATGAGATCTAGTACAAAAAGTATGTGCTGCATGTATGTATGTGCTGCATGTATGTATGTGTGTTTGTATGTGCTGCATGTGTGTATGTATGTGTGTATATGTATGTGCTGCATGTATGTATGTGCTGCATGTGTGTATGTATGTGCTGCATGTATGTATGTGTGTATGTATGTGTGTATGTGCTGCATGTATGTATGTATGTGCTGCATGTATGTATGTGCTGCATGTGTGTATGTATGTGCTGCATGTATGTATGTGTGTATGTGCTGCATGTATGTATGTGTGTATGTATGTGTGTATGTATGTGCTGCATGTATGTATGTGCTGCATGTGTGTATGTATGTGCTGCATGTATGTATGTATGTGTGTATGTATGTGTGTATGTGCTGCATGTGGGATGCAGTTAAAATCCCGGCGGTCGGGATCCCGGCGTTCAGAATCCCGACCGCCGAAATGCCGACATATTCTCCCTCCTGGGGTGTCCACGACACCCCTGGAGGGAAAATAAATTAGCGTGCCGAGCGTAGCGAGCCCGCAAGGGGGGCCGATCCACATCCCCCCCTTGTCGGCATTCCGGCGTCGGGATTCTGAACGCCGGGATTCAATACTGAATCCCTGCATGTATGTATGTGTGTATGTGCTGCATGTATGTATGTGTGTATGTGCTGCATGTATGTATGTGCTGCATGTATGTATGTATGTGCTGCATGTATGTATGTATGTGTGTATGTGCTGCATGTATGTATGTGTGTATGTATGTATGTGCTGCATGTATGTATGTGTGTATGTGCTGCATGTATGTATGTGTGTATGTGCTGCACATACTTTTTGTACTAGATCTCATCTGACCTTATCGCAAAATTGAGATCGGATGAGATGCAATATTGTATACAATAATTGTAACGTGTATGGGCACCTTAAGTCTAGGATGAAAGTGTAGGAGCCAGACACATAAGTTCAGCTTAAATACATGCTCGATGCCTGGGGTGACCTGCTCTTTGCAGGGGGCAGTTTTACCCCTCCTCTTCTTCCCTCCCTCCGCACAATTACCATGAGCGGTAACGGCAGAGTGGAGTGACGGACGACCCACTCAGCTGTACCACAGCAGGTCTACGGTGCGGCCATTTCAAAACTCGAGGCAGCTTGCGAGCCAACTGGAACTTGTGGTCCAACACTCAATCAGGAGCTACCACTGCCGCTCCGGACTGCCTGTCAGACCACAAGCTCCGATTGGCTCACGGCCAGGTGGGTTGTCCACCACGCTGCCCGGCTTGGTATACAAGCGCACCAATTTGCCCAGCACGATCTGCCTCCTGGCAAATCTGGTCGTAATGGCGACCTGGCCCCCCAGAATTACAATATTCTATCCTACATGAAAAGGATCAAGCAAGAACTAGCGGTGTCAGAGAAGTGTCAGCCTGCCAGCTGCAGTCAGAGCACTTATAGGGGGATATTCAATCACCGCCGAGCATCTCCTGTCCCGGCCACAACTCGCGGCCACGCCCCCTTCTCTCCCCGCTGCAGGCAGGACATTGAATCCCGTCTGCATGTTCTCGGTCGAGTTGACAGAGAACGGGTCTGGGTCACGGAGGTCGAGCAAGCTTGACTGCCGTGACCCCCACATTGAATACCCCCCATAGTGATCAGCACTACTGCCGCGTGGGACCGCTGTCAGCGGAGAGAGACGCACTACTCCCAGGTACAGGTGACACAGTAGGCGCTCCCAGAGCAGACTGGCTGATGTCCCGGCACAGAATTCAGCATACAAGCTTCTGCCATCCTAACCTTCCAGTATGTATTAGTGATTGGCGCAATGTACTGTATAGGAAACATGGTTCCTGAGACAGGCTGAGAGATTGTAGGAAAATACACATTTATTGTGAGGTAAGGCTCAACATCTGCAGTTAGTTGGTGCACATTGCCATATCAGCGACAAGCTACACCTGGTTCCGAGGACACTCCTAAGAGAACAACCAGATCTACAACACGTCCGACCAATCTCTATAATCCCCATACATACATTTTGCTACAAATACAATAGAAATAACTTGTGCAGTGTTTGATCAGGGCTGACTATTATCTGACGTCTGAGATGTCATGTGAGGCACATGTAACATAATGTAACAGGGTGTTGTCATTTGTGTCCTCAATGGACGCCATCGAGCCAGGATTTCATGTATATATGGGTTCAGCTTAGTAATATCCACCCCCACCAAGTGCCCTTATGTTACCGTACTCAACCCTATGTCTTCTTCTGCACCTCCCCACGTCCTCCAGATGGTCTAAGCTGTTTCCTTCCATTTGCCCCCCCTCTACCCACCCCTGGTCTCCTCCTCTTTGGCCCCTGGTTCTCCACTTTCAGTTCCTGGATCCATTGGGACTCATAGTTGCCCGGAGCTTGGTACCCGGGTTCGGCGGCATCGAGGGGATCTTTACTCAGCAGAACGCAGATAGAAGGTCTGTTCCTTTTCACCGTCAGCGGATCCAGCCCCACCTCGGGCACGATCGGCTCCCAGATCTCTTCAGTCTGTCTGTAAAGGATCTTTGTGATCTGGTGAAGATCCTTTACGGCCCTTTTCAGGATCTCCACACAGGTGATCGTCTTGCTGAGCGCTTTGCCAGTGCCGCTGAACATGATCTGCCGCACACTATCGCTCTCCATCTTGCTTATAGCGAAGCCCATCAGGTTCCGGATTTTGCTGCCATCTTTCACCTTCATCTCAATGATGTCCGGCGAGAGGACGACAAAGGGCCGCTCTATGGGCTTCTCCTCCACTCTCACCTTCTTATAGTTCTCCATAGCCAGGTGACGGAGCTGGAAGACCAAGCAGAGACAGGACAATGAGTTCCAACCATGATAACAGAAAGCAACAACGGTACAGTTTGGAGAAAAGGTTAGAAATATGGTGACGTCTGCAAGCAGAGAAATGTTCCTCCGTCTGGGACAGCGGTAATCCCGGGGCAGGCTAGTCAGAGAACCTACTGCTCTCATTCTACACCATACTGGTGATGGGACAGCGGTAATCCCAGTGCAGGCTAGTCAGAGAACCTACTGCTCTCATTCTACACCATACTGGTGATGGGACAGCGGTAATCCCAGTGCAGGCTAGTCAGAGAACCTACTGCTCTCATTCTACACCATACTGGTGATGGGAGATGCGGGAATCCCAGTGCAGGCTAGTCAGAGAACCTTCTGCTCTCATTCTACACCATACTGGTGACGGGACAGCGGTAATCCCAGTACAGGCTAGTCAGAGAACCTACTGCTCTCATTCTACACCATACTGGTGATGGGACAGCGGTAATCCCAGTGCAGGCTAGTGAAAGAACCTTCTGCTCTCATTCTACACCATACTGGTGATGGGACAGCGGAAATCCAGGTGCAGGCTAGTCAGAGAACCTACTGCTCTCATTCTACACCATACTGGTGATGGGACAGCGGTAATCCCAGTGCAAGCTAGTCAGAGAACCTACTGCTCTCATTCTACACCATACTGGTGATGGGACAGCGGTAATCCCAGTGCAGGCTAGTCAGAGAACTTACTGCTCTCATTCTACACCATACTGCTGATGGGACAGCGGTAATTCCAGTGCAGGCTAGTCAGAGAACCTACTGCTCTCATTCTACACCATACTGGTGATGGGACAGCGGTAATTCCAGTGCAGGCTAGTCAGAGAACCTACTGCTCTCATTCTACACCATACTGGTGATGGGACAGCGGTAATCCCAGTGCAGGCTAGTCAGAGAACCTACTGCTCTCATTCTACACCATACTGGTGATGCGAGATGCGGGAATCCCAGTGCAGGCTAGTCAGAGAACCTACTGCTCTCATTCTACACCATACTGGTGATGGGACAGCGGTAATCCAAGTGCAGGCTAGTGAAAGAACCTTCTGCTCTCATTCTACACCATACTGGTGATGGGACAGCGGTAATCCAGGTGCAGGCTAGTCAGAGAACCTACTGCTCTCATTCTACACCATACTGGTGATGGGACAGCGGTAATCCCAGTGCAGGCTAGTCAGAGAACCTACTGCTCTCATTCTACACCATACTGGTGATGGGACAGCGGTAATCCCAGTGCAGGCTAGTCAGAGAACCTACTGCTCTCATTCTACACAATACTGGTGATGGGACAGCGGTAATCCCAGTGCAGGCTAGTCAGAGAACCTTCTGCTCTCATTCTACACCATACTGGTGATGGGACAGCGGTAATCCCGGTGCAGGCTAGTCAGAGAACCTACTGCTCTCATTCTACACCATACTGGTGATGGGTGTGAAGATCCCGGGATCATGCAGCAGCGCAGCGCGACTTATGCCTCACGCAGAGCCCCGGGGTCACTCCGAGTCCCAAAGATCGCACAGGAATACACAATAGCAAAGGTACAAAAGTATTACCTTTATTTTACACACGGGTTATACATGTAAAATCAGCAATTACAGTCTATATACATTATATACAGAAAGGCCATCAGTATTAGTCACGTTATCAGAACCTTACCACGTTACCTTCAGATTAAGCTCAGATGGGCAGGACACGCTAGTCCACGACTCCCAGCGCTGGCTCTCATTCACATCTCTCTCCTCTCTCCCTGCAAACACCCACTTACATCCCAAAGGCACCCCTCTCCCCCTCCCTCAGGAATTCTTAACCCTTTCTATGCTGGGTGCAGTTGCATGAATGTAACAGGGTCTCCTATTACCTGTCCAGGGGCTGATTAACTCACTCCCTTCATCTGGCTTTGAAGCTTGTGTATGTGAGGGATTTCACACCTTCATGTAAACAGATCTCTTCTCTGGAGAGTGACCCTGGTGTTATCCATCCTTTAGCTTCTTGTTATTTGGGGGGGAAGTGTATGTCTCTGCCACTACCTGTTGTCTCTGTTACTAAACAGCCTATAAAGAGGTCCTTTGATCCCTGAACCTAAGACTACACAAAATAAACACATTCCAATCTAATCATTTGGTCCATTCTAGCCAGACCATTTGTCTCCACATATACAGTTGCATTATTTGAGTAATATACATTTGGGAAGACTGCCATAATTAACTTCATAGTCACAAATCCCTTATTCATGATACCATCGCAGTTTACTAAGAACAGGACCTGGAGGCAGTGACGTAACCACGGGCAACGCTGATCCTCCCTCCCAGTTTCTCCTGTGCCCAGAAAACTATCTTCTTGCCTTCATATGCATATGTAACAGTATGGGATACAGTATACAAAGCTTTGGGAACATATTACAGTCATTTACATAACATGAGGGAATATTTCCCTCCAGTAGCACACATACTCAGCCTAATGGAATAACCTGTTTGGATTATTCAGTATAACATCCTATTATTGTCCGACATCCAGCCCTGTGATGTCCCCTGTATACAGCAGTCTGGGGAACACAGCTCAGATGTGAATACAGTCAGTATAACATCCTATTATTGTCCGACATACAGCCCTGTGATGTCCCCTGTATGCAGCAGTCTGGGGAACACAGCTCAGATATGATTACAGTCAGTATAACATCCTATTATTGTCCGACATACCGCCCTGTGATGTCCCCTGTATACAGCAGTCTGGGGAACACAGCTCAGATATGAATACAGTCAGTATAACATCCTATTATTGTCCGACATACAGCCCTGTGATGTCCCCTGTATGCAGCAGTCTGGGGAACACAGCTCAGATATGAATACAGTCAGTGATAATATCCGGTTATCGCCGGCATTTTGCAATTCTCTTTGCTGAAGCGCAGAAAGAGGCGGGAGAACAACATATGACGGAAAGGGGCGTGGCCTGGTTCCGTCACACAGCACCCCTGTTGTTTACCGCCGCTGCGATTCACGGCTACACAATGTCCCTGCGTATTGCTTATCCCTGGCCCTCCTGGGCTCAGCCATTCACAGTTTATCGCACAACCTCCAGTACTCCTGGTACAGGGTTTTCCACTGTCAGGTGGGAATGTTTCCTCCTCGCCTTCCCTTTTGGTTGTTCCTCGTCCCTCCGCCTCTGGCGCAACTGGGAGGGGCCCGATCTGTGCACGCAGACCAGCATCAGGGAACCTGGCCGCTCTTAACAACAGTGCTGATGTTGGCTGCAGAGGAGCGGCGGGTACCGACAATGTCCCTCCCTCAAACGCCTTCACATCCACCCCACTTGGGTCTGAAACCTCCCCCAGCCCCTGAAGCCGCTGGGCCTCCCCTGGGCAACCTTCCATCCATGTCTGTTCATCCACCTTGCAGGGCCTCAGCACACTCTGCCCCCACCTGCCCTCAGCAGTAGGCAGTGGCCCAGGGAATTCTCCTTCACACCATGGCTGCAGAAGAGCAAGGGGTATCCGCAATCCTTCCCTGGCTCTTCCCTCAAAAGCCCCCACAAACACCTCCCCCAGTTCTAGATGGTCCTCTGGACCCTTACGTGATGCTTGAAGGGCCTTGCTGGTGGGATCCTTCTCCCCCACCTCCCAGGGCCTGAGCACACCCAGCCTCCACCTGCCCTCAGCAGCAGGCAGCGGTCCTGGGGATTCTTCTTCACACAATGGCTGCAGAGAAGCAGGGGGTATCCGCAAGTCTCCCCCTGATTTACCCACAATCCCCCCCCTTGGGTCGAACACCTCCCCCAGCCCTTTGAACAATAACTGCTGGGCCTCCCCTGGGCAAACTTCCATCTTCCCCAGGGTGCACTGCTTCCCCAGCCTGGCTATGAGAGGGACTGGTGGGGTGGCATTGTACGGCAGCACTGCTGGCATCTCCCTTACAGCCCCAGGTGCAAACTCACATTCTCTTGCTCGTGCCATGCTGGGTGGTGAGGTGTCTTCCTCTGAGGCGCAGGGGGGTGCTGAGCTATGCCTCTGACCATCCCCTCCATGTTTGCTTGCTTGGCTGCCTGTTTGCGGCAGCGGCTCCCCGGGCACATAATTACAGTCAGTCACTCTTGCAGGGGACTCACAGAAGCGCTGCACCCCAGCCTCTACTCCCTGCTCTGGCACCCCGGTCACATACCTGCCCTTTGACTTCAGCTCCTCCTGGCTCTGATGGCTAAGTGGGAACAGTCCTGGATAATCCTCCTGGGGTGGTAGAGTGGCAGAGCGCACCCCAGACACACTTCCTTCCATCTCCCCCTGCTGAATATGCTGGGGCTCCTGGGGCAAGATGCCCTCATTCGCTGGGCCGCTGGTGGTCATGTAGGGGAGAAGTACTGCCCCCTCTGCTGGGGCACAATCATTGTAGACCCCCTGGCTGCTAGTTTCAAAGTCTCCATCTCCCACATCTGCAAAAGGGAAGATGTACTGCCATTCTTCCTGGGGTGCCATTTTTGGGTGCACCCCCATCCTTTGGCTAGCTGCTTGGAGCAGTGGCTGACCACTGCTTTGTACCTCCTGTGGCGAGGACTCAGCCATCCCAGTCCCAGCCTCCAAGATCTGCTCTGCTCTGGGGCAGCCCCTGCACTGTATACTGGCACTGCTCCATCTATGACAGGCTCCGTGTGCACCAGTCCATCATCACCATGTGGGGCCACAGTGCCCAGCTCCGCCACACTACTTGGCACAATGCAGGGGGAATAAATATCCTCTTCCCGATATCCATCTGCCACAATCACAGTCCATGATGTTAGGGCTCCTTTAGAGTCCGGGGTCCCTGGTGCGATATCACAGGGACACTCCACAGCTAGTTCCTCATTTCCCAACTCACTGAATGGGAACAGTTCTGTGATTTCTCCCTGTGTCAGTGGGGGATCTAGTTCTGTGGCTCTCTGAGGATGCATGAGCCGCAGCAGCCGCTGTTCCTCTGCCTCCCCCCGCTGACACTGGTCCAGCCACTCTGGGGAATTCAGCTCCCCCTGTGCCAGGGCGACCCTCTCTGCATTATCATAACAGTGCAGGAGACACTGCAACTGCTCCTGGGCACTTCTCAGTTCTCCTGGACACAGGACACAGTTCCTATACACGCTGAATGCATGTAGCGGGTCCTCTTGTTGCTCGTACACCCATCGGATAAGAGTGCAGTGCGAGCGGCCTTCAGGGGGTGTGCTGCATCGTAGCCTCCATTCGTCAGTTAGGTCCTCCAGACTCATTCTTGCTAATGGAGCTCCAGATTCTGCAGGCCACAGTTCCTCTGCCTCACCCCCTGGGATCTCGGTAGTGGACCCCTCGGTCATCCACCCCGGTGGCACCATCAACTCCTCCTCCCTTTGAGTTCTCTTCGCGGGCTCCTTCCCAGGAACCACGTTACCCGGTGCTGGCACGCTGGCCTCAGCGATCCGGCTTCTATGCATTAGCTGATGCGTGGCGTTACTTACTTCTGTGACAAAAGTCTTCCACGCCACCGTATGCAGCAGGTTTCCTGCAGCAGCCTCAGATACATACTGCTTAAATTCATCGGTCAGGTAAGCTGCTTTCTCCTCTGTAGTAGCACCTGTCCATACATTAATCCACCGATATGCTGCTCCCCAATCCTCCCAGAGGGGCTGCATCAGCGTGGATGGGCTTCTCCAGTCCCATTCCTCAGCCAGACGACTCCATGACGATTCCTCATCTATGAGCCTCACTGCTCTGGGTGACTGTGGGCACCTCTTGCCTCTCTTTGGACGTCTCTGTCCTTTTCCTGGAGCCATTCTCCACACGGGCTGCACTCGTAGAGCTTGGTCAGCGTCACTTGCTGGACCCCCTTACGTCAGCTTCCGCTTCTGGGCCACGGCACACTCCGCCGTTCCCTCGCTTGCAGGGATTGTCCCCTGGACAAGCCGGCACTTAAGCGGAATTCTTCCCTCGCTTAATGCCCTTGCAAATTATACTTTTTCTTCTCACCGGCATCCTTTTTAGGAACAATGGTTACCAGGTCCCTCAAACATGAGCTAATACTGGCCAATTACTGGCTATTGTGTTTCCAGAGCCTGGTCGCATCAAGATACGAGCCCCTAGCTCTCCCTCCTTTGGGTGTGCGATCCCCACCGCTTGCCACCAAATGTGAAGATCCCGGGATCATGCAGCAGCGCAGCGCGACTTATGCCTCACGCAGAGCCCCGGGGTCACTCCGAGTCCCAAAGATCGCACAGGAATACACAATAGCAAAGGTACAAAAGTATTACCTTTATTTTACACACGGGTTATACATGTAAAATCAGCAATTACAGTCTATATACATTATATACAGAAAGGCCATCAGTATTAGTCACGTTATCAGAACCTTACCACGTTACCTTCAGATTAAGCTCAGATGGGCAGGACACGCTAGTCCACGACTCCCAGCGCTGGCTCTCATTCACATCTCTCTCCTCTCTCCCTGCAAACACCCACTTACATCCCAAAGGCACCCCTCTCCCCCTCCCTCAGGAATTCTTAACCCTTTCTATGCTGGGTGCAGTTGCATGAATGTAACAGGGTCTCCTATTACCTGTCCAGGGGCTGATTAACTCACTCCCTTCATCTGGCTTTGAAGCTTGTGTATGTGAGGGATTTCACACCTTCATGTAAACAGATCTCTTCTCTGGAGAGTGACCCTGGTGTTATCCATCCTTTAGCTTCTTGTTATTTGGGGGGGAAGTGTATGTCTCTGCCACTACCTGTTGTCTCTGTTACTAAACAGCCTATAAAGAGGTCCTTTGATCCCTGAACCTAAGACTACACAAAATAAACACATTCCAATCTAATCATTTGGTCCATTCTAGCCGGACCATTTGTCTCCACATATACAGTTGCATTATTTGAGTAATATACATTTGGGAAGACTGCCATAATTAACTTCATAGTCACAAATCCCTTATTCATGATACCATCGCAGTTTACTAAGAACAGGACCTGGAGGCAGTGACGTAACCACGGGCAACGCTGATCCTCCCTCCCAGTTTCTCCTGTGCCCAGAAAACTATCTTCTTGCCTTCATATGCATATGTAACAGTATGGGATACAGTATACAAAGCTTTGGGAACATATTACAGTCATTTACATAACATGAGGGAATATTTCCCTCCAGTAGCACACATACTCAGCCTAATGGAATAACCTGTTTGGATTATTCAGTATAACATCCTATTATTGTCCGACATCCAGCCCTGTGATGTCCCCTGTATACAGCAGTCTGGGGAACACAGCTCAGATATGAATACAGTCAGTGATAATATCCGGTTATCGCCGGCATTTCGCAATTCTCTTTGCTGAAGCGCAGAAAGAGGCGGGAGAACAACATATGACGGAAAGGGGCGTGGCCTGGTTCCGTCACAATGGGACAGCGGTAATCCCAGTGCAAGCTAGTCAGAGAACCTACTGCTCTCATTCTACACCATACTGGTGATGGGACAGCGGTAATCCCAGTGCAGGCTAGTCAGAGAACCAACTGCTCTCATTCTACACCATACTGGTGATGGGACAGCGGTAATCCCAGTGCAGGCTAGTCAGAGAACCAACTGCTCTCATTCTACACCATACTGGTGATGGGACAGCGGTAATCCCAGTGCAGGCTAGTCAGAGAACCTACTGCTCTCATTCTACACCATACTGGTGATGGGACAGCGGTAATCCCAGTGCAGGCTAGTCAGAGAACCTACTGCTCTCATTCTACACCATACTGGTGATGGGACAGCGGTAATCCCAGTGCAGGCTAGTCAGAGAACCTACTGCTCTCATTCTACACCATACTGGTGATGGGACAGCGGTAATCCCAGTGCAGGCTAGTCAGAGAACCTACTGCTCTCATTCTACACCATACTGGTGACGGGACAGCGGTAATCCCGGGGCAGGCTAGTCAGAGAACCTACTGCTCTCATTCTACACCATACTGGTGATGGGACAGCGGTAATCCCAGTGCAGGCTAGTCAGAGAACCTACTGCTCTCATTCTACACCATACTGGTGATGGGAGATGCAGGAATCCCAGTGCAGGCTAGTCAGAGAACCTACTGCTCTCATTCTACACCATACTGGTGATGGGACAGCGGTAATCCCAGTGCAGGCTAGTCAGAGAACCTACTGCTCTCATTCTACACCATACTGGTGATGGGACAGCGGTAATCCCAGTGCAGGCTAGTCAGAGAACCTACTGCTCTCATTCTACACCATACTGGTGACGGGACAGCGGTAATCCCAGTGCAGGCTAGTCAGAGAACCTACTGCTCTCATTCTACACCATACTGGTGATGGGACAGCGGTAATCCAAGTGCAGGCTAGTGAAAGAACCTTCTGCTCTCATTCTACACCATACTGGTGATGGGACAGCGGTAATCCAGGTGCAGGCTAGTCAGAGAACCTACTGCTCTCATTCTACACCATACTGGTGATGGGACAGCGGTAATCCCAGTGCAGGCTAGTCAGAGAACCTACTGCTCTCATTCTACACCATACTGGTGATGGGACAGCGGTAATCCCAGTGCAGGCTAGTCAGAGAACCTACTGCTCTCATTCTACACCATACTGGTGATGGGACAGCGGTAATCCCAGTGCAGGCTAGTCAGAGAACCTACTGCTCTCATTCTACACCATACTGGTGATGGGACAGCGGTAATCCCAGTGCAGGCTAGTCAGAGAACCTACTGCTCTCATTCTACACCATACTGGTGACGGGACAGCGGTAATCCCAGTGCAGGCTAGTCAGAGAACCTACTGCTCTCATTCTACACCATACTGGTGATGGGAGATGCAGGAATCCCAGCTCATGCATCCAACAAGTAGAATGCTCCACACATGACCCAGTCCTGCACCCACTGCAGAGGGGTGCCGGATGGCTCCCCGACAGTCGGGATTCCGAAAGTCATTACTCCGACGTCGGAATCCCGACTGCTCCCTCGTGGGGGTCCACGACCACCATAGAGGGAGAATAAAATAGGTGGCGAGCGCAGCTCGCCACCGTGCCCGCAGCGTGGCGAGCGCAGCGAGCCCGCAAGGGGCTTCATTGCGCTCCCCCCGCCGTGCAGTCGGGATTCCGACGTCTGACTAATGACTGTCGGAATTCCGACCGTCGGGGATTTATACCACACCCCTGCAGAGCGAGAGGTGCCAGGGCTGGATATACCTGGGCAGAAGGCCCATTACTGTATTATGATGGGGCGGGGCTTCGTGGGTGTCAGGGGCGGAGCTATGCTAAGTCTCCCGGCACTTTGAAAAAATAACAAAAGCAAAACATCGGTTTTGCTGTGCCATCGATGGTGGGAAACCATCTGGCTCTACCCCATCGATGGCAAAAGTATTCAATGGCCATCCCTAGCCATACAGCCGCCTACCCCTGGCCTGGCATCCGGACCCTAGGAGTAAGTGAATGATTATGTAGGTGACCCCGTGTGGGGGTTACATATGGTTTTGTTTGCACAATAGTAATGTAATGATCCTGCTCAGTGTAATTATTATACACATTTCCTGAACAATAAGCCCCTTCAGCCTGGTCTGGGCCTCCTGGTAGACGTACTGTGCACACAGAACACGCAGTATACGGGGTACCCGGCCCATACAGGAGCCCCGGGCAGTACATGGGGGTATATATGTGGGCCAGCCCGCCGCAGAGTGCCAGAACCTCGGACAGGGCGTGCCTAACCCCCCCGTACCCTGAGTGACAGCTATTGGGGATATGAGGGGCTATACAGGCCGGCTGCACCCTCACTACTCACCGCACACCGAACCTCTCCTCACTCCCCCGCTACACAGGGCGCCGCCATTACACTCACTGACGTCATCCACAGCGTGCACCAATCACTGGCGTCTCTGGGCTCCGTCACACTGAGGGCACGCCCACATCGCGTTCCCGGAGTCCGAGGGCGGCTGCTGACCTCTGCTGGAGACAGGCGGTACTGCAGATCTGAGCCATCGCCTTTATAATACTACCCACCGTGTACTATTACCCCCATTGTCCTTCTAATATCCCCACTGCCCTACTATTACCACCAGTGTCATTCTAATACTCCAACTTTCCTCCTATTACCCCCAGTGTTATTATAATACCCCCACTGCCCTATTACCCCCAGAGTTATAATACCCACACTGCCCTACTATTACCACCAGTGTCATTCTAATACTCCAACTTTCCTCCTATTACCCCCAGTGTTATTATAATACCCCCACTGCCCTATTACCCCCAGAGTTATAATACCCCCACTGCCCTACTATTACCACCAGTGTCATTCTAATACTCCAACTTTCCTCCTATTACCCCCAGTGTTATTATAATTCCCCCACTGCCCTATTACCCCCAGTGTTATTATAATACCCCCACTGCCCTATTACCCCCAGTGTTTTTATAATACCCCCACTGCCCTATTACCCCCAGTGTTATAATAATACCCCCACTGCCCTATTACCCCCCAGTGTTAATATAATTCCCACACTGCCCTATTACCCCGTGTTATTATAATACCCCCACTGCCCTATTACCCCCAGTGTTATTATAATTCCCCCACTGCCCTATTACCCCCAGTGTTATTATGATTCCCACACTGCCCTATTACCCCGTGTTATTATAATACCCCCACTGCCCTATTACCCCCAGTGTTATTATAATTCCCCCACTGCCCTATTACCCCCAGTGTTATAATACCCCCACTGCCCTATTACCCTGTGTTATAATACCCCCACTGCCCTACTATTACCACCAGTGTCATTCTAATACTCCAAATGTCCTTCTATAACCCCCAGTGTTATTATAATACCCCCACTGCCCTATTACCCCCAGTGTTATTATAATACCCCCACTGCCCTACGATTACCACCAGTGTCATTCTAATACTCCAACTGTCCTCCTATTACCCCCAGTGTTACAATACCACCACTGCCCTATTACCCCCAGTGTTATAATACCCACTGCCCTACTATTACCACCAGAGTCATTCTAATACTCAAAATGTCCTTCTATTACCCCCAGTGTTATTTTAATACCCCCACCATAGTTGCCTACCCTCCTGTATTCTGCAGGGGGCTCCCTGAAATAGCAGCAATCTCCCTCTCTCCCTCATTAGTCTAGCAATCTCCCTCATTTCACCTAGCCCACATTACACTGTTACCCATAGTTACCGCCACTCCTGCATTCTGCAGGAGACTCCCTGACATAGCAGCAATCTCCCTCTCTCCCTCATTAGTCTAGCAATCTCCCCCATGTCACCTAGCCCACATTACACTGTTACATCATAGTTACCTCCCATCCTGCAGGAGACTCCCTGACATAGCAGCAATCTCCCTATCTCCCTCATTAGTCTAGCAATCTCCCTCATGTCACCCAGCCCACATTACACTGTTACATCATAGTTACCTCACCTTCTGCATTCTGCAGGAGACTCCCTGACATAGCAGCAATCTCCCTCTCTTCCTCATTAGTCTAGCAATCTCCCCCATGTCACCTAGCCCACATTACACTGTTACATCATAGTAACCTACTCTCCTGCATTCTACAGGAGACTCCCTGACATAGCAGCAATCTCCCTCTCTCCCTCATTAGTCTAGCAATTTCCCTAATTTCACCTAGCCCACATTACACTGTTACATCATAGTTACATTCCCTCCTACATTCTGCAGGACACTCCCTGACATAGCAGCAATCTCCCTCTCTCCCTCATTAGTCTAGCAATCTCCCTCATGTCACCTAGCCCACATTACACTGTTACACCATAGTTACCTCCCCTCCTGCATTCTGCAGGAGACTCCCTGCAATAGCAGCAATCTCCCTCTCTCCCTCATTAGTCTAGCAATCTCCCTAATGTCACCTAGCCCACATTACACTGTTACATCATAGTTACCTCCCCTCCTGCATTCTGCAGGAGACTCCCAGAAATAACAGCAATCTCCCTCCCTCCCTCATTAGTCTAGCACTCTCCCTCATGTCACCTAGCCCACATTACACTGTTACACCATAGTTACCTCCCCTCCTGCATTCTGCAGGAGACTCCCTGACATAGCAGCAATCTCCCTCTCTCCCTCATTAGTCTAGCAATCTCCCTCATGTCACCTAGCCCACATTACACGGTTTCATTTTTTGGAAAAAAGGAATGAGAGCTAGAAACATTTACATTGAATCATCAGCGCCATTTCCCAGCACTTTACCAAGTATAGTAACTTATACTAACTGCTATGGGGATCATCTACATTGGATAAAAGTCATTTTATAGGATTCCTCTCAGATGTAGCAGTACACACTTCTAGGTACCACGTTCACAATCTCTCCATATATGGAACTAGACACGCCCTTTGGGTGGAGCATGACACGCCCCTACAATGGGGCACTATGCAAAATTCTACAACCAACTATACTCTCCCTGAAACTAGTTTTCAAAAGTAGGCAAGTATGACCCCCACCACCCTGTTACCACCAGTGCCAATCTTATACCTCCAGTGTTCACACAATACTGCCACTGTCCTCCTATTACCCCCAGTAATATTATATTACCCCACAGCCACACAATACTCCCACCGTCCTATTACCCCCAGTGTCCACACAGTACTCTCACCGTCCTATTACCCCCAGTGTCCACACAGTACTCATCCCCTGCCCTCTGTCCGCCCTTCTCCTTGTAGCACCCAGTGGTGGCAGAATTGCCCGGGACCTTGTGGCATGTCACCGCTTGTTGTATTGAGGCTGGATCTGTCACATCTGCACATGTGCACACGCAATGTTTCATGTTATTATATATATTGTATTTGTGGTATTGTGAATATGTTTGTGCCAACAGAGCAATATAGTGTAATGAAATGGACGACAGATTTCTAGAGGAGTCTTATGCCGGCTTCCTCCAACATTCGGGGACTACGTCACGCCTGGGTATGGGGGTGCAGTACAGTTCCCCCCACATTCAAAATAACGATATGTTCAAAATACCGTCATTCCTTATTCCAACATGGTGAAAATGCCGACATTTAAAATGTAAAAAAGTTGATTTTACGTGTGTGTATGTCGCCAGGACCACTGCCCGGCGCTCTGTTAGAATCTAACACTATGCCCACTAGGATCGTGAAGAAAGAACAAGTCGGTTGCAAAGAAAAAAAAAAAAATCATTAAAAAAACTTTTATGAACATTTGTAATTTAGGCATTTGGAGCGTGTGAGCGTAATGAATGTGTGTAAATGGGTGACATCCCCTGGATATACCCAGACACTGGGCCTGTACCTGCAGAGGGATCCATACAGTCAAGAGACACAGCAGCATTTCATGTGTCACTTTATTACAGATTATAAGCAATGAGCGAATACGGAGCAGTCAGTAGCGGGCATACACTCAGGAATGTCAGTTATTGTACTGGGGGCATTATTATACATTGCCCATAAGCACCTCTCTGTATAATAACCTGTAATATTACCTGACGGTGAAGGACAGTCACGCACGGAGACTAGCCTCTGGCGTTAATAAGGGTACGGAGGGGATAACCAGCAGGTGGCGCTTTGGGCAGAGCTGGTGGTCTCGGTGTTACTGTAATCCTGGCATTAGCGCAAAGGTTAGAAAGTGACATGAACTGAAGTCGCAGACGCTTCCACCTGTCAACGCAGTGTCTGCCACACATTACCGCATCGGGATCCGGGAGACAACCTGCTGAGGCCGGCAGGGAAAGGACCTACAGTATAGCTCAGGACAGACAACATGCGATACACATACAGAGTCTTATAAATAACAGGCGTGACGGACGGACGGACGAGATCACTCAGAAAGCGGTTTCACTTGTCTCGCTGCCTCCAGCCGGGTCAGGGTCTCGTCCCACATAACAAACTGCTTGGACAGGAGCACGGTCTGGGTGCGCTGGTTAAGGAGACATCATTCTCCCATACAGAGCATTACAGCATTGGGGCATCGGAGGTCACGTAAAGGCCGATCTCACCCGCATGCCTATCGATGGTTTACACAACAGCTTGCACGCATGGCCGATCATCGAATGATTTCTAAGGCGTTCACTCTCTGGTGACTCAGATATGCGGCGCCTTGGTAACGGAAGAGGGCGGACAGCTAACATCTACCATACGTAGTTCCGGCTGTAGGATCTATATCCAGACACCTCTGGAATACGCCATCTGTGCCATGTTCCTGCCCTGATGTGCCGCCCATTTATATACACATATATATATAACCTGGGAATCCCAAGATACAAGGTGTTCGCCCACATTCCTAACACCGTGACCGGAGACCAGGCCATGAGCACAGCGGGGAACCGGATCTATATATATATATATATAGATCTGTCCAGCACAGCACCAGAGCGCAGATCCTATAACCTGTCACAGTGATGCCGCCTGTAACCTTCCGCCATGCCGGGACTACCCACACAAAGGATACCATTCTGTTATAATCCTCAAACAGCTTCTTTGTCTCGGCTGTGACCTCCTCGCACTGGTCCTGGTAACACAAAGCCAATGGTTAGATGGATCCTACTGGTCAGGGGGCATCTGCCATGTGACCCAGCCGTCTGCTGACCTGAGGCATCATAGTGATCCCTACAGAGTCCTATCACTGCCCACCGGCCCCCGCAGGCGATCCCTACAGTGTCCTATCACTGCCCACCGGCCCCCGCAGGCGATCCCTACAGTGTCCTATCACTGCCCACCGGCCCCCGCAGGCGATCCCTACAGAGTCCTATCACTGCCCACCGGCCCCCGCAGGTGATCCCTACAGAGTCCTATCACTGCCCACCGGCCCCCGCAGGTGATCCCTACAGAGTCCTATCACTGCCCACCGGCCCCCGCAGGTGATCCCTACAGTGTCCTATCACTGCCCACCGGCACCCGCAGGTGATCCCTACAGTGTCCTATCACTGCCCATCGGCCCCCGCAGGTGATCCCTACAGAGTCCTATCACTGCCCACCGGCCCCCGCAGGTGATCCCTACAGAGTCCTATCACTGCCCACCGGCCCCCGCAGGTGATCCCTACAGTGTCCTATCACTGCCCACCGGCCCCCGCAGGTGATCCCTACAGTGTCCTATCACTGCCCACCGGCCCCCGCAGGTGATCCCTACAGTGTCCTATCACTGCCCACCGGCCCCCGCAGGTGATCCCTACAGAGTCCTATCACTGCCCACCGGCCCCTGCAGGTGATCCCTACAGAGTCCTATCACTGCCCACCGGCCCCCGCAGGTGATCCCTACAGTGTCCTATCACTGCCCACCGCCCCCCACAGGTGATCCCTACAGTGTCCTATCACTCCCCACCGCCCCCCGCAGGTGATCCCTACAGTGTCCTATCACTCCCCATCTTACCCCGCAGGTGATCCCTACAGAGTCCTATCACTCCACATCTTCCAGTGTCCTATCACTCCCCATCTTACCCCGCAGGTGATCCCTACAGAGTCCTATCACTCCACATCTTCCCGCGCAGGTGATCCCTACAGTGTCCTATCACTTCCCATCTTCCCCCGCAGGTGATCCCTACAGTGTCCTATCACTCCCCATCTCCCCCTGCAGGTGATCCCTACAGTGTCCTATCACTCCCCATCTTCCCCCGCAGGTGATCCCTACAGTGTCCCATCACTCCCCATCTTCCCCCGCATGTGATCCCTACAGTGTCCTATCACTCCCCATCTTCCCCCGCAGGTGATCCCTACAGTGTTCTGCTGCATCATTCTGGGCCCCCCCCCCCCATCATGTCACACCCACCTGCTGCATCATTCTGCGTCCCCCCTATGTCATGTCACACCCACCTGCTGCATCATTCTGCGTCCCCCCTATGTCATGTCACACCCGCCTGCTGCATCATTCTGCGTCCCCCTATGTCATGTCACACCCGCCTGCTGCATCATTCTGCGTCCCCCTATGTCATGTCACACCCACCTGCTGTATCATTCTGCGTCCCCCCTATGTCATGTCACACCCACCTGCTGCATCCCCCCTATGTCATGTATCACCCACCTGCTGCATCATTCTGCATCCCCCCTATGTCATGTCACACCCACCTGCTGCGTCCCCCCTATGTCATGTCACACCCACCTGCTGCATCATTTGCGTCCCCCCTATGTCATTTCGCACCCACCAACTGCATCATTCTGCGTCCCCCTATGTCATGTCACACCCACCTGCTGCATCATTCTGCGTCCCCCCTATGTCATGTCACACCCACCTGCTGCATCATTCTGCGTCCCCCCTATGTCATGTCACACCCACCTGCTGCGTCCCCCCTATGTCATGTCACACCCACCTGCTGCGTCCCCCCTATGTCATGTCACACCCACCTGCTGCGTCCCCCCTATGTCATGTCACACCCACCTGCTGCGTCCCCCCTATGTCATGTCACACCCACCTGCTGTATCATTCTGCGTCCTCCCTATGTCATGTCACACCCACCTGCTGCGTCCCCCCTATGTCATGTCACACCCACCTGCTGCTTTATGTGGATCTGGGACAGAGTTTGAAGTTTGGAGGCCTGCGCTGGGACCGCTGTGGAGACAGATGGGAAATACAGACATCACTGCACAAAGTGCTCATCAGTCACATAGAAGACATCACCTATACATAATGTATTACACTACAGGTATCACACCGTCCCCTATACATAATGTATTACACTACAGGTATCACACCGTCCCCTATACATAATGTATTACACTACAGGTATCACACCGACCCCTATACATAATGTATGACACTACAGGTATCACACCGACCCCTATACATAATGTATGACACTACAGGTATCACACCGTCCCCTATACATAATGTATTACACTACAGGTATCACACCGACCATCCCCTATACATAATGTATGACACTACAGGTATCACGCCGACCATCCCCTATACATAATGTATGACACTACAGGTATCACACCGACCCCTATACATAATGTATGACACTACAGGTATCACACCGACCATCCCCTATACATAATGTATGACACTACAGGTATCACACCGACCATCCCCTATACATAATGTATGACACTACAGGTATCACACCGACCATCCCCTATACATAATGTATGACACTACAGGTATCACGCCGACCCCTATACATAATGTATGACACTACAGGTATCACACCGACCCCTATACATAATGTATGACACTACAGGTATCACACCGACCCCTATACATAATGTATGACACTACAGGTATCACACCGTCCCCTATACATAATGTATGACACTACAGGTATCACACCGTCCCCTATACATAATGTATGACACTACAGGTATCACACCGTCCCCTATACATAATGTATGACACTACAGGTATCACACCGTCCCCTATACATAATGTATTACACTACAGGTATCACACCGACCCCTATACATAATGTATGACACTACAGGTATCACACCGACCCCTATACATAATGTATGACACTACAGGTATCACACCGTCCCCTATACATAATGTATGACACTACAGGTATCACACCGTCCCCTATACATAATGTATTACACTACAGGTATCACACCGACCATCCCCTATACATAATGTATGACACTACAGGTATCACACCGTCCCCTATACATAATGTATGACACTACAGGTATCACACCGTCCCCTATACATAATGTATTACACTACAGGTATCACACCGACCATCCCCTATACATAATGTATTACACTACAGGTATCACACCGACCGTCCCCTATACATAATGTATTACACTACAGATATAACACCGACCGTCCCCTATACATAATGTATTACACTACAGATATAACACCGACCGTCCCCTATACATAATGTATGACACTACAGGTATCACACCGACCCCTATACATAATGTATGACACTACAGGTATCACACCGACCGTCCCCTATACATAATGTATTACACTACAGGTATAACACCGACCGTCCCCTATACATAATGTATGACACTACAGGTATCACACCGACCGTCCCCTATACATAATGTATTACACTACAGGTATCACACCGACCGTCCCCTATACATAATGTATTACACTACAGATATAACACCGACCGTCCCCTATACATAATGTATGACACTACAGGTATCACACCGACCGTCCCCTATACATAATGTATGACACTACAGGTATCACACCGACCGTCCCCTATACATAATGTATGACACTACAGGTATCACACCGACCGTCCCCTATACATAATGTATGACACTACAGGTTTAACACCGACCGTCCCCTATACATAATGTATGACACTACAGGTATCACACCTACCGTCCCCTATACATAATGTATTACACTACAGATATAACACCGACCGTCCCCTATACATAATGTATGACACTACAGATATAACACCGACCGTCCCCTATACATAATGTATGACACTACAGGTATCACACCGACCGTCCCCTATACATAATGTATTACACTACAGATATAACACCGACCGTCCCCTATACATAATGTATTACACTACAGATATAACACTGACCGTCCCCTATACATAATGTATGACACTACAGGTATCACACTGACCGTCCCCTATACATAATGTATGACACTACAGGTATAACACCGACCGTCCCCTATACATAATGTATTACACTACAGATATAACACCGACCGTCCCCTATACATAATGTATTACACTACAGGTATAACACTGACCGTCCCTATACATAATGTATTACACTACAGGTATAACACTGACCGTCCCTATACATAATGTATGACACTACAGATATAAAACTGACCGTCCCCTATACATAATGTATTACACTACAGATATAACACCGACCGTCCCCTATATACATGATGTATTACACTACAGGTATCACACCGACCGTCCCCTATACATAATGTATTACACTACAGGTATCACACCGACCGTCCCCTATACATAATGTATGACACTACAGGTATCACACCGACCGTCCCCTATACATAATGTATGACACTACAGGTATCACACCGACCGTCCCCTATACATAATGTATGACACTACAGGTATCACACCGACCGTCCCCTATACATAATGTATGACACTACAGATATAACACCGACCGTCCCCTATACATAATGTATTACACTACAGGTATCACACCGACCGTCCCCTATACATAATGTATGACACTACAGGTATCACACCGACCGTCCCCTATACATAATGTATGACACTACAGGTATCACACCGACCGTCCCCTATACATAATGTATTACACTACAGGTATCACACCAACCGTCCCCTATACATAATGTATTACACTACAGATATAACACCGACCGTCCCCTATACATAATGTATGACACTACAGGTATCACACCGTCCCCTATACATAATGTATGACACTACAGGTATCACACCGTCCCCTATACATAATGTATTACACTACAGGTATCACACCGACCATCCCCTATACATAATGTATGACACTACAGGTATCACACCGTCCCCTATACATAATGTATGACACTACAGGTATCACACCGTCCCCTATACATAATGTATTACACTACAGGTATCACACCGACCATCCCCTATACATAATGTATTACACTACAGGTATCACACCGACCGTCCCCTATACATAATGTATTACACTACAGATATAACACCGACCGTCCCCTATACATAATGTATGACACTACAGGTATCACACCGACCCCTATACATAATGTATGACACTACAGGTATCACACCGACCGTCCCCTATACATAATGTATTACACTACAGGTATAACACCGACCGTCCCCTATACATAATGTATGACACTACAGGTATCACACCGACCGTCCCCTATACATAATGTATTACACTACAGGTATCACACCGACCGTCCCCTATACATAATGTATTACACTACAGATATAACACCGACCGTCCCCTATACATAATGTATGACACTACAGGTATCACACCGACCGTCCCCTATACATAATGTATGACACTACAGGTATCACACCGACCGTCCCCTATACATAATGTATGACACTACAGGTATCACACCGACCGTCCCCTATACATAATGTATGACACTACAGGTTTAACACCGACCGTCCCCTATACATAATGTATGACACTACAGGTATCACACCGACCGTCCCCTATACATAATGTATTACACTACAGATATAACACCGACCGTCCCCTATACATAATGTATGACACTACAGATATAACACCGACCGTCCCCTATACATAATGTATGACACTACAGGTATCACACCGACCGTCCCCTATACATAATGTATTACACTACAGATATAACACCGACCGTCCCCTATACATAATGTATTACACTACAGATATAACACTGACCGTCCCCTATACATAATGTATGACACTACAGGTATCACACTGACCGTCCCCTATACATAATGTATGACACTACAGGTATAACACCGACCGTCCCCTATACATAATGTATTACACTACAGATATAACACCGACCGTCCCCTATACATAATGTATTACACTACAGGTATAACACTGACCGTCCCTATACATAATGTATTACACTACAGGTATAACACTGACCGTCCCTATACATAATGTATGACACTACAGATATAAAACTGACCGTCCCCTATACATAATGTATTACACTACAGATATAACACCGACCGTCCCCTATATACATGATGTATTACACTACAGGTATCACACCGACCGTCCCCTATACATAATGTATTACACTACAGGTATCACACTGACCGTCCCCTATACATAATGTATGACACTACAGGTATCACACCGACCGTCCCCTATACATAATGTATGACACTACAGGTATCACACCGACCGTCCCCTATACATAATGTATGACACTACAGGTATCACACCGACCGTCCCCTATACATAATGTATGACACTACAGATATAACACCGACCGTCCCCTATACATAATGTATTACACTACAGGTATCACACCGACCGTCCCCTATACATAATGTATGACACTACAGGTATCACACCGACCGTCCCCTATACATAATGTATGACACTACAGGTATCACACCGACCGTCCCCTATACATAATGTATTACACTACAGGTATCACACCAACCGTCCCCTATACATAATGTATTACACTACAGATATAACACCGACCGTCCCCTATACATAATGTATGACACTACAGGTATCCCACCGACCGTCCCCTATACATAATGTATTACACTACAGGTATCACACCGACCGTCCCCTATACATAATGTATGACACTACAGGTATAACACCGACCGTCCCCTATACATAATGTATTACACTACAGGTTTAACACCGACCGTCCCCTATACATAATGTATTACACTACAGATATAACACCGACCGTCCCCTATACATAATGTATGACACTACAGGTATAACACCGACCGTCCCCTATACATAATGTATTACACTACAGATATAACACCGACCGTCCCCTATACATAATGTATGACACTACAGGTATAACACCGACCGTCCCCTATACATAATGTATGACACTACAGGTATCACACCGACCGTCCCCTATACATAATGTATGACACTACAGGTATCACACCGACCGTCCCCTATACATAATGTATGACACTACAGGTATCACACCGACCGTCCCCTATACATAATGTATGACACTACAGGTATCACACCGACCGTCCCCTATACATAATGTATGACACTACAGGTATCACACCGACCGTCCCCTATACATAATGTATGACACTACAGGTATCACACCGACCGTCCCCTATACATAATGTATTACACTACAGGTATCACACCGACCGTCCCCTATACATAATGTATTACACTACAGATATAACACTGACCGTCCCCTATACATAATGTATTACACTACAGATATCCCACCGACCGTCCCCTATACATAATGTATGACACTACAGGTATCACACCGACCGTCCCCTATACATAATGTATTACACTACAGGTATCCCACCGACCGTCCCCTATACATAATGTATGACACTACAGGTATCACACCGACCGTCCCCTATACATAATGTATGACACTACAGGTATCACACCGACCGTCCCCTATACATAATGTATTACACTACAGGTATCACACCGACCGTCCCCTATACATAATGTATGACACTACAGGTATCACACCGACCGTCCCCTATACATAATGTATTACACTACAGATATAACTCCGACCATCCCCTATACATAATGTATTACACTACAGGTATCACACCGACCATCCCCTATACATAATGTATTACACTACAGATAGAACACTGACCGTCCCCTATACATAATGTATTACACTACAGGTATCACACCGACCGCCCCCTATACATAATGTATTACACTACAGATATAACACTGACCGTCCCCTATACATAATGTATTACACTACAGATATAACACCGACCGTCCCCTATACATAATGTATGACACTACGGGTATAACACTGACTGTCCTGTATTACACTACAGATATAACACCGACCGTCCCCTATACATAATGTATTACACTACAGATATAACACCGACCGTCCCCTATACATAATGTATGACACTACAGGTATCACACCGACCGTCCCCTATACATAATGTATGACACTACAGGTATCACACCGACCGTCCCCTATACATAATGTATGACACTACAGGTATCACACCGACCGTCCCCTATACATAACGTATGACACTACAGGTATCACACCGACCGTCCCCTATACATAATGTATTACACTACAGATATAACACTGACCGTCCCCTATACATAATGTATTACACTACACTACAGGTATAACACTGACCGTCCCCTATACATAATGTATTACACTACAGGTATCACACCGACCGTCCCCTATACATAATGTATTACACTACAGATAGAACACTGACCGTCCCCTATACATAATGTATTACACTACAGGTATCACACCGACCGTCCCCTATACATAATGTATTACACTACAGGTATCACACCGACCGTCCCCTATACATAATGTATTACACTACAGGTATCACACCGACCGCCCCCTATACATAATGTATTACACTACAGATATAACACTGACCGTCCCCTATACATAATGTATTACACTACAGATATAACACTGACCGTCCCCTATACATAATGTATTACACTACAGGTATAACACTGACTGTCCTGTATTACACTACAGATATAACACCGACCGTCCCCTATACATAATGTATGACACTACAGATATAACACCGACCGTCCCCTATACATAATGTATGACACTACAGGTATCACACCGACCGTCCCCTATACATAATGTATGACACTACAGGTATAACACCGACCGTCCCCTATACATAATGTATTACACTACAGGTATCACACCGACCGTTCCCTATGCATAATGTATGACACTACAGGTATAACACTGACCGTCCCCTATACATAATGGGGTGGTGGGAAGGGAAGCAGTCGGTAACAGTACAGTACTGGGGAGGAGAGAAAGTTAGCAGTCGGTAACAGTACAGTACTGCTGAGGAGAGAAGGGAAGCAGTCTATAACGGTACAGTACTGGGCTGGGGGGGAAGGGAAGCAGTTTGTTACGGTACAGTACTGAGCTGGCGGGAAGGGAAGCAATTCTGGCGGAAGGGAAGCTGTCGGTAACGGTACAGTACACAGGCTGGCGGGAAGGGAAGCCGTCTGTAACAGTACAGTACTGGGCTGGCGGGAACGGAAGCCGTCTGTAATGGTACAGTACTGGGCTGGCAAGAAGGGAAACAGTCGGTAACGGTACAGTACTGGCGGGAAGGGAAGCCGTCTGTAACGGTACAGTACATTTGATGTGCTCGCTGTCCAGCAGTTGGTAACGGTACAGTACTGGTGGGAAGGGAAGCTGTCGGTAATGGTACAATACTGGGCTGGCAGGAAGGGAAGCCGTCTGTAACGGTACAGTACTGGTGGGAAGGGAAGCCGTCTGTTACGGTACAGTACTGGGCTGGCGGGAAGGGAAGCCGTCTGTTACGGTACAGTACTGGGCTGGCGGGAAGGGAAGCTGTCGGTAACGGTACAGTACTGGCGGGAAGGGAAGATGTCGGTAACGGTACAGCACTGGGCTGGCGGGAAGGTAAGCCATCTGTAACGATACAGTACAGAGCTGGCGGGAAGGGAAGCAGTTCTGGCGGAAGGGAAGCTGTCGGTAACGGTACAGTACTGGGCTGGCGGGAAGGGAAGCTGTCTGTAACGGTACAGTACTGGCCGGAAGGGAAGCTGTCTGTAACGGTACAGTACATTTGATGTGCTCGCTGTCCAGCAGTGGATGAAGAGTGTGCAGTTCTTCCAGCAGTGCGGCCTGGGTCAGGATATACTGCTCTTCTACAGGGAGAAACAAACACAAGAAACATCATTCACACAAGTTGTTCACATATTACCCTGGTCTGATAGTAAACCACTACTACTTCAGTGGGACTTAATTAAACAACTGACTGTTGCTTCTAAAACTGTAAACTTTATCCTCAGTCCCGATCTGCTGCTACCTCCAATCTGTCCTCACCGCTCCTCTCTCCATACCCAGCAAGTTTGAAACCGATCATTTTGCTTTTACTTTCTGCTAGGAAGTAATTTGGTCAGTCAAGTGGTCACTGGCGGTAAGTCACCTCAGAGGTAAGGAGGATTTAGCCTTAATATTATATATCTATAACTGTATTATTATCGTTTATTTATATGGCGCCTCAAGGGTTCTGCAGCACCTGGCAACACGTAGATGGTGATTACAGTACACATGCAAATTAGGACAAGTACATGGTACACAAACGACAGCTACAGCAGCGGACACTGACACAATTATAGCAGTGGCAGAGATATATCTCAGACAAGCACATGAGGAGAGAGGACCCTGCTCGTTAGAGCTTACATTATAACGCAGACCCCTCTTCTGCCTTATACCCAGCCATCTCTCATGCTCACTCCTATCCCCCAGTTTGTGTGCCCCTTCCCTTTATAATGTAAGCTCTAACGAGCAGGGCCCTCTCTCCTCATGTGCTGTTCTAAGATATATCTCTGCCCTGTTTAGCTTTGTAGGGATGTATACAGCTGCTGGGTCTGTCTGTACATCTGCGCATCTCTCTCTGTGTGCCCGGAGAGGCGTTATAGGAGACCCTGCACCTGACAATGACTGTTATACTAAGTCACTGCGCTCCGGTATAGCGGCTACTCACTGCAGCAGCGCCTGTCACCTCCGCCATGAAACAAAACTCACCTGCCAGAATGATTTCAAGTTTTATGGTGTCAGGAACCGCAATTCTGTCGATGTATTGTGGGTCCAGATATTTTATCAGGTCCTCAACTAGAGCAGGAGAGAAAGAGACAGGGACGGAGTGAGCTGGGACCAGCGCCAATCACCGGTATACACCACCGGTACATACGTGATACACGCACAGTATATAAGAGCACAACGCACCGGACACCTCACAGGCTGGGACCAGCGCCAATCACAGGTATACACCACCGGTACATACGTGATACACGCACAGTATATAAGAGCTCAGCACAACGCACCGGACACCTCACAGGCTGGGACCAGCGCCAATCACAGGTATACACCACCGGTACATACGTGATACACGCACAGTATATAAGAGCACAACGCACCGGACACCTCACAGGCTGGGACCAGCGCCAATCACAGG
The DNA here is from genome assembly GCF_055691185.1 of Crinia signifera. NCBI lineage: Eukaryota > Metazoa > Chordata > Amphibia > Anura > Myobatrachidae > Crinia > Crinia signifera. The sequence continues at coordinate 475,414,988 of NC_139217.1, read as the reverse complement.
TATACACCACCGGTACATATGTGATACACGCACAGTATATGAGAGCTCAGCACAACGCACCGGACACCTCACAGACTGGGACCAGCGCCAATCACAGGTATACACCACCGGTACATACGTGATACACGCACAGTATATAAGAGCACAACGCACCGGACACCTCACAGGCTGGGACCAGCGCCAATCACAGGTATACACCACCGGTACATACGTGATACACGCACAGTATATAAGAGCACAACGCACCGGACACCTCACAGGCCGGGACCAGCGCCAATCACAGGTATACACCACCGGTACATACGTGATACACGCACAGTATATAAGAGCACAACGCACCGGACACCTCACAGGCCGGGACCAGCGCCAATCACAGTTATACACCACCGGTACATACGTGATACACGCACAGTATATAAGAGCTCAGCACAACGCACCGGACACCTCACAGGCCGGGACCAGCGCCAATCACAGGTATACACCACCGGTACATACGTGATACACGCACAGTATATAAGAGCTCAGCACAGCGCACCGGACACCTCACAGGCCGGGACCAGCGCCAATCACAGGTATACACCACCGGTACATACGTGATACACGCACAGTATATAATAGCTCAGCACAACGCACCGGACACCTCACAGGCTGGGACCAGCGCCAATCACAGGTATACACCACCGGTACATACGTGATACACGCACAGTATATAAGAGCTCGGCACAGTGCACCGGACACCTCACAGGCCGGGACCAGCGCCAATCACAGGTATACACCACCGGTACATATGTGATACACGCACAGTATATAAGAGCTCAGCACAACGCACCGGACACCTCACAGGCCGGGACCAGCGCCAATCACAGGTATACACCACCGGTACATACGTGATACACGCACAGTATATAAGAGCTCGGCACAGCGCACCGGACACCTCACAGGCCGGGACCAGCGCCAATCACAGGTATACACCACCGGTACATATGTGATACACGCACAGTATATAAGAGCTCAGCACAGCGCACCGGACACCTCACAGGCCGGGACCAGCGCCAATCACAGGTATACACCACCGGTACATATGTGATACACGCACAGTATATAAGAGCTCAGCACAGCGGACACCTCACAGGCCGGGACCAGCGCCAATCACAGGTATACACCACCGGTACATATGTGATACACGCACAGTATATAAGAGCTCAGCACAGCGCACCGGACACCTCACAGGCCGGGACCAGCGCCAATCACAGGTATACACCACCGGTACATATGTGATACACGCACAGTATATAAGAGCTCAGCACAGCGCACCGGACACCTCACAGGCCGGGACCAGCGCCAATCACAGGTATACACCACCGGTACATATGTGATACACGCACAGTATATAAGAGCTCAGCACAGCGCACCGGACACCTCACAGGCCGGGACCAGCGCCAATCACAGGTATACACCACCGGTACATACGTGATACATGCACAGTATATAAGAGCTCAGCACAACGCACCGGACACCTCACAGGCCGGGACCAGCGCCAATCACAGGTATACACCACCGGTACATACAGGATACACGCACAGTATATAAGTGCTCAGCACAGCGCACCGGACACCTCACAGGCCGGGACCAGCGCCAATCACAGGTATACACTACCGGTACATATGTGATACATGCACAGTATATAAGAGCTCAGCACAGCGCACCGGACAACTCACAGGCCGGGACCAGCACCAATCACAGGTATACACCACCGGTACATACAGGATACACGCACAGTATATAAGAGCTCAGCACAGCGCACCGGACACCTCACAGGCCGGGACCAGCGCCAATCACAGGTATACACCACCGGTACATACGTGATACACGCACAGTATATAAGAGCTCGGCACAGCGCACCAGACACCTCACAGGCCGGGACCAGCGCCAATCACAGGTATACACCACCGGTACATACGTGATACACGCACAGTATATAAGAGCTCAGCACAGCGCACCGGACACCTCACAGGCCGGGACCAGCGCCAATCACAGATATACACCACCGGTACATACGTGATACACGCACAATATATAAGAGCTCAGCACAACGCACCGGACACCTCACAGGCCGGGATCAGCGCCAATCACAGGTATACACCACCGGTACATACGTGATACACGCACAGTATATAAGAGCTCAGCAAAGCGCACCGGACACCTCACAGGCTGGGACCAGCGCCAATCACAGGTATACACCACCGGTACATACGTGATACACGCACAGTATATAAGAGCTCAGCAAAGCGCACCGGACACCTCACAGGCCGGGACCAGCGCCAATCACAGGTATACACCACCAGTACATACGTGATACACGCACAGTATATAAGAGCTCAGCACAGCGCACCGGACACCTCACAGGCCGGGACCAGCGCCAATCACAGGTATACACCACCGGTACATACGTGATACATGCACAATATATAAGAGCTCAGCACAACGCACCGGACACCTCACAGGCCGGGATCAGCGCCAATCACAGGTATACACCACCGGTACATACGTGATACACGCACAGTATATAAGAGCACAGCGCACCGGACACCTCACAGGCCGGGACCAGCGCCAATCACAGGTATACACCACCGGTACATACGTGATACATGCACAGTATATAAGAGCTCGGCACAGCGCACCGGACACCTCACAGGCCGGGACCAGCGCCAATCACAGGTATACACCACCGGTACATATGTGATACATGCACAGTATATAAGAGCTCACCCGGGACGGCAGCAGTATCACCCGCTATTCCCCGTACAGCCACCCCTGTGTCATCCTCCTAATGTAACATCTACATGTATGACTACACTATGATACATTACTGATGATACAGTCCCCAATACATAGAAGGTTACGCGCTTCCCTCGGGACATTTAACCTTTGTTTGGTACAACAATGTGTCATAGCACAAAGGTTACATATTATATAAAAGGCATGGGACCTGTGGCACTATAAGTACCAGCAAGCCATGCTGACTACACAAACAGCAGCTGGGGACCATAAGAGACCCTATGTAGAGGGTGCTGCCAGGACAAAGGGGCAACCTGTGGCGGGCAGCTGAGGTCAGTCCAGGGAATACTGGGGATTGACCCCGACCAATACGAACACTTACTCTTCTTGTACAGCGTCTTCACTCGCTCACGCTTGCTGGCGATGTTCCCGAGCGCACCCTGCACCTTTATCAGCCCATCTGCAACCTGAGACATAAAGGAAGGCTGGTCAATGCCGTCACCCGGGGAGCCACCCACCTGTCACCCCGGGGAGCCCCCTGCACCCACGCCTGTCACCCCGGGGAGCCCCTCGCACCCACACCTGCCCCCCCCAGGGAGCCCCCTGCACCCACACCTGTCACCCCGGGGAGCCCCCTGCACCCACACCTGTCACCCCAGGGAGCCCCCTGCACCCACACCTGTCACCCTGGGGAGCCCCCTGCACCCACACCTGTCACCCCGGGGAGCCCCCTGCACCCACATCTGTCACCCCGGGGAGCCCCCTGCACCCACATCTGTCACCCCGGGGAGCCCCCTGCACCCACATCTGTCACCCCAGGGAGCCCCCTGCACCCACATCTGTCACCCCAGGGAGTCCCCTGCACCCACACCTGCCCCCCCCCGGGGAGTCCCCTGCACCCTCACCTATCACGCTGGGGAGCCCCCTGCACCCACACCTGTCTCCCCGGGGAGCCCCCTTCACCCACACCTGTCTCCCCGGGGAGCCCCCTGCACCCACACCTGTCACCCCGGGGAGCCCCCTGCACCCACACCTGTCACCCCGGGGAGCCCCCTGCACCCACACCTGTCACCCCGGGGAGCCCCCTGCACCCACACCTGTCACCCCGGGGAGCCCCCTGCACCCACACCTGTCACCCCGGGGAACCCCCTGCACCCACATCTGTCACCCCGGGGAGCCCCCTGCACCCACACCTGTCACCCCAGGGAGCCCCCTGCACCCACATCTGTCACCCCAGGGAGTCCCCTGCACCCACACCTGCCCCCCCCGGGGAGTCCCCTGCACCCTCACCTATCACGCTGGGGAGCCCCCTGCACCCACACCTGTCTCCCCGGGGAGCCCCCTGCACCCACACCTGTCTCCCCGGGGAGCCCCCTGCACCCACACCTGTCTCCCCGGGGAGCCCCCTGCACCCACACCTGTCTCCCCGGGGAGCCCCCTGCACCCACACCTGTCACCCCGGGGAGCCTCCCCCTCACCTATCACGCTGGGGAGAACATCGGCCTCACCTTTCGCGCAGGGACCCCGCTCTCCCCGTACAGTCGCCGCTCTACCTCCTGCAACCGGTTCTGCATCTCCCGCACCTCCGCCATCCTTCCTCTGTACAGCGACACTTCCGGGGGCGCCGGTTGTGACGTCACCGCGCAACAGCCCCGCCCCCGTCAGTGTCACTCAGGCTGTGTCCATGGTGATAGTGAGAGCGGTGTCTGTGCGCTACACGCCGTATGGTGCTGAGGCTGAGGAGAGCTGGAGTGTAGCTGGGCGGCGGGAGGATGTGGCCCCACACGGTATATACACCGGGGGAATAACTCACAGCATCATTATATATATCTAACACTAACTCACAGCATCATTATATATCTAACACTAACTCACAGCATCATTATATATCTAACACTAACTCACAGCATCATTATATATATCTAACACTAACTCACAGCATCATTATATATATCTAACACTAACTCACAGCATCATTATATATATATAACACTAACTCACAGCATCATTATATATCTAACACTAACTCACAGCATCATTATATATATATATATATATATATATATATATATATATATATCTCTAACACTAACTCACAGCATCATTATATATATATATATATATATATATATATATCTAACACTAACTCACAGCATCATTATATATATCTAACACTAACTCACAGCATCATTATATATCTAACACTAACTCACAGCATCATTATATATATATATATATATATATATATATATATATATATATATATATATATCCTGGATATGGTAGGCACACTCACTTATAGCAAGCACCCGACTGGGGTTGCACATCAGTGATACCTTAGTCAGGTCACAAACACAGTCCAATCCAAATAATGGCACTCACCAGAGCTTCAATCTTTCCAGTAGGGTTTTTTTAATCCACACCACAGGAAACTTTACATGAACAAAGTCAGGTTGACGTTAATCATGACCGCCTCGTGCAAGGACATACACACGTTTCCTGTGGTATGGATTAAAAAACCCTACTGGAAAGATTGAAGCCCTGGTGAGTGCCATTATTTGGATTGGACTCAGGGCCGGCGCCACCACTAATCAAATCTAGGCATTTGCCTAGGGCACCGGCCACTAGAGGGTGGTATTTCGTCCCCCCTTGCCGCCCGGGTATCTGTCCTGCGGCGTATATGTGCGTAAAAGCTGGCAGCGGGGGGTCCCTGCAGTCAATAAGAAATAACGAGCGCTATCCGCCGGGCTATGCGGAAGCGCTTCTGTTTTGTAAACACTGGATATTTGGGTCGGCACTCCTGGTTGTATTAACATGTAGTACTTCTGGTGCCTCCCTGCGTGTGTTCCCACACAATGTATATCAAGGAGCTGTAGGTGGCACTCTGAGGATTCACGGCAACCCCAGAATTAAATGGCACATGCAAAACACTGACATGGCTATGGTCGACAAAGAAAAAGGTTGACATGGACACCAATGAAGTGCCACACTTATGTCAACATTTACATGTGTTGACCTTTTTGTGTTGATTTTTCTTGTGGCAATTTTTTTCCAGTGGCAACTTTGTGCACGTCAACCTAGACATCATCAACCAAGACGGTGTATAATATATAACACCTGTTCTGTTTTACTGTAGGTGCTTTAAGTCAGATCTTTTACTTCCACTATTACTGTTTATGTAAATGCATTCTGTATGACAGCAACATCCTACCATCCTGCTACAAGAATATATAACCAACTAGGTGATTCATCGTGCCCCGTGCCCCCCCCCCCCGCAATTCACGGAACCCCCGCGCCCCCCCTCCCGCGATTCACGCCCCCCCTCCCACAATTCACAGCACCCCCACGCCCCCCTCCCGCAATCGCAACCCCCCCTCGCGTGATTCACGCCCCCTCCCGCGCTTTGCGGACCTCCGCCCCCTCCCGCAATTCGCGGACACCTGCGCCCCCCCTCCCGCAATTCTGCCGCCCTCCCTCCCTTGATTCGCGGCACCCCCCGTGCCCCTCCCGCAATTCACGGCACTCCTGCGCCCCTCTTTAGTCCCCCGTATGCCCACACACCCCTATCACTACCCAGCTTCCTGCTCTCCTGAACCGTAACTTCCACCACTTGGGAAGTCGCTGACGCTGTGTTGCCCACATACCCCTATCATGCCTCATAGCCCAGCCTCCTGCTCTCATGCACCCTAACTCCCACCCAGTAGGAGGAGACACTGACTCAGGGCCACTGTCCTGTACTCCTGTACTGCCACGCTGGACCCTCACCCACTGGCAGAAGCTGCACAGTGTCTCCCACCCTCCTCTTTAGTCCCCCTTATGCCCACACACCCCTATCACTACCCAGCCTCCTGTTTTCCCTGTGTCGTGACCTCCGCCAGTGGGGAGCCGCTGACTCAAAAACACCCTACTATACTATTGCACACACACACCTAAACAACACGCACACACAGCCCCCCCCCCCCCCCCCCCCCACCCACAAATATCACTGTACCCTCCACACTATCAATGTACATCTTACTCTGTAACCGCTTTTTAATTAAACCACCTCTGCCCTCTCCTGGCTGTCCTCCTCCCTCTCTGCCCTCTCCTGGCTGTCCTCCTCCCTCTCTGCTCTCTCTTGGCTGTCCTCCTACCTCTCTGCCTTTCTCGGCTGACCTCCTGCCTCTCTGCCCTCTCCGGTACATCCTTCCACCTCTCTGCCCTCTCCTGGCTGTCCTCCTGCCTCTCTGCCCTCTCCTGTCCAACCTCCTACCTCTCTGCCCTCTCCTGGCCGTCCTCCTGCCTCTCTGGGCTGTCCTCCTGCCTCTCTGCCCTCTCCTGGCTGTCCTCCTGCCTCTCTGCCCTCTCCTGGCTGCCCTCCCGCCTCTCTGCCCTCTCCTGGCTTTCCTCCCACCTTTCTGCCCTCTCCTGGCTGTCCTTCTACCTCTCTGCCCTCTCCTGGCTGTCCTCCTCCCTCTCTGCCCTCTCCTGGCTGTCCTCCTCCCTCTCTGCTCTCTCTTGGCTGTCCTCCTACCTCCCTGCCTTTCTTGGCTGACCTCCTGCCTCTCTGCCCTCTCCTGTCCAACCCTCCTACCTCTCTGCCCTCTCCTGGCCATCCTCCTGCCTCTCTGCCCTCTCCGGGCTGTCCTCCTGCCTCTCTGCCCTCTCCTGGCTGTCCTCCTGCCTCTCTGCCCTCTCCTGGCTGCCCTCCCGCCTCTCTGCCCTCTCCTGGCTGTCCTCCGCCTCTCTGCCCTCTCCTGGCTGTCCTCCCACCTCTCTGCCCTCTCCTGGCTGTCCTCCTACCTCTCTGCCCTCTCCTGGCTGTCCTCCTACCTCTCTGCCCTCTCCTGGCTGTCCTCCTACCTCTCCTGCCCTCTCCTGGCTGTCCTCCTACCTCTCTGCCCTCTCCTGACTGTCCTTCTACCTCTCTGCCCTCTCCTGGCTGTCCTCCTACCTCTCTGCCCTCTCCTGGCTGTCCTCCTACCTCTCTGCCCTCTCCTGGCTGTCCTCCTACCTCTCTGCCCTCTCCTGGCTGTCCTTCTACCTCTCTGCCCTCTCCTGGCTGTCCTCCTACCTCTCTGCCCTCTCCTGGCTGTCCTCCTACCTCTCTGCCCTCTCCTGGCTGTCCTCCTCCTCTCTGCCCTCTCCTGGCTGTCCTCCTCCCTCTCTGCTCTCTCTTGGCTGTCCTCCTACCTCTCTGCTTTCTCGGCTGACCTCCTGCCTCTCTGCCCTCTCCTGTCCAACCTCCTACCTCTCTGCCCCTCCTGGCTGTCCTCCCGCCTCTCTGCCCTCTCCTGGCTGTCCTCCCACCTCTTTGCCCTCTCCTGGCTGTCCTCCCTACCTCTCTGCCCTCTCCTGGCTGTCCTTCTACCTCTCTGCCCTCTCCTGGCTAACCTCCTACCTCTCTGCCCTCTTCTGGCTGTCCTCCTCCCTCTCTGCCCTCTCCTGGCTAACCTCCTACCTCTCTGCCCTCTCCTGGCTGTCCTCCTACCTCTCTGCCCTCTCCTGGCTGCCCTCCCGCCTCTCTGCCCTCTCCTGGCTGTCCTTCTACTCTCTGCCCTCTCCTGGCTGTCCTCCTACCTCTCTGCCCTCTCCTGGATAACCTCCTACCTCTATGCCCTCTCCTGGCTAACCTCCTACCTCTCTGCCCTCTCCTGGCTGTACTCCTACCTCTCTGCCCTCTCCTGGCTGTCCTTCTACCTCTCTGCCCTCTCCTGGCTGTCCTCCTACCTCTCTGCCCTCTCCTGGATAACCTCCTACCTCTCTGCCCTCTTCTGGCTGTCCTCCTCCCTCTATGCCCTCTCCTGGCTAACCTCCTACCTCTCTGCCCTCTCCTGGCTGCCCTCCCGCCTCTCTGCCCTCTCCTGGCTGTCCTCCTACCACTCTGCCCTCTCCTGGCTGTCCTCCTACCACTCTGCCCTCTCCTGGCTGCCCTCCTGCCTCTCTACTACACTAAGCACTACACACTTGCCAGTGCCGCAAGCCCCTTAACACTGTGCTTCATAGACTTTGGAATAATGTTTTACCACCTTCCTGTCATCACGGAGGGGTCCTCTGACCCATACACACTGAAATGTATAATGGCTGAACATAAACCAGGACACGGGCTGGTGTATAATAAGCTCTAGTGTCCTTATGCTAATGCTGCTTTCCAGTTGGAAACAGCCTTAGATCGGATTGGCTGGAGATGTTGTCCAAGGCTCCTCATTGGCTGATTCTGTTGATGATGATTTCACAGGAATGCCAGTTGCGTTTGTTTGCTGGCCAACTACTATGCCCCACTAGAGAACTTTTCCGACACCCCCTTCAACACTTGCCCCTTCAGAAAAAATTTCAGGCACCCCCTCTTTCATAGTATTTGCTTATTGTCATGGGGATTCCTCTGTTGCACCTGTCCTCTTTATGAAAAATGTCCCTCCCAAAATGGCCTCTGCACTCCTCTATCAGCCATAATAACTGTCCTCTATGAGTCTATTTAGAGAGGGATTTTAAAAGGGGGCCGACAAGACAGGACCACAGACAAGTAGATTGTCTGCGCTCCAGCCAGTGTTAGCAGTAGCCCCCGCAGCCCTAAAGCACCAACAAGCTACCTGCGTCTCTATGACACTGGAACACCGTAAGCGTATCTTCATCCACCTTATGGCTCCCGGTGCAGGGGAGGTGGAACAACGTGAGGAGGGCACAGGCTGGGAATCCTATTTGCCAAAGGTGGCGATTCCTAGGGTAAGTTAGGGAGCGCTAGGTAAAAATCACCTTTATAGAAGTAAAAAGTAAAGTTTCCTCTCTGAATGACCTTGCCAAGGAAAGTGATGACATTACACGTCTCTATGCATACCTTAATTGTTGGAATATACAGTATGGCAATTAATATCCCCGCAGGCAGCAAATGTTTGTCCTTGGGAAAGGTCCCAGCTGTCATACAGACTACAAAGGTGATATATCTGAATTTGCAATTCCCCCTCACAAGCCAGGTGCTGGGCTTACTGGCAGACAATGCGAGCTGGGCGCCGGGATTGATTAGGCGGATACCTCTCAGATGCCACCATCTCTACAGTGCAAATCACAATTGATTTCTGGAGACCTCTGTTTATTCTCGCTCCTTTCTTTCCAAGCCAGGCTGAATCTCTTCTCATTAACGCTTCCCATGCAAATGACGCCTGAGCTTGTCAATACTTATAATTAATCCTGCAGGAAAAATACCAACTTGTCCGAGGAAGTTTAAGTGCGGTTAGATACATGGCACCGGGCGGATCGATGCCGTGCCTTGCACAAAGCCACCCAGGTTAGTAAATGAGACATTTTATGGGTCCAGCAGGTGAAAAGGGCAAGAAATGCATCATTTAAAGCCATATTCTTATTGCAGAGACAGCATTGCTGAAAGCCTTTCATTACGGCCAGCGCTCCTGTCACAGATTTCTGCACATTTACAAAATTTAATGTGAACTCAGATGAAAGAGTCTCACTCCTGGAGCTTGTAATGATCGGCGGTTAACCCTTGCAGGGGCTGGATTGTGACTGGACCGACGGTTTCTACATTTGGATGATTACAGTTCACAGAGGAAATCGCAGGGGCCCGGGAAGCAGTGGTGCTGGCTAAGGCGGCCATATTGTATTCTCCCAGTGATTGGAACCCGGGCAGTTATAGGATAGGAAAGTATATGTATTTAATAATTCAGATTTATGTGCCAGATCACTACTGATGACTGCTGAGTGGCGATAGAGCAGACGTTGCGGTCATAAGCAAATGTGGGGAGGGGGGTTCTGGTTGCCCGGAAACCCCCCTCCTCTTTGCAAGTGCCTTAAATTATGGCAACAATAGCTGGTATATAATATGATCAATAGAGCTGCCACCACATCATGCAGTGTAAGGGACAGAGCGGAGCTGCCACCACATCATACAGTGTAAGGGACAGAGCGGAGCTGCCACCACATCATACAGTGTAAGGGACAGAGCGGAGCTACCACCACATCATGCAGTGTAAGGGACAGAGCGGAGCTGCCACCACATCATACAGTGTAAGGGACAGAGCGGAGCTGCCACCACATCATGCAGTGTAAGGGACAGAGCGGAGCTACCACCACATCATGCAGTGTAAGGGACAGAGCGGAGCTACCACCACATCATGCAGTGTAAGGGACAGAGGGGAGCTACCACCACATCATGCAGTGTAAGGGACAGAGCGGAGCTACCACCACATCATACAGTGTAAGGGACAGAGCGGAGCTGCCACCACATCATGCAGTGTAAGGGACAGAGCGGAGCTACCACCACATCATGCAGTGTAAGGGACAGAGCGGAGCTACCACCACATCATGCAGTGTAAGGGACAGAGCAGAGCTGCCATCACATCATGCAGTGTACAGGACAGAGCGGAGCTGCCACCACACCATGCAGTGTAAGGGACAGAGCGGAGCTGCCAAAACATCATGCAGTGTAAGGGACAGAGCGGAGCTGCCACCACATCATGCAGTGTAAGGGACAGAGCGGAGCTGCCACCACATCATGCAGTGTATGGGACAGAGCGGAGCTGCCACCACACCATGCAGTGTAAGGGACAGAGCGGAGCTGCCACCACATCATGCAGTGTAAGGGACAGAGCGGAGCTGCCACCACATCATGCAGTGTGAGGGACAGAGCAGAGCTGCCACCACATCATGCAGTGTAAGGGACAGAGCAGAGCTGCCACGACATCATGCAGTGTAAGGGACAGAGCGGAGCTGCCACCACATCATGCAGTGTAAGGGACAGAGCGGAGCTCCCACCGCACCATGCAGTGTGAGGGACAGAGCGGAGCTGCCACCACATCATGCAGTGTAAGGGACAGAGCAGAGCTGCCACCGCATCATGCAGTGTAAGATACAGAGCGGAGCTGCCACCACATCATGCAGTGTAAGGGACAGAGCGGAGCTGCCACCACATCATGCAGTGTGAGGGACAGAGCAGAGCTGCCACCACATCATGCAGTGTAAGGGACAGAGCAGAGCTGCCACGACATCATGCAGTGTAAGGGACAGAGCGGAGCTGCCACCACATCATGCAGTGTAAGGGACAGAGCGGAGCTCCCACCGCACCATGCAGTGTAAGGGACAGAGCAGAGCTGCCACGACATCATGCAGTGTAAGGGACAGAGCGGAGCTGCCACCACATCATGCAGTGTAAGGGACAGAGCGGAGCTCCCACCGCACCATGCAGTGTGAGGGACAGAGCGGAGCTGCCACCACATCATGCAGTGTAAGGGACAGAGCAGAGCTGCCACCGCATCATGCAGTGTAAGATACAGAGCGGAGCTGCCACCACATCATGCAGTGTAAGGGACAGAGCGGAGCTGCCACCACATCATGGAGTGTAAGGGACAGAGCGGAGCTGCCACCACATCATGCAGTGTAAGGGACAGAGCGGAGCTGCCACCACATCACGCAGTGTAAGGGACAGAGCGGAGCTGCCACCACATCACGCAGTGTAAGGGACAGAGCGGAGCTGCCACCACATCACGCAGTGTAAGGGACAGAGCGGAGCTACCACCACATCATACAGTGTAAGGGACAGAGCGGAGCTGCCACCACATCATGCAGTGTAAGGGACAGAGCGGAGCTACCACCACATCATGCAGTGTAAGGGACAGAGCGGAGCTACCACCACATCATGCAGTGTAAGGGACAGAGCAGAGCTGCCATCACATCATGCAGTGTACAGGACAGAGCGGAGCTGCCACCACACCATGCAGTGTAAGGGACAGAGCGGAGCTGCCAAAACATCATGCAGTGTAAGGGACAGAGCGGAGCTGCCACCACATCATGCAGTGTAAGGGACAGAGCGGAGCTGCCACCACATCATGCAGTGTATGGGACAGAGCGGAGCTGCCACCACACCATGCAGTGTAAGGGACAGAGCGGAGCTGCCACCACATCATGCAGTGTAAGGGACAGAGCGGAGCTGCCACCACATCATGCAGTGTAAGGGACAGAGCACAGCTGCCACCACATCATGCAGTGTAAGGGACAGAGCGGAGCTGCCACCACATCATGCAGTGTAAGGGACAGAGCGGAGCTACCACCACATCATGCAGTGTAAGGGACAGAGCGGAGCTGCCACCACACTATGCAGTGTAAGGGACAGAGCGGAGCTGCCACCACATCATGCAGTGTAAGGGACAGAGTGGAGCTCCCACCACAGCATGCAGTGTAAGGGACAGAGCGGAGCTGCCACCACATCATGCAGTGTAAGGGATACAGTGTAAGGGACAGAGCGGAGCTGCCACCACACCATGCAGTGTAAGGGACAGAGCGGAGCTGCCATCACACCATACAGTGTAAGAGACAGAGCGGAGCTGCCACCACACCATACAGTGTAAGGGACAGAGCGGAGCTGCCACCACACCATGCAGTGTGAGGGACAGAGCGGAGCTGCCGCCACACCATGCAGTGTGAGGGACAGAGCGGAGCTCCCGCCACACCATGCAGTGTGAGGGACAGAGCGGAGCTGCCACCATATCATGCAGTGTGAGGGACAGAGCGGAGCTGCCACCACATCATGCAGTGTAAGGGACAGAGCAGAGCTGCCACGACATCATGCAGTGTAAGGGACAGAGCGGAGCTGCCACCACATCATGCAGTGTAAGGGACAGAGCGGAGCTCCCACCGCACCATGCAGTGTGAGGGACAGAGCGGAGCTGCCACCACATCATGCAGTGTAAGGGACAGAGCAGAGCTGCCACCGCATCATGCAGTGTAAGATACAGAGCGGAGCTGCCACCACATCATGCAGTGTAAGGGACAGAGCGGAGCTGCCACCACATCATGGAGTGTAAGGGACAGAGCGGAGCTGCCACCACATCATGCAGTGTAAGGGACAGAGCGGAGCTGCCACCACATCACGCAGTGTAAGGGACAGAGCGGAGCTGCCACCACATCACGCAGTGTAAGGGACAGAGCGGAGCTGCCACCACATCACGCAGTGTAAGGGACAGAGCGGAGCTACCACCACATCATGCAGTGTATGGGACAGAGCGGAGCTGCCACCACACCATGCAGTGTAAGGGACAGAGCGGAGCTGCCACCACATCATGCAGTGTAAGGGACAGAGCGGAGCTGCCACCACATCATGCAGTGTAAGGAACAGAGCGGAGCTGCCACCACATCATGCAGTGTAAGGGACAGAGCGGAGCTGCCACCACATCATGCAGTGTAAGGGACAGAGCGGAGCTGCCACCACATCATGCAGTGTAAGGGACAGAGCAGAGCTGCCACCACATCATGCAGTGTAAGGGACAGAGCGGAGCTGCCACCACACCATGCAGTGTGAGGGACAGAGCGGAGCTGCCGCCACACCATGCAGTGTGAGGGACAGAGCGGAGCTCCCGCCACACCATGCAGTGTGAGGGACAGAGCGGAGCTGCCACCACATCATGCAGTGTGAGGGACAGAGCGGAGCTGCCACCACATCATGCAGTGTAAGGGACAGAGCAGAGCTGCCACGACATCATGCAGTGTAAGGGACAGAGCGGAGCTGCCACCACATCATGCAGTGTAAGGGACAGAGCGGAGCTCCCACCGCACCATGCAGTGTGAGGGACAGAGCGGAGCTGCCACCACATCATGCAGTGTAAGGGACAGAGCGGAGCTGCCACCACATCACGCAGTGTAAGGGACAGAGCGGAGCTACCACCGCACCATGCAGTGTATGGGACAGAGCGGAGCTGCCACCACATCATGCAGTGTAAAGGACAGAGCGGAGCTGCTGCACATGCCCAGTGTACCAGCTTCTTCCACCACATTTACTGTATGTGTGGATCTGAGCCCTCAAACATCGCCTGGACCAGAGAGCAGCTGCCAGGAGGAAGAGACAGGAGCCTTACCATGGGAGAATATGAGCTTAGAAAGTGCAGTACTGTCTCTATTATGTTTGTGTATTTATCTCCTATATATTTGGCTACATCTGTCACTCAAAGTGGGTGTCTGTGTCTATAACGCTCTGTTCCTGGACTTTCCTCTTAATGTGTGATTGCCTTCATCTGTGCTGAACACCTTTCTGAGAAATTAACCTGTTTAAAACAGGTGATGGCAAGCATACATTAAGGGGAAGTCTAGAAACAGAGCATTGTGTCCCTCCTGGAGAGGGTCATGTTGGGAGGTATGTGACAGAGAACCAGCCCAGTGAGCCCACAGACAGTGCCAGACACCCACTGCCTTCCCATGTTGCCCAGCACTGCTACTCCACAGCCACCAGGTGAGCGCCCCCCTCCCGCGATTTGCGGCAAAACCTCCCCCCCCGCGCGCCCCCCCCTCCCGCGATTCGCGGCAAAAACACCCGCTCCCCCGCGACCCCCCCTACCGCGATTCGCAGCAAAAACACCCCCGCGACCCCCCCTCCCGCGATTCGCTGCAAAAAGAACCCCCCCACGACCCCTCCCGCAATTCGCGGCATAACCACCACCCCGCGACCCCCCCCTCCCGCGAATCGCGGCAAACCCTCCCCCGTGACACCCCCCCCCCCGATTCGCGGAAAACCCCCCCCCCCGCGATTCGCGGCAAAAAGAACCCCCCCGCGACCCCCCCTTGCACGATTGGCGGCGACCCCCCTGCGACCCCCCTCCCGCGATTCGCGGCACCCCCCCCCCCCCCGCAATTCGCAGCAGCCCCAGGATTAAATGGCACATGCAAAACACTGACATGGCTATGGTCGACAATGAAAAAGGTTGACATGAGTTTTTGAAGATTTATTTTTAATTTTTTTAATTTTTTCATATTCATTGTCATGTGTCGACATGGACACCAATGAAGTGGCACACTTATGTCAACATTTACATGTGTTGACCTTTCTGTGTTGATTTTTTTCTTGTGGCGATTCGCGTCACACCCCCCGCAACCCCCCTTCCGGCGATTCGCGGCACCCCCCCGCGACCCCCCCCCTCCCGCAATTCGCGGCAACCCCCCACCGGAACCCCCATGAACCCCGCTCTCCCGCGATTCGCGGCCCCCCTCCCGCAAATCGCGGCACCCCCCGCTATTCGCGGCAGCCCCAGGATTAAATGGCACATGCAAAACACTGGCACGGCTATGGTCGACAATGAAAAAGGTTGACATGAGTTTTTGAAGATTTATTTCATTTTTTGAATGTTTTCATATTCATTGTCATGTGTCAACATGGACACCAATGAAGTGGCACACTTATGTCAACATTTACATGTGTTGACCTTTCTGTGTTGATTTTTTCTTGTGGCGATTCGCGTCACACCCCCCCGCAACCCCCCCTCCCGCGATTCGCGGCACCCCCCGTGACCCCCCACCTCCCGCAATTCGCGGCAACCCCCCACCGGAACCCCTGTGAACCCCGCGATTCGCGGCACCCAACCCCGCGACCCCCCCCCTCCCGCAATTCGCGGCACCCCCCGTGATTCGCGGCAGCTCCAGAATTAAATTGCACATGGAAAACACTGACATGGCTATGGTCGACAATGAAAAAGGTTGACATGAGTTTTTGAAGTTTTTTTTTCATTTTTTGAATGTTTTCATATTCATTCTCATGTGTCGACATGGACACCAATGAAGTGCCACACTTATGTCAACATTTACATGTGTTGACCTTTCTGTGTTGATTTTTTCTTGTGGCGATTTGCGTCACACCCCCCCCACCCCCCCCCCACAACCCCCACTCCCGCGATTCACGGCACACACACACACACACCTCCCCCGCGATTCTCGGCACCCCACCCCGTGACCCCCCCTCCCGTGATTCATGGCACACCCCCGCGACCCCCCCTCCCATGATACTTCGCGGCACCCCCCACGATTCGCGGCAGCTCCAGAATTAAATTGCACATGGAAAACACTGACATGGCTATGGTCGACAATGAAAAAGGTTGACATGAGTTTTTGAAGTTTTTTTTTTCATTTTTTGAATGTTTTCATATTCATTCTCATGTGTCGACATGGACACCAATGAAGTGCCACACTTATGTCAACATTTACATGTGTTGACCTTTCTGTGTTGATTTTTTCTTGTGGCGATTCGCGTCACACCCCCCCCACCCCCCCCGCAACCCCCACTCCCGCGATTCACGGCACACAAAAACCCCCCGCGATTCTCGGTACCCCACCCCGTGACCCCCCCTCCCGTGATTCACGGCACACCCCCCGCGACCCCCCCTACCATGATTCGCCGCAACCCCCGCCCCCGTAACCCCCCTCCCGCGCCCCCGTAACCCCCCTCCCCGCCCCCGTAACCCCCCTCCCGCGATTCTCTGCAATCCCTCCCCTCCCGCGATTCGCAGCATCCACCCCCCCACAACCCCCCCTCCTGCAATTCGCGGCACCCCCCGCGACCCCCCCTCCTGCAATTCGCGGCACCCTCCGCGACCCCCCCTCCCGCGATTCGCGGACACCTAAGTTGCAATACAGGGCATCTTTCATACAATTCTAACCATATTTCTCATATACAAACGTTCACAAATTAAGGGGGCGCAGCCCCTTACGACGGTGTGAAGAGCGCCCGTAGGGCGCGATGAATCACCTAGTTATGATATATTTAACCTTTTCCTGACCCCTTATCTTATTTAAATGTTTGAAACAGCCGATACTATAGACCAGGCATGCCCAAAGTCAGGCCCGGGGGCCAATTGCGGCCCGTGCTGTCATTTCAAGAGGCCCGCAGCCTCCAGCTGGAAGCGGGCAGAGCATTAGATGTGGGAAGCACAGCACAGGACACTAAAGGTAGGGCCCCGGCGAGCCTGCCTTTACCTTGCTCCCGTAACATGCAGAGTAGAGAAGGGCAGCAGCGGGAGCCCAAGCATCTCCTTGCAGTGCCTGCTTTGCCTCTGCTTTCTCTGGCTCACACAAGGGGCTGGGAAACATACAGGGAATAGAGGGCGCAGAGTGGGGGACATACAGTGAAGGAGGGTCAGGCTGGGGGACATACAGTGAATGTAGGCAGAGTGGGATACATATTGAATGGGGGTCATAAAGTGAATGGGAGTGATACAGTGAAGGAGGGTCAGGCTTAGGGACATACAATGAATGGACATTAAGAGAAGTGGGGCAGGCTGTGGGACAGAGTGAATGGGTGCAGAGTGGGGAACATACAGTGAATGGGGGACATACAGTGAAGGAGGGGCAGGCGGGGGGACAGAGTGAATGGGGGCAGGCTGGGGGAAATACAGTGAAGGGGCAGGCTGGGGGACATAGAGTGAATAGGGGCAGAGTGGGGGACTATTCTGATGTGATTAATGATTTAAAGAATGTCGGGCTGAATAGTCGGCCCCCCACATTTTCACCTCACCAAATCTGTCTCTTGTCGCAAAAAGTTTGGACACCCCTGCTATAGACCATCTGTACTGATAAATATTAATACTGTATTCCATACAGTATCCAGTGTACTGTATATAAAGACCACTATCAGGGCTGTTACCGCTCCCCCAGACTCCCGTACTTACTACAATGTGCTGCAGAGAGGGAGATTTTGGATTACATAAAATACTGTTTACCACTGGTCACCGTGGGCATGACTTGTAATTAGAGATGTGCGGCGGCCACTTTTTCGGGTTTTGGTTTTGGATCTGGATCTCCCTTCGTGTTTTGGATCTGGATTGGTTTTGGCAAAACCACCCTTGTGGGTTTTGGTTTTGGATCTGGATTTTTATGAAAAAATGCTAAAAATGGCTAAAATAACAGAATTTGGGCCTGTTTTTGCCCCTAAAGTATTATTGACCTCAATAACATTAGTTTCCACTCATTTCTAGTCAATTTTGATCACTTCACAGCTTACAAAATTGTTTTCATTTACTGTAGTTGGGCCAAAAGTGTATACCGAGGTAGCTGGATGACTGAGCTATGCGACAGCAGTGGGCATCACATACATGTGGACCTTACACTTCCAACCTGGCAGAGCGGCACTGCAGGGGCAGACAGGGTGGCAGTTTAATAAACTATCCCCCAAAAAAGAGAAATGCTCCAAACAGCAAATACAAAGAGGTATCGGCCTTGTCATGACTGGTGGTAGCAGCTTCAGCACTCCCACTATTTCCTCCTCCATCATCCTCCAAAAATGTGTTTTTATTTTATTTATTACTTTTATTTATTTTTCTTACTTTACACTGGACACAGCCTGTCACACTGGACACAGCCCCTTGGACACAGGACACTGCCCCTGGACACAGCCCCTGGACACTGGACACAGCCTGTCACCCTGGACACAGCCCCTGGACAATGGACACAGCCTCTGGACACAGCTCCTGTACACTGGACACAGCCGTCACACTGGACACAGCCCCTGGACAATGGACACAGCCGTCACACTGGACACAGCCTCTGGACACCGCCCCTGGACACAGCTCCTGTACACTGGACAATGGATATATGTCACGCTGGACACTGGATATATGCCGTCACACAATGGTTAGATGTCACACTGGCCACTGGATATATGTCGTCACACTGGACACAGGATATATGTCGTCACACTGGACACTGGATATATGTCGTCACAGTGGACACAGGATATATGTCGTCACACTGGACACAGGATATATGTTGTCCCACTGGACACAGAATATATGTTGTCACACTGGACACAGGATATATGTCGTCACACTGGATATATGTTGTCACACTGGACACTGGATATATGTCGTCACACTGGACAATGGATATATGTCACGCTGGACACTGGATATATGCCGTCACACAATGGTTAGATGTCACACTGGCCACAGGTCTTAAAAAGATTCTTACCTTAAATTAAACAAACCTTTAAATGTAGAGAAGTATAGAAAGATAAGCTTCCAATGTGTTTGAGTGCTGTGTGTGGCTTGCAGGTAGTGAAATAATGGTTTGGACTTAATAGACTGCAGCATTGCTTATTACATTCAGGTGTATGTGTTTGAGTAGTAATCAGCGTAAATTAGCAAACCCAGGCGCACGCTGTCATGCGGTATCTGTAGGGGTGGTCTGAGGTGGCGGTTGGCGGCCGCCTGTTTTGTGTCCGAAATGAACGGTGCTTTAGCCGATCGTGCGGTAGTAGCACCGTTCATTTTTGGTGCACACCCATGTTTACGCCCATTTTCCCTCATTATTTCGGCCGCTCCCCTCAACACGCCCCTATGCCGCCCCCAATGCCCGTACTCTCGCGTACAGGTTTTTTCGCACAGAGAGACCCGTCCGTAAGCGTTGTGGAGTGTTCGCGCCTGCGCATTGGAGATGGTACGCATGCGCAGATCATTAAAAACCCCGGAACGTATGCGTACGGCCCGCCCGCACCAACCAGAATAAGGCCCACTATCTCCTACAGGCACAGGAATGGGACACTATCTCCTTCAGACACTGTAGGACTACTTTTGCAGCATCGGGATCTCTATCTCCTACAGACACAGCATCGGGATCTCTATCTCCTACAGACGCAGCACCGGGATCTCTATCTCCTACAGAGGCAGCACCGGGATCTCTATCTCCTACACACGCAGCTCTGTGATCTCTATCACCTACAGAAGCAGCGCCGGGATCTCCATCTCCTACAGACGCAGCACCGGGATCTCTATTTCCTACAGATGCAGCGCCGGGATCTCCATCTCCTACAGACACAGCGCCAGGATCTCTATCTCCTACAGACGCAGCACCGGGATCTCTATCACCTACACACGCAGCTCTGTGATCTCCATCTCCTTCAGACACAGCGCCGGGATCTCTATCACCTACTGTATAGAAGCAGTGCCGGGATCTCTATCACCTACAGAAGCAGTGCCGGGATCTCTATCACCTACAGACGCAGCGCCGGGATCTCTATCACCTACAGACGCAGCGCCGGGATCTCTATCACCTACAGAAGCAGTGCCGGGATCTCCATCTCCTACAGACACAGCGCCAGGATCTCTATCTCCTACGCACGCAGCTCTGGGATCTCTATCACCTATAGAAGCAGTGCCGGGATCTCTATCACCTACAGATGCAGTGCCGGGATCTCTATCACCTACAGATGCAGTGCTGGGATCTCTATCTTCTACAGACACAGCGCCGGGATCTCTATCTCCTAAATACGCAGCTCCGGGATCTCTACAGATGGAGCGGGTGTCATCTTTGCAGGGACTGGCGGTGAATTTGCCACGCACCAGCCCCCTCCAGCCTTCAGAAGGTTATGCGCGCGCATGAGACACGTATGCATCCCCTTACAACAGAGCTCCCCCTGCCACCTCGCCGCCAGTCCCCACCACGTTCCCCCACCTCCTTGCTCCTCCCCCTAACCCGGCCTGTCTCCCTGAAGTGGAGACGGATAGGGTTCCCGTCCCCCGCCGACAGGACACTGGGACGCACGTGTGTGGGATGCTCACGCGTCCCAGTCAGATGTAGTGTCCGCTCGCCAGCAGGGGTGGTCTGGCGAGCCACGGCACTGGATGAGCAGCGCTACATCTGTATCTCCTAGAGATGCAGCGCCGGGATCTATATCTCCTACAGATGCAGCTCTGAGATCTCCATCTCCTACAGACACAGCATGAGAATCTCTATCTCCTACAGACACAGCGCCGGGATCTCTATCTTCTACAGACACAGCATGAGAATCTCTATCTCCTACAGACACAGCGCCGGGATCTCTATCTCCTACAGACACAGCATGAGAATCTCTATCTCCTAGAGATGCAGCGCTGGGATCTATATCTCCTACAGATGCAGCTCTGAGATCTCCATCTCCTACAGACGCAGCGCCGGGATCTCTATCTCCTACAGACGCAGCGCCGGGATCTCTATCTCCTACAGACACAGCATGAGAATCTCTATCTCCTACAGACGCAGCGCCGGGATCTCTATCTCCTACAGACGCAGCGCCGGGATCTCTATCACCTACAGATGCAGCGCCAGGATCTCTATCACCAACAGATGCAACCCCAGGATCTCTATCTCCTACAGACGCAGCACCGGGATCTCTATCTCCTACAGATGCTGCGCCGGGATCTTTCTCACCTACAGACGCAGCGCCGGGATCTTTCTCACCTACAGACGCAGCGCCGGGATCTCTATCTCCTACAGATGCTGCGCCAGGATCTCTATCACCTTCAGATGCAGCGCAGGGATCTCTATCTCCTACAGATGTGACAGCGGGATCTCTATCTCCTACAGACACTGCTCTGGGATCTTTATCTCCTACAGACGCAACAATGGGATCTCTATCTCCTACAGACGCTGCACTGGGATCTCATTCTCCTACAGATGCAGCACCGGGATCTCATTCTCCTACAGATGCAGCACCGGGATCTCATTCTCCTACAGACGCAGCACCGGGATCTCTATCTCCTACAGACGCAGCGCCGGGATCTCTATCTCCTACAGACACAGCATGAGAATCTCTATCTCCTACAGACGCAGCGCCGGGATCTCTATCTCCTACAGACGCAGCGCCGGGATCTCTATCACCTACAGATGCAGCGCCAGGATCTCTATCACCAACAGATGCAACCCCAGGATCTCTATCTCCTACAGACGCAGCACCGGGATCTCTATCTCCTACAGATGCTGCGCCGGGATCTTTCTCACCTACAGACGCAGCGCCGGGATCTTTCTCACCTACAGACGCAGCGCCGGGATCTCTATCTCCTACAGATGCTGCGCCAGGATCTCTATCACCTTCAGATGCAGCGCAGGGATCTCTATCTCCTACAGATGTGACAGCGGGATCTCTATCTCCTACAGACACTGCTCTGGGATCTTTATCTCCTACAGACGCAACAATGGGATCTCTATCTCCTACAGACGCTGCACTGGGATCTCATTCTCCTACAGATGCAGCACCGGGATCTCATTCTCCTACAGATGCAGCACCGGGATCTCATTCTCCTACAGACGCAGCACCGGGATCTCTATCTCCTACAGACGCAGCACCAGGATCTCTATCTCCTACAGACGCAGCGCCGGGATCTTTATCTCCTACAGATGTGACCATAGGCGTGCGCAGCACATTTTATTAGGGGGTGCACTGTCAAAGGGGTGTGCCTAGCACCACCTATTGGGTGTGTCTAACACTGACAATCAGGCGTGTCTACTGAACCATCATCTATTGGCACTCGCTCCAATATAAAACGTCTCTCAGCCACACCATTATATCCTGCCTATTTCCAGTGCCGAATTTCCCATTAGGCACGTGAGGCACGTGCCTAGGGGCGGCACATGTTTGGGGGCGGCACTTGGATGCTTCTGTTGCTGCTGTCAGCCTGAAATGTACCAGTAACTGCACAATATCCACTGTACTGTTCCATATTCCATCTTGTATAGGTGTACATGGATAGTGCATGCAGATACTGACCCTGTAATCTGTCCTACTTACTTATTCTTTTCTATCCTATCAAATGAGGGCTTATAAATAATCAATAAAAATAATACAATTAGGCAGGGGGGGGGAGGGCATTATCGTTGTGCCTACGGGCGCCCTCACTCCTAAATCCGCCCCTGCCTATTTCAGACTTAATCTTCTAATTACTCTGTGTAACAGTATATATATATGGATGATGCAGGTACAGTATGTAGTGATATGACAATAGTCTAGTACAAATAACAATGCAAAACACACATAATTGATTGATGGGTGCTTCTTTTAATGGAATACAGTTCTAAAAAGCAAAAGTCTTTGGTAAAAGGTAGCGGCAGGGAGGTGTTCATAAGGGTGGGCAAAGCATTTGGGGGTGCCTGTGCACCCCTAACACTCAATGTGCGCACACCTATGGATGTGACAGCGGGATCTCTATCTCCTACAGATGTGACAGCGGGATCTCTATCTCCTACAGATGTGACAGCGGGATCTCTATCTCCTACAGACACTGCTCTGGGATCTTTATCTCCTACAGACGCAGCACCAGGATCTCTATCTCCTACAGACGCTGCACTGGGATCTCTATCTCCTACAGACGCTGCACTGGGATCTCTATCTCCTACAGACGCAGCGCCACGATCTCTATCTTCTACAGACGCAGCACCAGGATCTCTATCTCCTAAAGACGCTGCACCAGGATCTCCATCTCCTACAGATGCTGCACTGGGATCTCTATCTCCTACAGATGCTGCACTGGGATCTCTATCTCCTACAGACGCAGCACCAGGATCTCTATCTCCTACAGACGCTGCACTGGGATCTCTATCTCCTACAGACGCAGCACCGGGATCTCTATCTCCTACAGACGCTGCACTGGGATCTCTATCTCCTACAGACGCAGCGCCGCGATCTCTATCTTCTACAGACGCAGCACCAGGATCTCTATCTCCTAAAGACGCTGCACCGGGATCTCATTCTCCTACAGACGCAGCACCAGGATCTCTATCTCCTACAGACGCTGCACTGGGATCTCATTCTCCTACAGACACAGCACCAGGATCTCTATCTCCTACAGACACAGCACCGGGATCTCTATCTCCTACAGATGCAGCACCAGGATCTCTATCTCCTACAGACGCTGCACTGGGATCTCATTCTCCTACAGACGCAGCACCGGGATCTCTATCTCCTACAGACGCAGCACCGGGATCTCTATCTCCTACAGACGCAGCACCGGGATCTCTATCTCCTACAGACGCTGCACTGGGATCTCATTCTCCTACAGACGCAGCACTGGGATCTCTATCTCCTACAGACGCAGCACCGGGATCTCTATCTTCTACAGACGCAGCACCAGGATCTCTATCTCCTACAGACGCTGCACTGGGATCTCATTCTCCTACAGACGCAGCACCAGGATCTCTATCTCCTACAGACGCTGCACTGGGATCTCATTCTCCTACAGACACAGCACCAGGATCTCTATCTCCTACAGACACAGCACCGGGATCTCTATCTCCTACAGATGCAGTACCAGGATCTCTATCTCCTACAGACGCTGCACTGGGATCTCATTCTCCTACAGACGCAGCACCGGGATCTCTATCTCCTACAGACGCAGCACCGGGATCTCTATCTCCTACAGACGCTGCACTGGGATCTCATTCTCCTACAGACGCAGCACTGGGATCTCTATCTCCTACAGACGCAGCACCGAGATCTCTATCTTCTACAGACGCAGCACCAGGATCTCTATCTCCTACAGACGCTGCACTGGGATCTCATTCTCCTACAGACGCAGCACCAGGATCTCTATCTCCTACAGACTCTGCACTGGGATCTCATTCTCCTACAGACACAGCACCAGGATCTCTATCTCCTACAGACACAGCACTGGGATCTCTATCTCCTACAGATGCAGCACCGGGATCTCTATCTTCTACAGACGCAGCACCAGGATCTCTATCTCCTACAGACGCTGCACTGGGATCTCATTCTCCTACAGATGCAGCACCGGGATCTCATTCTCCTACAGATGCAGCACCGGGATCTCATTCTCCTACAGACGCAGCACCGGGATCTCTATCTCCTACAGACGCAGCGCCGGGATCTCTATCTCCTACAGACACAGCATGAGAATCTCTATCTCCTACAGACGCAGCGCCGGGATCTCTATCTCCTACAGACGCAGCGCCGGGATCTCTATCACCTACAGATGCAGCGCCAGGATCTCTATCACCAACAGATGCAACCCCAGGATCTCTATCTCCTACAGACGCAGCACCGGGATCTCTATCTCCTACAGATGCTGCGCCGGGATCTTTCTCACCTACAGACGCAGCGCCGGGATCTTTCTCACCTACAGACGCAGCGCCGGGATCTCTATCTCCTACAGATGCTGCGCCAGGATCTCTATCACCTTCAGATGCAGCGCAGGGATCTCTATCTCCTACAGATGTGACAGCGGGATCTCTATCTCCTACAGACACTGCTCTGGGATCTTTATCTCCTACAGACGCAACAATGGGATCTCTATCTCCTACAGACGCTGCACTGGGATCTCATTCTCCTACAGATGCAGCACCGGGATCTCATTCTCCTACAGATGCAGCACCGGGATCTCATTCTCCTACAGACGCAGCACCGGGATCTCTATCTCCTACAGACGCAGCACCAGGATCTCTATCTCCTACAGACGCAGCGCCGGGATCTTTATCTCCTACAGATGTGACCATAGGCGTGCGCAGCACATTTTATTAGGGGGTGCACTGTCAAAGGGGTGTGCCTAGCACCACCTATTGGGTGTGTCTAACACTGACAATCAGGCGTGTCTACTGAACCATCATCTATTGGCACTCGCTCCAATATAAAACGTCTCTCAGCCACACCATTATATCCTGCCTATTTCCAGTGCCGAATTTCCCATTAGGCACGTGAGGCACGTGCCTAGGGGCGGCACATGTTTGGGGGCGGCACTTGGATGCTTCTGTTGCTGCTGTCAGCCTGAAATGTACCAGTAACTGCACAATATCCACTGTACTGTTCCATATTCCATCTTGTATAGGTGTACATGGATAGTGCATGCAGATACTGACCCTGTAATCTGTCCTACTTACTTATTCTTTTCTATCCTATCAAATGAGGGCTTATAAATAATCAATAAAAATAATACAATTAGGCAGGGGGGGGGAGGGCATTATCGTTGTGCCTACGGGCGCCCTCACTCCTAAATCCGCCCCTGCCTATTTCAGACTTAATCTTCTAATTACTCTGTGTAACAGTATATATATATGGATGATGCAGGTACAGTATGTAGTGATATGACAATAGTCTAGTACAAATAACAATGCAAAACACACATAATTGATTGATGGGTGCTTCTTTTAATGGAATACAGTTCTAAAAAGCAAAAGTCTTTGGTAAAAGGTAGCGGCAGGGAGGTGTTCATAAGGGTGGGCAAAGCATTTGGGGGTGCCTGTGCACCCCTAACACTCAATGTGCGCACACCTATGGATGTGACAGCGGGATCTCTATCTCCTACAGATGTGACAGCGGGATCTCTATCTCCTACAGATGTGACAGCGGGATCTCTATCTCCTACAGACACTGCTCTGGGATCTTTATCTCCTACAGACGCAGCACCAGGATCTCTATCTCCTACAGACGCTGCACTGGGATCTCTATCTCCTACAGACGCTGCACTGGGATCTCTATCTCCTACAGACGCAGCGCCACGATCTCTATCTTCTACAGACGCAGCACCAGGATCTCTATCTCCTAAAGACGCTGCACCAGGATCTCCATCTCCTACAGATGCTGCACTGGGATCTCTATCTCCTACAGATGCTGCACTGGGATCTCTATCTCCTACAGACGCAGCACCAGGATCTCTATCTCCTACAGACGCTGCACTGGGATCTCTATCTCCTACAGACGCAGCACCGGGATCTCTATCTCCTACAGACGCTGCACTGGGATCTCTATCTCCTACAGACGCAGCGCCGCGATCTCTATCTTCTACAGACGCAGCACCAGGATCTCTATCTCCTAAAGACGCTGCACCGGGATCTCATTCTCCTACAGACGCAGCACCAGGATCTCTATCTCCTACAGACGCTGCACTGGGATCTCATTCTCCTACAGACACAGCACCAGGATCTCTATCTCCTACAGACACAGCACCGGGATCTCTATCTCCTACAGATGCAGCACCAGGATCTCTATCTCCTACAGACGCTGCACTGGGATCTCATTCTCCTACAGACGCAGCACCGGGATCTCTATCTCCTACAGACGCAGCACCGGGATCTCTATCTCCTACAGACGCTGCACTGGGATCTCATTCTCCTACAGACGCAGCACTGGGATCTCTATCTCCTACAGACGCAGCACCGGGATCTCTATCTTCTACAGACGCAGCACCAGGATCTCTATCTCCTACAGACGCTGCACTGGGATCTCATTCTCCTACAGACGCAGCACCAGGATCTCTATCTCCTACAGACGCTGCACTGGGATCTCATTCTCCTACAGACACAGCACCAGGATCTCTATCTCCTACAGACACAGCACCGGGATCTCTATCTCCTACAGATGCAGCACCAGGATCTCTATCTCCTACAGACGCTGCACTGGGATCTCATTCTCCTACAGACGCAGCACCGGGATCTCTATCTCCTACAGACGCAGCACCGGGATCTCTATCTCCTACAGACGCTGCACTGGGATCTCATTCTCCTACAGACGCAGCACTGGGATCTCTATCTCCTACAGACGCAGCACCGAGATCTCTATCTTCTACAGACGCAGCACCAGGATCTCTATCTCCTACAGACGCTGCACTGGGATCTCATTCTCCTACAGACGCAGCACCAGGATCTCTATCTCCTACAGACTCTGCACTGGGATCTCATTCTCCTACAGACACAGCACCAGGATCTCTATCTCCTACAGACACAGCACTGGGATCTCTATCTCCTACAGATGCAGCACCGGGATCTCTATCTTCTACAGACGCAGCACCAGGATCTCTATCTCCTACAGACGCTGCACTGGGATCTCATTCTCCTACAGACGCAGCACCGGGATCTCTATCTCCTACAGACGCTGCACTGGGATCTCATTCTCCTACAGACACAGCACCAGGATCTCTATCTCCTACAGACACAGCACCGGGATCTCTATCTCCTACAGATGCAGCACCAGGATCTCTATCTCCTACAGACGCTGCACTGGGATCTCATTCTCCTACAGACGCAGCACCGGGATCTCTATCTCCTACAGACGCAGCACCGGGATCTCTATCTCCTACAGACGCTGCACTGGGATCTCATTCTCCTACAGACGCAGCACTGGGATCTCTATCTCCTACAGACGCAGCACCGAGATCTCTATCTTCTACAGACGCAGCACCAGGATCTCTATCTCCTACAGACGCTGCACTGGGATCTCATTCTCCTACAGACGCAGCACCAGGATCTCTATCTCCTACAGACTCTGCACTGGGATCTCATTCTCCTACAGACACAGCACCAGGATCTCTATCTCCTACAGACACAGCACTGGGATCTCTATCTCCTACAGATGCAGCACCAGGATCTCTATCTCCTACAGACGCTGCACTGGGATCTCATTCTCCTACAGACGCAGCACCGGGATCTCTATCTCCTACAGACGCAGCACCGGGATCTCTATCTCCTACAGACGCTGCACTGGGATCTCATTCTCCTACAGACACAGCACCAGGATCTCTATCTCCTACAGACACAGCACCGGGATCTCTATCTCCTACAGATGCAGCACCAGGATCTCTATCTCCTACAGACGCTGCACTGGGATCTCATTCTCCTACAGACGCAGCACCGGGATCTCTATCTCCTACAGACGCAGCACCGGGATCTCTATCTCCTACAGACGCTGCACTGGGATCTCATTCTCCTACAGACGCAGCACTGGGATCTCTATCTCCTACAGACGCAGCACCGAGATCTCTATCTTCTACAGACGCAGCACCAGGATCTCTATCTCCTACAGACGCTGCACTGGGATCTCATTCTCCTACAGACGCAGCACCAGGATCTCTATCTCCTACAGACTCTGCACTGGGATCTCATTCTCCTACAGACACAGCACCAGGATCTCTATCTCCTACAGACACAGCACTGGGATCTCTATCTCCTACAGATGCAGCACCGGGATCTCTATCTTCTACAGACGCAGCACCAGGATCTCTATCTCCTACAGACGCTGCACTGGGATCTCATTCTCCTACAGACGCAGCACCGGGATCTCTATCTCCTACAGACGCTGCACTGGGATCTCATTCTCCTACAGACACAGCACCAGGATCTCTATCTCCTACAGACACAGCACCGGGATCTCTATCTCCTACAGATGCAGCACCAGGATCTCTATCTCCTACAGACGCTGCACTGGGATCTCATTCTCCTACAGACGCAGCACCGGGATCTCTATCTCCTACAGACGCAGCACCGGGATCTCTATCTCCTACAGACGCTGCACTGGGATCTCATTCTCCTACAGACGCAGCACTGGGATCTCTATCTCCTACAGACGCAGCACCGAGATCTCTATCTTCTACAGACGCAGCACCAGGATCTCTATCTCCTACAGACGCTGCACTGGGATCTCATTCTCCTACAGACGCAGCACCAGGATCTCTATCTCCTACAGACTCTGCACTGGGATCTCATTCTCCTACAGACACAGCACCAGGATCTCTATCTCCTACAGACACAGCACTGGGATCTCTATCTCCTACAGATGCAGCACCAGGATCTCTATCTCCTACAGACGCTGCACTGGGATCTCATTCTCCTACAGACGCAGCACCGGGATCTCTATCTCCTACAGACGCAGCACCGGGATCTCTATCTCCTACAGACGCTGCACTGGGATCTCATTCTCCCTCCCCACCAAATCTACACACCCCACAGTCTTGCAGATGAGGTAGCTGGTGTGCAGTGAGCTAAATTTGAAGTCCCCGCTGTTTGATACAACTCACTCACCATCAAATGAATTTCCCAGTGTGCGCAGTCTGTGGGTGGCCCAGGACCTACTACAGTGCGATAGAGACAGGCTGATCAGGGCTGGAGCTCACACACCCTACCCTAAAATGCTTGGGCTCTCCCAGAAAATGACATGTTGCCACCTAGAAATTGCAGCTTTTCTGTCAATCAAATTGCTGTTTGGCCACATGCGTGTATACTATGACACGTACACATGCGCAGTGGTTCAATAATCGTCCACCCTTCAAAACCGTAGGGCTGTGATCAGGTCTGATTAACTCCCAATGATCCTGATCCATGGTGTGAAAGTAAAGCCAAACAGCAAGCATCTGGGCAAACACATGCTGCACTGCAGTGGGGCAGATGTAGCATGTGCAGAGAGTTAGATTTGGGTGGGGTGTGTTCAAACTGAATTGCAGTGTAAGAATAAAGCTGCCAGTATTTACTGCAGGGTTGCCGACTTTAAGATTGTCCTCTCCGGGAGAAGCCCGGAGAGGAGAGTTTCAGAAGCCGCTCAGGGGGCGGGGCTTACGTGTGACATCACTAAGCCCCGCCCCCATGTTGGTAAAGCATCAAATTCACATATCTCCGTGGAGGGGGCGGGGCTAAAATGACGCGATTGTGCCGTTTTAGCTCCGCCCCCTCCTCTGAGACCCGAGGATTGCGGCATTTTAATGCCGCGATCCGGGGGTCGGCGGGGGTCCCCCCTGAATCCGGGAGGGTTGCCCACCCTTCCGGGGGCCGGGAGGGGGTCCCCGATTTTCGGGAGACTCCCGGAAATTCCGGGAGGGTCGGCAACCCTGATTTACTGCAGTGCAGCATGGGTCTGTCCAGATGCTGGCCTTTTTACATTAAGCAGGCTCGGTGTCCTGGCTCCTGCGCCTCTTTATTCACAATCCCAGGGTGCAGCGCATCAGGTGATAACCATAAACTAGGCATTGCCATTGCCATCGATGGCAATTATGCAACTGGCCATCGATAGTGGCATACTATGCAATGGATGACCATCCATTTTATTTGAGTGATTGACCTGTGGGCCAATCAAAACATGCGGGCGGAGCTATGCTGTGTCCCGGCCAGTTGGTGAAAAAAACAAACATTTGTTAATGCTTGACATCGATGGAGGAAAACAATCTGGTTCACCCCATCGATTTCAAATCATCGATGATTGATGGCCATCCTGACCATGTACCGCCAACTGCTGGACTGGCCATTGCGCACATTTTTTACTGGGAGACAGCTCTTCCAGCCTCCTATCGTTCGGTCACACGTGGTCTCAGCTGCCGTGGCTCTGTGCCCGCAGCTGCAGGAGGGTGATTCTGGGCGGTGGCACATACAACAACATAAGGAGATTTATATGTGGATGTCACAGCATTGCGCACTCCTCAGCACTGGGACTTTCCCATGGCAGCCAGACAGGACCTGGGCTGTGGCGCACACAGATTCAGTATGTAGCGCTAAGTCAGCGGTGTCCAAACTTTTTGCGATGAGGGCCAGATTTGGTGAAGTGTTAATGTGTGGGGGCCGATCATTCAGCCTGACATTCTTTGAATCATTAAAATCACATCAGAATGGTCCCCCACTCTGCCCCCATTCACTCTATGTCCCCCTGCCTGCCCCTTCACTGTATTTCCCCCAGCCTGCCCCATCACTGTATGTCCCCCAGCCTGCCCCTCCTTCACTGTATGCCCCCCATTCACTGTATGCACCCATTCACTCTGTCCCCCAGCCTGCCCCCCTTCTCTTAATGTCCATCACTGCCTCCATTCATTGTATGTCCCCAAGCCCGACCCTCCTTCACTGTATGACTCCCATTCACTGTATGACCCCCATTCACTATGTACCCCAGCCTGCCCCCATTCACTGTATGTCCCCCAGCCTGCCCCTCCTTCACTGTATGTCCCCCACTCTGCCCCCATTGACTGTATGTCCACCACTCTGCCCCCTCCCTTCTCTGTATGTTTCCCAGCCCCTTGTGTGAGCCAGAGGAAGGAGAGGCAAAGCAGGCACTGCAAGGACAGGAGATGCTTGGGCTCCCGCTGCTGCCCTCCTTCGCTCTGCATGTTACGGGAGCAAGCTTCCCCCTTGCTGCCCCCCTCCCCAAACACTGCTGTCACTGTGATTGTGGAGTAGGGTAATATATGATTGCGCTCGCCGGGTCCCCACCTTTAGTGTCCTGTGCTGTGCTTCCCACATCTGATGCTCCGCCCGCTTCTAGGTGGAGGCTGCGGGCCGCTTGAAATGACAGCACGGGCCGCAATTGGCCCCCGGGCCTGACTTTGGACATGCCTGCGCTAAGTGGTCTGTTTAAAGATGGCACGTGACCATACCTCCCAACTGTCACGATTACAGCGGGACAGTCCCGATTTTCGGGTCCTGTCCCGCTGTCCCACCCGCGGCAGGCATTGTCCCGCTGCGGGGGGTGGCAGTTGGGAGACCCCCAATCTAATAGAATAGACGCGCCCTCATTTGCATACGCCCCGCCCCCTTTGTGTCCCTATTTCCCCAACACAGAAGTTGGGAGGTATGCGTGAAACTTCTCCAGCACAATGGCTGCCATCTTAGGCCACAATTATATAGTGGACGCCAGCGTGCAGGCTCATAGGATTAACCCATTCACCCCGTTACTGTGCCAGGTGATGCCAGTCAGGGTGACTGTGCCCCCGATGCCTGGGAAATCCTATCACGTACAGCGGCTGCACCATCTTCTCCTGATTAATATCCGTAGATAGAAAAGTACCAACACTCATAAAAAAGCATTTAAAACAAACTGCAACTGTACATTAAGTTCTATTCAGCGTTTTAATTAGCAGAGGACATTGAAACAAAAGGTGATTTACGTAATGCTTGGCAGCCAGCGGAGCCTAACGAAGTGTTAATTGATTTAGCCCGGGTGCTATATAGGACATTATTCATCTGTAATGATTTATCTCCGCTTCTCTTCTCGGGGGTGAGCGGGGTGCTCGCTGGGGGTGCGCGCTAGACAACGGGTTAAATCAAAGAGATTAATAGTTTGTTCCTAAAAGAACAGACTCATGACAACTTCAGTAATAGAAATACGTATTCCCTCGCTACAGACAAAAGGACGCCACGTTGTCTATTCAATGCAATGGCGCTTCTTCCTATGGCAGCAGCCAGATAATCCCGATACAGCGTATAACGTTGGGGAATGCGCAATTTACCACCGCGCTACAGAAAATGTAGGAGCTGCACAATTCCGGATAATAATGTGCCATTAATAACCCATTGGAGGCTTCCAGAAATGTTACACAGCCCATGGTGGGTTATTCTGGTTCACTCGGAATGGCACAATCACTCTCTAATGGACAAAACCATGTGCACTGCAGGTGGGGCTGATGTAACATGTGCAGAGAGTTAGATTGGCAGCACCGCTGGAGGAGTCTGTGAAGAAATAGCTGGAGGATGTTGATCCAGCCCTAATCCTCTTTGGTGGTAGGGCCCGCGATAGCCACCGCGAAATATCGTGGGCCCTGCCACCAAAGAGGATTAGGAGAATAGAATTTTTATATAAAGGAAACATTTGAAAACCAAGAAAAAAGTTTTATCCATTGTAGTTTTCAGCGCTGCTTCTTGTATGGTTCTTGTGTATCTTTCATAGGGAGTGACTACCCCTATAAACCAGCAGCAGCTTTCGGAAAACAACTCACGCCAAGGCGCCCTCTATATTCTCTAGTAGGATATTCTTTCCTCTTTCTGCTTTTTTTCAACACTGCAACATAGATATCAGATTAATTTAAAACCCCACCCAAATCTAACGGGATGCAGTTACCATCCCGGCGGTCGGGATCCCGGCGTTCAGAATCCCGACGCCGGAATCCCGACCGCCGAAATGCCGACACTTTCTCCCTCCGTGGGTGTCCACGACACCCCTGGAGGGAGAATAAATTAGTGTGCCGAGCGTAGCGAGGCACCGGGCCCGCTGCGTGGCGAGCGCAGCGAGCCCGCAGGGGGAGGGCGATCCACGTCCCCCCCTTGTCGGCATTTCGGCTGTCGGGATTCCGGCGTCGGGATTCTGAACGCCGGGATCCCGACCGCCGGGATTCAATACTGAATCCAATCTAACTCTCTCTGCACATGTTACATCTGCCCTACCTGCAGTGCACATGGTGGTACTTGTTTCCTAGCACGGCCACAACGATCATGATCGTGGTCATCGGGTGTAAAATCGTGGGCATCGCGGCCATCGCATGCTCTAAAAAATCGGGTGCGATGGGCCAGACGCGATGCCCGCGATTTCCCCATAGAGAACAATGTTAAATGCCTCAATTTACCCGCGATGACCACGATTTCCCATAGGAAACAATGTGAAATGGCTCAATTTAACCAAATTATCATAGGAACAATGGTAAATGGCCCAAAAACACCCCTGAACATTTAAATGTCCCCCCAAAAGTAGTTTACGCCACCCCGCGATCAACGTGAACCCGAAGCGTGGCGAGCGTAGCGAGCCCGCGAGGGGCGGCGGTACGCATCCTCCGACCTTTTCATACCCCCACTATCCACGTCGGCGTGGAGTTGAGAATAGAATAGTGTGGCGAGCGCAGCGAGCCACCGAGCCCGAAGCGTGGCGAGCGCAGCGAGCCCCGCGAGGGGATGCGGATACCTGTGAAGCCCGCGAAGGGACGCGTTTACCTGTGAAGGTATCCGCGTCCGCTCGCCACGCTTCGGGCTCGGTGGCTCGCTGTGCTCGCCACACTATTCTATTCTCAACTCCGACGTGGATAGTGGGGGTATGAAAAGGTCGGAGGACGCGTACCGCCGCCCCTCGCGGGCTCGCCACGCTTCGGGTTCACGTTGATCGCGGGGTGGCGTGAAATACTTTTGGGGGGACATGTCAATGTTCAGGGGTGTTTTTGGGGGTTTCTGGCCCATTTACCATTGTTCCCTATGATGATTTGGGTAAATTGACCCATTTAACATTGTTTCCTATGGGAAATCGCGGTCATCGCGGGTAAATTGAGGCATTTAACATTGTTCCCTATGGGGAAATCGCGGCCATCGCGTGTGGACCATTTAAGCATTTTTGGCCGCATACGACCCGACCGACGCGATTTTCACTGTTTTCAATGCATTTCAATGGAAAAATCGGGGGCATCGCGTCGGTCGCGTCGCAGGCCACTAAAAATTACACCCGATGGCCGCGATTGTGGCCGTGCTAGGAAACAAGTACCCACATGGTTTTGTCCATTAGTGAGAGAATTTGCTTTTGCGAGTGAACCAGAATCGGGCCCCATGTGTATAAGTGGCACTACTGTGTGGTGTAATGTGAATAACGGACACTGCTCTTTGTTCTGATTCTTCCTGAAAAGTTTCTATAACATATTTGCAGTAATGTCAATTCATTTTTGCACCTTCCGGTACCCAATCTGCTAAAATATCAGCCTTAACATCAAACAAAACATAAACATTACTTTGCAGTGGGATTCCCTTGGAATGCTTTCATCAGCAATTTTTTAATAAACAGTATTTTGTGTTTTTCTAAATATATTTTGGCTCAGTAGTCAATAATATAACATAGGGGGTGATATGTAATAGGTATGGCCATCTTAAGGTATGGGCTTGCTAGGCAGCTGCCCCAGGGCCCCACAATTCTAGAGGCCTTGGAAGATTCTTGTGAGGCTGGTAGAGATTGCCGATTGTGAATTATACCCCTTTTACACCGCCGAAAAATCCGGGTCAGCGGCGGGTCAGACCCGGATCTTCGGCGGTGTAAATCCCTAATGCCGTGTCCCTTTACACGGTACTTCTACCAAGGTCCTGTCCTGGGTAGAACACGGCTAGGACCTGGGTAGAGGGCGGTGTAAATGGGAACATGAATGGGGAACGTCCAACCAGCGGACCGCAGCGTCCGTAGGTTGGACGGGTTGTCAGCCTGACACTGACAGCCGGCGCTGCTGTCTGCTATACTCTGCAGGGAGGGAGGTGAACGGATGCCTGTGTGCGGCATCCATTCACCTCCTGTCCAATGGCGGGGGTGCGCGCGGTGACTGGGGGCAGCCCAGCAGCTTACCTTAGTGCTGGGCTGCCCCCAGCAGCGTTCCGGTCCGGCGGCGGCGGTGATTGGCGCTTTGAGATGACATCATCCTGTCATCTCCAAGCACCGGGAGGGGAGGGGAGGGGGGGTGCCGACCGGGCTGTCCGCCCGGTGTAAATTGCACTAAACGCCGGGTCGCACCCGGCTTGAACCTGGGTCTAAAAAAGCCGGGTGCGAACAAGCGTTTTGGTGTAAAAGGGGTATTACACAAAATCAGAGCTGTCCGGAAACATTCTCTACTGGCCGGCAGCCAATCAGTTAATGACTGCATGCTAATTGCTGGATGGTTGATAGCAGGTGGAGAGACACTGCAGGAAGTTATGTCTTTTTTTGTTAAGTAGGGGGCCCCAGTACATTGCTTTACCTAGGGCCCACAATGCTGTTAATGACGTGATTTTGTGACTTTTGCGATCTTTGGAAAAAAATGTCCAAATTTGCAAGTTTTGAAAAAAAATATTGCAAATGTAAAAGTTTGCGAATTGCGATTTCATTCGCACATTTAACTGTAAAAATCACATGTTTTGTTATGTGCAAAAAAATGCACATTACAATTTGCATCCAGGTGTTTTCCCAATATAAAGTATAGACTCTGCAACTGTAATATGGTGTGGTTTTATGGTAAACGTTACCAAAAATCGCCCAACAAATACACCAGGTTCAGAATGGCGAATTTGGCAGAACCGCACACAGATCAGCGAGATCTGTGCATGGTTCTGTCCCAAAAAATATGTTAAAGTGAAATAAAAAATAAAAAACTGCGTGGGGTCCCCTACCCTGAGCATATTAAGCCAGTCCAGGTTTTCTAAAAATATGGGGGGGGGGGGGGGAGTGTGGGGGTCTCCCCGTATTTCTGAAACCAGCCACGGGCTCTTGGACCCATCCTGGTTCCAAAAATACAGGAGACAAAATAGATAGATAGGGGATGCAGTTAAAATCCCGGCGGTCGGGATCCCGGCGTTCAGAATCCCGACGCCGGAATCCCGACCGCCGAAATGCCGACACATTCTCCCTCCTGGGGTGTCCACGACACCCCTGGAGGGAGAATACATTAGTGTGCCGAGCGTAGCGAGGCACCGGGCCCGCTGCGTGGCGAGCGCAGCGAGCCCGCAAGGGGGGGGGGGGGGGAGCGATCCACGTCCCCCCCCTTGTCGGCATTTCGGCTGTCGGGATTCCGGCGTCGGGATTCTGAACGCCGGGATCCCGACCGCCGGGATTCAATACTGAATCCATAGATAGATAGATAGATAGATATGAAAGAGATGGATAGACAGATGGATAGTATGGGACAGATGGATAGACAGATGGATAGATAGATAAATAGACAGATATAGATAAGATATGAGACAGATGGATAGATGAATATGGGATAGATATGGGACAGATGGATAGATAGATAAATAGATAGATATGGGATGGATAGATAGGTAGATAGATAGATAGATAGATAGATATGAGATAGACAGATAGATAGATATGGGACAGGTGGATAGATAAATAGATAGATATGACACGGACGGATGGATAGATAGGTAGATAGATAGATATGAGAGAGACAGACAGACAGATAGATAGATAGATATGAGACAGATAGAGAGAGAGAGAGAGAGAGAGAGAGAGAGAGAGAGAGAGAGATGAGACAGATAGATAGATGGATGGATGGATAGATAGATAGATAGATAGATAGATAGATAGATAGATAGATAGATAGATAGATAGATAGATAGATACATAGATATTACGCTAGTGACTGGTAATAAATGGGTTCCAGGAGATACGACACCTTGGTTTAGCGTTGAAGTCAGATACATCAGACATGGCTGCGGCCTAATGCAATGTGAGTTACACATCCTCCGTGCAGCTGATGTGTCATTAGTGTGTAATCTGACACAGGTTGTGCTTGTCGCCATTACTTAAGGTGCTGTATGTAGACGTAGTGGAAGTGGGAGTCGTCCCGTAGCCTCCGGTGGGAATCTGATCACTGATCAGCATATTGATACGTATGAATATCATTGTATCATGTCTAAGAGGTCTCTCAAGCTGAGTACACTTCCATTTGCTTTAGATTCGATGTTAGATTTGATTTTCCATTAGATCTGGCTTTATATCATCTGTACTTTTACATTCCATATCAATTTCACAGTGTACACATTCAATGTACTGGATTGTATTCGATATTTCCTTGGCTGCACAGTCTATTTTTCTTTTCGATATAGAGAAAATAGGAGCGTGCATAGAATCGAATGCCAGTAGAATGTGTCCTAAAAACCATTTGATTAGGTTTCGATTTGATTTTGCTTCTATAAGTCGAAGTGTGTGTGTGTTAATTCGTGTTTTAAACGCACAGCACCACAACCACCGGGGATCATAGATTTATTACTGCACAGCACCACAACCACCATAGTCACAGATCTATAACCGAACAGTACCGCAACCACCGGGGTCACAGATCTTTAACCGCACAGCACTGCAACCACAGGAGTAACAGATCTATAAACGCAGAGCACCACAACCACCATAGTCACAGATCTATAACCGAACAGTACCGCAACCACCGGGGTCACAGATCTTTAACCGCACAGCACTGCAACCACAGTAGTCACAGATCTATAACTGCAGAGCACCACAATCACCATAGTCACAGATCTATTACCGCACCGCAACCACCGTGGTCACAGATCTATAACCGCACAGTACCACAACCACAGGAGTCAAAAATCTATAATCGCACAGCAACCATAGGAGTCACAGATCTATAACCACACAGCACCACAACCACCGTAGTCACAGATTTATAACCGCACAGCCCCACAACCACAGGAGTCACAGATCTATAACCGCACAGCACTGCATCAACATGAGTCACAGATCTATAACTGCAGAGCACCACAATCACCATAGTCACAGATCTATTACCGCACCGCAACAACCGGGGTCATAGATCTATAACCGCACAGCACCACAACCACCATAGTCACAATCTATAACCACACAGTACCACAACCACAGGAGTCACAGATCTATAACCGCACAGCACCACAACTACCATAGTCACAGATCTATAACCGCACAGTACCACAACCACAGGAGTCAAAAATCTATAATCGCACAGCAACCACAGGAGTCACAGATCTATAACCACACAGCACCACAACCACCGTAGTCACAGATCTATAACCGCACAGCCCCACAACCACAGGAGTCACAGATCTATAACCGCACAGCACTGCATCAACATGAGTCACAGATTTATAACTGCACAACACCGCAACCACAGGAGTCACAGATCTATAACCGCACAGCACTGCAACCACAGGAGTCACAGATCTATAACTGCAGAGCACCACAATCACCATAGTCACAGATCTATTACCGCACCGCAACAACCGGGGTCATAGATCTATAACCGCACAGCACCACAACCACCATAGTCACATTCTATAACCACACAGTACCACAACCACAGGAGTCAAAAATCTATAATCACACAGCAACCACAGGAGTCACAGATCTATAACCACACAGCACCACAACCACCGTAGTCACAGATCTATAACCGCACAGCCCCACAACCACAGGAGTCACAGATCTATAACCGCACAGCACTGCATCAACATAAGTCACAGATCTATAACTGCACAACACCGCAACCACAGGAGTCACAGTTCTATAAATGCGCAGCACCGTAACCACAGGAGTCACAGATCTATAACTGCACAGCACCGCAACCACAGGAGTCACAGATCTAGTACTGCACAGCACCACAACCACATGAGTCACAGATCTATTACTGCACAGCACTACAACCACAGATCTATTACTGCACAGCACCGAAACCACCGGGGTCATAGATTACTGCACAGCACCACAACCACTGGTCTCATAAATCTATCACCGCACAGCACCACAACCTCAAGAGTTACAGATCTATAACCGCACAGAACTGCAACCATAGAAGTCACAGATCTACAGTATATCCGCACAGCACCGCAACCACAAGAGTCACAGATCAATTACTGCATAGCACCACAACCACAGGAGTCACAGATCTATTATCACACAGCACTGCAACCACAGGAGTCACAGATCTATTATCGCACAGCACTGCAACCACAGGATTCACAGATCT
Source organism: Crinia signifera (assembly GCF_055691185.1). NCBI lineage: Eukaryota > Metazoa > Chordata > Amphibia > Anura > Myobatrachidae > Crinia > Crinia signifera. The sequence continues at coordinate 475,374,741 of NC_139217.1, read as the reverse complement.
ATTACTGCACAGCACCGCAACCACCAGAGTTATAGATGTAATACTGCACCAGAGACATAGATCTAATACTGCACAGCAACAAAACCACCTGAGTCAAAGATCTGTTATAGCATAGTACCGCAACCACTGGAGTCATATCTACACATCAACACAGCAACCAGATTCATAGATCTATTACCGCACAACATCACAACAACCAGAGACACAGCTCTTTAACCGCACAGCACCACAACCACCAGAGTAAAATATATATTACTGCACAGCACCACAACCATGGGAGTCACAGACTTATAACTGCACAGGACCGCAACCACAGGAGTCATAGATCTATTACTGCACAGCACCACAACCACAGTGTCACAGATCTATTACACCACAGCACCACAACTACATGAGTCACAGATCTATAGCCGCACAGTACCGCAACCACAGGAGTCATAGATCTCTTACCACACAGCACCACAACCACTGGTGTCACAGATCTATTAGCACACAGCAGCACAACCACTGCTGTCACAGATCTATTAGCACACAGCAGCACAACCATAGGTGTCTTAGATCTATTAGCACACAGCACCGCAACCACTGGGTTCATAGATCTGTTACTGAGAAAGCACCACAACCACTGGTGTCACAGATCTATAACAGCACAGCACCACAACCACTGGAGTCACAGATCTATTATCTCACATCACCACAACCACCAGAGCCATAGCTTTATTACCGCACAGCATCACAACCACTGGAGTCATAGATCTATTACCGCACAGCACCACAACCACTGGAGTCATAGATCTATTACTGCACAGCACCACAACCACTGGAGTCATAGATCTATTACTGCACAGCACCACAACCACTGGAGTCATAGACCTATTACCGCATAGCACCAGAAACACAACCTGGGTTATAGATTTATTACTGCAGAGCACTACAACCACTGGAGGCATAGATTTATTACTGCACAGCACCACAACCACTATAGTCATAGCACAGTACCACAACCACCGGAATTCTAGATCTATTATCGCACAACACCACAACAACCGAGTCATAGATCTATTATCTCACAGCACTATAACCACAGGAGTCCTAGACCTACCAGCACCACAACCACCACCAGGGTTATAGATGTATTACTGCACTGGAGTCAAAGATCTATTACTGCACAGCACCACAACCACAGGAGTCATAGATCTATTACCACACAGCACCACAACCCCAGAAGTCATAGATCTATTACCGCACAGCACCACAACCACAGAAGTCATAGATCTATTACCGCACAGCGCCACAACCACAGAAGTCACAGATCTATTACCTCACAGCATCACAACCAGGAGTCACAGACCTATTACCGCACAGCACCACAACCACCGGGTTCATATATCTATTATTGCACAGCACCAAAACCACCAGGTTCATATATCTATTACTGCACAGCACCACAACCACAGATCTATTACTGCACAGCACCGAAACCACCGGGTTCATATATCTATTACTGTACAGCACCACAGCCACTGGGGTCATATATCTATTACCGCACAGCACCACAACCACTGGGGTCATATATCTATTACCGCACAGCACCACAACCACTGGGGTCATACTGTAGATCTATTACCGCACAGCACCGCACCGCAACCACTGGGTGTCAGCAGCGCTGACAATTGTTGCTGCTGCGGCACTGCCACAGCAGAGTCCCTGTGCCCTTAGAAGGGCGGCCCAGGCACTTCCGCCCGGTGGCGGGATGCAGTGTTCTGCCCGGCCGGGGGACGCCGAATAAGGGGGCACGCAGGATGCGTCGCCCGGCGGTTGCCTAGCAACCAGGCGACGACGGGTGGCGCGCACCCAGCCAGCTGACTGTGATTCTAATCACAGTGGGCTGGGCACATGGCGGGGGCTGATTGGTTGGGCTATCCCTTTTAAGGGATCTGGCCCAGCTCAGCCCCGCCGGTGATATTGGTCCTAGCAGAGAGTTTTGCTCCCTGCTGTCCTGTCCCCTGCTGTCCAGTCTGGTTCTGTCCCGGTCCTGCCAGTCGTGGTCCTGTCAGAGTCTTGTCCTGCTTCAGTCTAGGTCCTGTCATCGTCCAGTTGCTTTCCTGGTCCAGTCACAGTCCAGCCATGGTCCAGTCTCTATCCTATCCTGGTCCTGTCCTGATCCGGTCTGGTCCTGGTCCCGTTCTGATCCGATCCTGTCTTGGGCCCGTCTCGGTCCGGTTGTAGTTCAGTCATTGTCCAGCTGTGGTTCAGTTGTTGTCCAGCTTTCATCTTGCTGTGGTCTGCGTCCAGTCTTGGTCCAGTTATGGTCTGGTTTGGTCCTGGTTCAGTCTTGATCCGGTTCCATCTTGGTCAGCGAGGCACCACCCAGTCCTGCCAAGTCGCTCCCGGTGTGCACGTTACCATCCTGTGCTGCCGGAGGGTTTGGTCAGGTCACGTAAGTGCTCCAGTAGAGCCTGGTTCTTTATTTCTGAGGGCAAGTGGCCCTTTATCCTAAGTTGTTATTATTATTATTGTCCTGGTCCAGCTCTCCGTGATTCGAAGAGGCCCACGGCTGTGGGTTCACGCCTGTTTTGGGGTATCGTTACTTTAAGGGTACTATTTTGTGTTGGTGTGTGTTTTGTTTGGTCGCGCCCCATTATTGCTTTGTCCGGTGCCTGTGACTCACTCCCCGTCCTTGGCCTGGTGCCGTTAGCCAGGGTGTCCTGTCCAGTTAGCGCCTGTAGTTAGATCTCCTATAGCTGTGCTGATGATGTGGCATGCCATGATTGGCTCCCCTTGGCCGGTTCCACTAGGCCTGCTAGCGGTGAGCCCTGATCGGCCTCTAATTGAAACGGCTGTTTACCGAAGGGCGGTGATTGCTTAATACTCAGGTTTAAGCTCTCCAAAGCTGGAGGGACCTTAACGCTCACCGAAGACGGCAGCTCCACCAGGGACGGCTCCATCAGCAGCCTGTGCTTCCCTTCTCCAGGCCTATTCTGGCTCCAACCTCCCATTCTTGCTGGGCATCTCCAGGGCCCCACACTGGCTGTTATTATTATTATCATCACTGTCGGGACAACGACTTAAACAGGCCCCTAAGAGCTGATACCTGAGCAACTCAACAATAAGGCCCCACGTGTGATTACTGCCACAAATCTCAGCTGTCTCCTGAGACCAATGGACGTCACCCAGCAGCCAATTCACACATTTGTTCCTGGATAATGGCTGTGACTGATGATGTGCGGGAATCCTGCAGTGACATTGGGGGTTATTCTAGTTCACTCTTTTTGACAAATTCCTTCTTAGATGGACAAAACCATGTACACTGCAGGGGGGCAGATGTAACATGTGCAGAGAGAATTAGATTTGGGTGGGGTTTTACTTCAAAGTGAGATCTATATTGCAGTGTAAAAATAAAGCAGGCAGTATTTACCCTGCACAGAAACAAAATAACTCACCCAAATCTATTTATCTCTGCACAAGAAACATCTGCCCCACCTGCAGTGCACATGGTTTTGTCCATCTAATGGGCCCTACACACATGCCGATGTGTGCAGGGCTACCTAGCTATGCTAGGTTGGGCTGTGCTGCGCCGCTATCGCCTAGCACACAGAGCTGACAGCCCACACACAGAGCGAGCTGTCAGCTCTGTGTGCTAAGCGAGCGGACAGCGCCAGTGTTCTCCGGTGGGAGAACACTGCCGATGCCGAGATTGATGGACACTGTCCATCAATCTCGGCCACCGATAAAGACGCGCACGGATGCCGATACAGCCCCCAGACATACACCGATGTGAGGGCATTTGCTAAGCGACTTTGCAAAACTAAGCAAAATCGCTTAGAAAATGCCTTAATATCGGCATGTGTGTAGGCCGTATAAGAAGGATTTTGTCAGAAAGAGTGAACTAAAATAAGGCCCATTGTCCTGTAATACTGCATGTGCCCTGCAGGTGGCAGTACATTCCCAGCATTATCAAAGTGCTAATAGAGACAGAGTACCTGTATAATGTGCAGATGATCATGTAACAAGCTGTCAGTAAACCGCTACAACATGACAGCCGTATCCTGCTGATCCCTGTGACAAGCTGTCAGTAAACTGCTACAACATGACAGCCGTATCCTGGTGATCCCTGTGACAAGCTGTCAGTAAACCGCTACAACATGACAGCCGTATCCTGGTGATCCCCGTGACAAGCTGTCAGTAAACCGCTACAACATGACAGCCGTATCCTGGTGATCCCTGTGACAAGCTGTCAGTAAACCGCTACAACATGACAGTCGGATCCTGGTGATCCCAGTGACAAGCTGTCAGTAAACCGCTACAACATGACAGCCGTATCCTGGTGATCCCCATGACAAGCTGTCAGTAAACCGCTACAACATGACAGCCGTATCCTGGTGATCCCCGTGACAAGCTGTCAGTAAACCGCTACAACATGACAGCCGTATCCTGGTGATCCCCATGACAAGCTGTCAGTAAACCGCTACAACATGACAGCCGTATCCTGGTGATCCCTGTGACAAGCTGTCAGTAAACCGCTACAACATGACAGCCGTATCCTGGTGATCCCTGTGACAAGCTGTCAGTAAACCGCTACAACATGACAGCCGTATCCTGGTGATCCCTGTGACAAGCTGTCAGTAAACCGCTACAACATGACAGCCGTATCCTGGTGATCCCCATGACAAGCTGTCAGTAAACTGCTACAACATGACAGCCGTATCCTGGTGATCCCCGTGACAAGCTGTCAGTAAACCGCTACAACATGACAGCCGTATCCTGGTGATCCCCGTGACAAGCTGTCAGTAAACCGCTACAACATGACAGCTGTATCCTGGTGATCCCTGTGACAAACTGTCAGTTAACCGCTACAACATGACAGCCGTATCCTGGTGATCCCCATGACAAGCTGTCAGTAAACCGCTACAACATGACAGCCGTATCCTGGTGATCCCTGTGACAAGCTGTCAGTAAACCGCTACAACATGACAGCCGTATCCTGGTGATCCCTGTGACAAGCTGTCAGTAAACCGCTACAACATGACAGCCGTATCCTGGTGATCCCTGTGACAAGCTGTCAGTAAACCGCTACAACATGACAGCCGTATCCTGGTGATCCCTGTGACAAGCTGTCAGTAAACCGCTACAACATGACAGTCGGATCCTGGTGATCCCCATGACAAGCTGTCAGTAAAGCACTACAACATGACAGCCGTATCCTGGTGATCCCCATGACAAGCTGTCAGTAAACCGCTACAACATGACAGTCGGATCCTGGTGATCCCAGTGACAAGCTGTCAGTAAACCGCTACAACATGACAGCCGTATCCTGGTGATCCCTGTGACAAGCTGTCAGTAAACCGCTACAACATGACAGCCGTATCCTGGTGATCCCTGTGACAAGCTGTCAGTAAACCGCTACAACATGACAGTCGGATCCTGGTGATCCCAGTGACAAGCTGTCAGTAAACCGCTACAACATGACAGCCGTATCCTGGTGATCCCCATGACAAGCTGTCAGTAAACCGCTACAACATGACAGCCGTATCCTGGTGATCCCCGTGACAAGCTGTCAGTAAACCGCTACAACATGACAGCCGTATCCTGGTGATCCCCATGACAAGCTGTCAGTAAACCGCTACAACATGACAGCCGTATCCTGGTGATCCCTGTGACAAGCTGTCAGTAAACCGCTACAACATGACAGCCGTATCCTGGTGATCCCTGTGACAAGCTGTCAGTAAACCGCTACAACATGACAGCCGTATCCTGGTGATCCCTGTGACAAGCTGTCAGTAAACCGCTACAACATGACAGCCGTATCCTGGTGATCCCCATGACAAGCTGTCAGTAAACTGCTACAACATGACAGCCGTATCCTGGTGATCCCCGTGACAAGCTGTCAGTAAACCGCTACAACATGACAGCCGTATCCTGGTGATCCCCGTGACAAGCTGTCAGTAAACCGCTACAACATGACAGCTGTATCCTGGTGATCCCTGTGACAAACTGTCAGTAAACCGCTACAACATGACAGCCGTATCCTGGTGATCCCCATGACAAGCTGTCAGTAAACCGCTACAACATGACAGCCGTATCCTGGTGATCCCTGTGACAAGCTGTCAGTAAACCGCTACAACATGACAGCCGTATCCTGGTGATCCCTGTGACAAGCTGTCAGTAAACCGCTACAACATGACAGCCGTATCCTGGTGATCCCTGTGACAAGCTGTCAGTAAACCGCTACAACATGACAGCCGTATCCTGGTGATCCCTGTGACAAGCTGTCAGTAAACCGCTACAACATGACAGTCGGATCCTGGTGATCCCCATGACAAGCTGTCAGTAAAGCACTACAACATGACAGCCGTATCCTGGTGATCCCCATGACAAGCTGTCAGTAAACCGCTACAACATGACAGTCGGATCCTGGTGATCCCAGTGACAAGCTGTCAGTAAACCGCTACAACATGACAGCCGTATCCTGGTGATCCCTGTGACAAGCTGTCAGTAAACCGCTACAACATGACAGCCGTATCCTGGTGATCCCTGTGACAAGCTGTCAGTAAACCGCTACAACATGACAGCCGTATCCTGGGGATCCCTGTGACAAGCTGTCAGTAAACCGCTACAACATGACAGTCGTATCCTGGGGATCCCTGTGACAAGCTGTCAGTAAACCACTACAACATGACAGCCGTATCCTGGTGATCCCTGTGACAAGCTGTCAGTAAACCGCTACAACATGACAGCCGTATCCTGTCGATCCCCGTGACAAGCTGTCAGTAAACCGCTCCAACATGACAGCCGTATCCTGTCGATCCCCGTGACAAGCTGTCAGTAAACCGCTACAACATGACAGCCGTATCCTGGGGATCCCTGTGACAAGCTGTCAGTAAACCGCTACAACATGACAGCCGTATCCTGGTGATCCCTGTGACAAGCTGTCAGTAAACAGCTACAACATGACAGCCGTATCCTGGTGATCCCCATGACAAGCTGTCAGTAAACCGCTACAACATGACAGCCGTATCCTGGTGATCCCCGTGACAAGCTGTCAGTAAACCGCTACAACATGACAGCCGTATCCTGGTGATCCCCATGACAAGCTGTCAGTAAATCGCTACAACATGAGAGCCGTATCCTGGTGATCCCCGTGACAAGCTGTCAGTAAACCGCTACAACATGACAGCCGTATCCTGGTGATCCCCATGACAAGCTGTCAGTAAACCGCTACAACATGACAGCCGTATCCTGGTGATCCCCATGACAAGCTGTCAGTAAACTGCTACAACATGACAGCCGTATCCTGGTGATCCCTGTGACAAGCTGTCAGTAAACCGCTACAACATGACAGCCGTATCCTGGTGATCCCTGTGACAAGCTGTCAGTAAACCGCTACAACATGACAGCCGTATCCTGGTGATCCCCATGACAAGCTGTCAGTAAACCGCTACAACATGACAGCCGTATCCTGGTGATCCCCATGACAAGCTGTCAGTAAACTGCTACAACATGACAGCCGTATCCTGGTGATCCCTGTGACAAGCTGTCAGTAAACCGCTACAACATGACAGCCGTATCCTAGTGATCCCTGTGACAAGCTGTCAGTAAACCGCTACAACATGACAGCCGTATCCTGGTGATCCCTGTGACAAACTGTCAGTAAACCGCTACAACATGACAGCCGTATCCTGGTGATCCCTGTGACAAACTGTCAGTAAACCGCTACAACATGACAGCCGTATCCTGGTGATCCCCATGACAAGCTGTCAGTAAACCGCTACAACATGACAGCCGTATCCTGGTGATCCCCATGACAAGCTGTCAGTAAACCGCTACAACATGACAGCCGTATCCTGGTGACAAACTGTCAGTAAACCGCTACAACATGACAGCCGTATCCTGGTGATCCCCGTGACAAGCTGTCAGTAAACCGCTACAACATGACAGCCGTATCCTGGTGATCCCTGTGACAAGCTGTCAGTAAACCGCTACAACATGACAGCCGTATCCTGGTGATCCCTGTGACAAGCTGTCAGTAAACCGCTACAACATGACATCTGTATCCTGGGGATCCCCATGACAAGCTGTCAGTAAACCGCTACAACATGACAGCCGTATCCTGGTGATCCCTGTGACAAGCTGTCAGTAAACCGCTACAACATGACAGTTGGATCCTGGTGATCCCCATGACAAGCTGTCAGTAAACCGCTACAACATGACAGCCGTATCCTGGTGATCCCCGTGACAAGCTGTCAGTAAACCGCTACAACATGACAGCCGTATCCTGGTGATCCCCGTGACAAGCTGTCAGTAAACCGCTACAACATGACAGCCGTATCCTGGTGATCCCCGTGACAAGCTGTCAGTAAACCGCTACAACATGACAGCCGTATCCTGGTGATCCCCGTGACAAGCTGTCAGTAAACCGCTACAACATGACAGTCGCATCCTGCTGATCCCCGTGACAAGCTGTCAGTAAACCGCTACAACATGACAGCCGTATCCTGGTGATCCCCATGACAAGCTGTCAGTAAACCGCTACAACATGACAGCCGTATCCTGGTGATCCCCGTGACAAGCTGTCAGTAAACCGCTACAACATGACAGCCGTATCCTGGTGATCCCCATGACAAGCTGTCAGTAAACCGCTACAACATGACAGCCGTATCCTGGTGATCCCCGTGACAAGCTGTCAGTAAACCGCTACAACATGACAGTCGGATCCTGGTGATCCCCATGACAAGCTGTCAGTAAACTGCTACAACAAGACAGCCGTATCCTGGTGATCCCCGTGACAAGCTGACAGTAAACCGCTACAACATAACAGCCTTATCCTGGTGATCCCCATGACAAGCTGTCAGTAAACCGCTACAACATGACAGCCGTATCCTGCTGATCCCCATGACAAGCTGTCAGTAAACCGCTACAACATGACAGCCGTATCCTGTTGATCCCCATGACAAGCTGTCAGTAAACCGCTACAACATGACAGTCAGATCCTGGTGATCCCCATGACAAGCTGTCAGTAAACCGCTACAACATAACAGCCTTATCCTGGTGATCCCCATGACAAGCTGTCAGTAAACCGCTACAACATGACAGCCGTATCCTGCTGATCCCCATGACAAGCTGTCAGTAAACCGCTACAACATGACAGCCGTATCCTGTTGATCCCCATGACAAGCTGTCAGTAAACCGCTACAACATGACAGTCAGATCCTGGTGATCCCCATGACAAGCTGTCAGTAAACCGCTACAACATGACAGTCGTATCCTGCTGATCCCATTTTTTTTTCACCCATCCTCCCGCTTCCCCGCAAACCCCTCGATTCCTCCCGGTTTTTGGCCTCAATGGAGAGAAAAAACTGTCTGCGCATGCGTGAATGCAATTTTACGGGGGCGGGGTCTGCATGCGCGACGTCATGACGACTTTAGGACGGGACGTCATGATATTTAAATCCCATACACACACACACACACACACACACACACACACACACACACACACACTGAACTCCTAAAGTGGTATTGGAAATACAGAAATATAACTGTGTGGGGTCCCCCAGATTTACATGAACCATCTCACAGCTCAAAATACAAAGGGGGCAGCTGTAATGCCATAGGACACCCTTCATGGGGTTCCCCGGCCAAAATGTTAACCTCCTCCAACTAGTGAGCCCAGGTTAATGGGGTCCCCAATTCTCGAATATACCCCAGGCGTGGGCTGATGCCCACGGCTATCCCCTGTGCCCATGGGCGAAGGGTGCGAGATTTCGCAAAAACATAAATATATAAATGCTGTGTGATATAAAGGGATGTATTTAGGATTCCAACACTGCCGTCGGATGTTTAAGGTGGGTATCAGGGGGCGGGTTAGGGTTGGGCACTAGGGGAAGGGTTTTAGTTAGGCACCATGGGGAAGGTTAGGGCTGGGCACTGGGGTAGGGTTAGGATTGGGCACTAGGGGGAGGGTTAGGGCTGGGCACTAGGGGTATGGTTAGGGTTGGGCACTAGGGGGAGGGTTTGGGTTCGGCACTGGGGGTAGGGTTAGGGTTGGGCACAAGGGTTAGAGTTGGGCTACTAGGGTTAGGTACTAGGGGTAGGGTTAGGGTTGGGCACTGGGGGGAGGGTTAGGGTTGGGCACAAGGGTTAGGGTTGGGTACTAGGGGGAGGGTTAGGGTTGGGCAGTAGGGTTAGGTACTGGGGGGAGGGTAGGGTTGGGTACTAGGGGGAGGGTTAGGGTTGGGCACTAGGGGAAGAGTTAGGGTTGGGCACTAGGGGAAGAGTTAGGGTTGGGCACTAGGGGAAGGGTTAGGGTTGGTTACTAGGGGAAGAGTTAGGGTTGGGCACTAGGGGAAGGGTTAGGGTTGGGCACTAGGGTTAGGTACTAGGGGTAGGGTTAGGGTTGGGCACTAGGGGAAGGGTTAGGGTTGGGCACTAGGGGAATGGTTAGGGTTGGGCACTAGGGGGAAGGTTAGAATTGGGTACTAGGGTTGGGCACATGGGGAGGGTACTAGGGGGAGGGTTAGGGTTGGGTACTAGGGGAAGGGTTAAGGTTGGGCACTAGGGGGAGGGTTAGGGTTGGGCACTAGGGGGAAGGTTAGAATTGGGTACTAGGGGGAGGGTTAGGGATGGGCACTAGGGTTAGGTACTAGGGGGAGGGTTAGGGTTGGGCACTAGGGGAAGGGTTAGGGTTGGGCACTAGGGGAAGGGTTAGGGTTGGGCACTAGGGGGAAGGTTAGAATTGGGTACTAGGGTTGGGCACTAGGGGAGCGTTAGGGATCGGATGTGAGAGGGTTTGATTAGTGTTAAAATACTTATTGGGATCCATAGGAATTCCAAGCTTTGGGATTCCGCTGTCAGGATTCTGCCCACTGGGATATCATATCCGACCCCTGTAGTTCATACTCACACTACATACTCACCTTCTCAATGGTGCTGATGGGAGTCCTTGACCAGTAGGTATCCAATCACTTACCCGATTCAGCGAGCTTGGAAACATTGTATATATGTACTGCATATACAGCGTCTCCCCAGTTCTGACCGCATGGTTTCCTGCATCTAAGCGCTGATTGGCTAAGAGGCATTCCTCTCAGCCAATCTGCAGACGGCAACTATGGTGGAGCCCCTGCGGGTGTTCGGTCAGTTAGGTCTTAATTCAAGTGGGCGAAGGGACCTTGTGCCGTGACAGGGGAGGAGAGGGGGCGGAGAGAGGAGGAGCAAGGTCGGAACAAGAGACCTTGTGCCGTGACAGGGGAGGAGAGGGGGCGGAGAGAGGAGGAGCAAGGTCGGAACAAGAGACCTTGTGCCGTGACACGGGAGGAGAGGGGGCGGGAGAGAGGAGGAGCAAGGTCGGAACAAGAGACCTTGTGCCGTGACAGGGGAGGAGAGGGGGCGGAGAGAGGAGGAGCAAGGTCGGAACAAGAGACCTTGTGCCGTGACAGGGGAGGAGAGGGGGCGGAGAGAGGAGGAGCAAGGTCGGAACAAGAGACCTTGTGCCGTGACAGGGGAGGAGAGGGGGCGGAGAGAGGAGGAGCAAGGTCGGAACAAGAGACCTTGTGCCGTGAAAGGGGAGGAGAGGGGGCGGAGAGAGGAGGAGCAAGGTCGGAACAAGAGACCTTGTGCCGTGACAGGGGAGGAGAGGGGGCGGAGAGAGGAGGAGCAAGGTCGGAACAAGAGACCTTGTGCCGTGACAGGGGAGGAGAGGGGGCGGAGAGAGGAGGAGCAAGGTCGGAACAAGAGACCTTGTGCCGTGACAGGGGAGGAGAGGGGGCGGAGAGAGGAGGAGCAAGGTCGGAACAAGAGACCTTGTGCCGTGACAGGGGAGGAGAGGGGGCGGAGAGAGGAGGAGCAAGGTCGGAACAAGAGACCTTGTGCCGTGAAAGGGGAGGAGAGGGGGCGGAGAGAGGAGGAGCAAGGTCGGAACAAGAGACCTTGTGCCGTGACAGGGGAGGAGAGGGGGCGGAGAGAGGAGGAGCAAGGTCGGAACAAGAGACCTTGTGCCGTGACAGGGGAGGAGAGGGGGCGGAGAGAGGAGGAGCAAGGTCGGAACAAGAGACCTTGTGCGGTGACAGGGGAGGAGAGGGGGCGGAGAGAGGAGGAGCAAGGTCGGAACAAGAGACCTTGTGCGGTGACAGGGGAGGAGAGGGGGCGGAGAGAGGAGGAGCAAGGTCGGAACAAGAGACCTTGTGCCGTGACAGGGGAGGAGAGGGGGAGGAGAGAGGAGGAGCAAGGTCGGAACAAGAGACCTTGTGCCGTGACAGGGGAGGAGAGGGGGCGGAGAGAGGAGGAGCAAGGTCGGAACAAGAGACCTTGTGCCGTGACAGGGGAGGAGAGGGGGCGGAGAGAGGAGGAGCAAGGTCGGAACAAGAGACCTTGTGCGGTGACAGGGGAGGAGAGGGGGCGGAGAGAGGAGGAGCAAGGTCGGAACAAGAGACCTTGTGCGGTGACAGGGGAGGAGAGGGGGCGGAGAGAGGAGGAGCAAGGTCGGAACAAGAGACCTTGTGCCGTGACAGGGGAGGAGAGGGGGCGGAGAGAGGAGGAGCAAGGTCGGAACAAGAGACCTTGTGCCGTGACAGGGGAGGAGAGGGGGCGGAGAGAGGAGGAGCAAGGTCGGAACAAGAGACCTTGTGCCGTGACAGGGGAGGAGAGGGGGCGGAGAGAGGAGGAGCAAGGTCGGAACAAGAGACCTTGTGCCGTGACAGGGGAGGAGAGGGGGCGGAGAGAGGAGGAGCAAGGTCGGAACAAGAGACCTTGTGCCGTGACAGGGGAGGAGAGGGGGCGGAGAGAGGAGGAGCAAGGTCGGAACAAGAGACCTTGTGCCGTGACAGGGGAGGAGAGGGGGCGGAGAGAGGAGGAGCAAGGTCGGAACAAGAGACCTTGTGCCGTGACAGGGGAGGAGAGGGGGCGGAGAGAGGAGGAGCAAGGTCGGAACAAGAGACCTTGCGCGGTGACAGGGGAGGAGAGGGGGCGGAGAGAGGAGGAGCAAGGTCGGAACAAGAGACCTTGCGCCGTGACAGGGGAGGAGAGGGGGCGGAGAGAGGAGGAGCAAGGTCGGAACAAGAGACCTTGCGCCGTGACAGGGGAGCAGAGGGGGCGGAGAGAGGAGGAGCAAGGTCGGAACAAGAGACCTTGCGCCGTGACAGGGGAGGAGAGGGGGCGGAGAGAGGAGGAGCAAGGTCGGAACAAGAGACCTTGTGCCGTGACAGGGGAGGAGAGGGGGCGGAGAGAGGAGGAGCAAGGTCGGAACAAGAGACCACCTTGTGCCGTGACAGGGGAGGAGAGGGGGAGGAGAGAGGAGGAGCAAGGTCGGAACAAGAGACCTTGTGCCGTGACAGGGGAGGAGAGGGGGCGGAGAGAGGAGGAGCAAGGGGAGGAGAGGGGGCGGAGAGAGGAGGAGCAAGGTCGGAACAAGAGACCACCTTGTGCCGTGACAGGGGAGGAGAGGGGGCGGAGAGAGGAGGAGCAAGGTCGGAACAAGAGACCACCTTGTGCCGTGACAGGGGAGGAGAGGGGGAGGAGAGAGGAGGAGCAAGGTCGGAACAAGAGACCTTGTGCCGTGACAGGGGAGGAGAGGGGGAGGAGAGAGGAGGACCAAGGTCGGAACAAGAGACCTTGTGCCGTGACAGGGGAGGAGAGGGGGCGGGGAGAGGAGGAGCAAGGTCGGAACAAGAGACCACCTTGTGCCGTGACAGGGGAGGAGAGGGGGAGGAGAGAGGAGGAGCAAGGTCGGAACAAGAGACCTTGTGCCGTGACAGGGGAGGAGAGGGGGAGGAGAGAGGAGGAGCAAGGTCGGAACAAGAGACCTTGTGCCGTGACAGGGGAGGAGAGGGGGCGGGGAGAGGAGGAGCAAGGTCGGAACAAGAGACCACCTTGTGCCGTGACAGGGGAGGAGAGGGGGAGGAGAGAGGAGGAGCAAGGTCGGAACAAGAGACCTTGTGCCGTGACAGGGGAGGAGAGGGGGCGGGGAGAGGAGGAGCAAGGTCGGAACAAGAGACCACCTTGTGCCGTGACAGGGGAGGAGAGGGGGAGGAGAGAGGAGGAGCAAGGTCGGAACAAGAGACCTTGTGCCGTGACAGGGGAGGAGAGGGGGCGGAGAGAGGAGGAGCAAGGTCGGAACAAGAGACCTTGTGCGGTGACAGGGGAGGAGAGGGGGCGGAGAGAGGAGGAGCAAGGTCGGAACAAGAGACCACCTTGTGCCGTGACAGGGGAGGAGAGGGGGCGGGGAGAGGAGGAGCAAGGTCGGAACAAGAGACCACCTTGTGCCGTGACAGGGGAGGAGAGGGGGCGGGGAGAGGAGGAGCAAGGTCGGAACAAGAGACCACCTTGTGCCGTGACAGGGGAGGAGAGGGGGAGGAGAGAGGAGGAGCAAGGTCGGAACAAGAGACCTTGTGCCGTGACAGGGGAGGAGAGGGGGCGGGGAGAGGAGGAGCAAGGTCGGAACAAGAGACCTTGTGCCGTGACAGGGGAGGAGAGGGGGAGGAGAGAGGAGGAGCAAGGTCGGAACAAGAGACCTTAACTGGAATAATCGCATGATAATATCGTGTCCAGATCCGACAGGTAAAAGGTCGACAGGGTCAAAAGGTCAACAGACAAAAGGTCGACAACAAGAGTGTAACTACCATAGGTGCTGGGGGTGCAGCTGCTATGGGGCCCAGAGCTGAGAGGGGCCCACTTTGCCTGTCAAAGTATCATGTGCTATATACATTTTTCAGCATTAGGTTATAAATAGGGGCCCTTACAAAACTTTTGCTATGGGGCCCACATGGATCTAGTTACGCCACTTGGACTCGACATGGAAAAAGGTTGACAATGTTTTTAGGGTGTCCATGTCGACATAGCCCAACATAGACACTGTCTAAGTGCCCCGTGTCCCCTGGCATGGCTCGCTGCGCTCGGCACTATCTTATTCTCCCACGCGCCCTAGTGGATGGCAGGGCATGAAACACCGCCTGCCGGCACGTCAGCTGAAAATTTAGTAAAATAATGCATGTCTACCTTTCCATGTCGACCTTTTGACCATTTAGACCTATTGTGTGTCGACATTTAAACCCCGTCGACCTTTTGACTGTGGACCTTGTGACTGTCCGTCATGAGTCAGTCTATGACATGTAAGTAGCGTGCTATAGGTACACACTGCCGGGAAAGGGTTAACAAACTATATTATTAATGATGTGCCGGGGTATTATTATAAGCACCTCGCCCTCACCGTGGCAACCAGGAGGGGGTGGGGAAAGCAGAGAATGGGGATCGCTACTGTCGGGTCAAGGGTCAGTTAGTAATCAATATACTTATATAAACACTGTAACTATACAGTGACATGTCCTGTGCTGGCTGGGTGGGGGCCACACGTGGCTCTAGGAACTGTCTGCTCGCAGGCCCACATTACACATTCCTATGTCACTTTATTCTACATTTTACACAGACCTGGATGAGCTACGGCAGATGGCGGTAATTGCTGCGTACAAGCAATACAATGTAATTATACGTAGCTCATTATACCACACATCCCAGGTCGTCAAATTGGGGAGAACATTATTATTGTGCTCCCAGAGTCCTCTAGTCCCAGACAGCGCCAGATTAAGGTCTCAATGGGCCTGGAGCTGAAAATGATCAAGGGCCTATTAATAGGGGTTGTGGCCAGCACCTACAATGTGGGGGGCGCAGGGCCGGACTAACAATGGGCCTGATACAGCTACAGCTCCAGGCCCACTCTCCAAATAGGCCCATTTTGTAGCTGAGGGATGGGGCTTTCCAACGAGCCCAGCCTCGCATCGCTAGCCCCCTGGGAACTGGAGATACCGCCGGCAAAGCTGGAACATTTTCCCTATAGGATAACATGGGACCCGCTAATTCCGACCCTCACCCAGTTCCGACGGCTGCCAGGTCTCCCCTGGCATCACATAAGCTCTTATTCGAACCCAGGGACGTGCATAATAGATATAAAATAATAGATTATTTTAAAAAAATACAAAGATATTTATATCACATATACTGTGAAATAAATATCTTCTTGACATTTTTTTTATAATCTATGTGGTGAGCCTGTTGAGACGTGCGGGAGGCTGGGAGGCAGTGGGAGCCGTGCCTCCCGCTGACAATTACAAACTGTCAGCAGCGGGGGGGGGCGGGGCTAAATTGCCGGGACTAAAAGAGGCAGATAAACGCATTGAAAAGTATTGAGGAAGCGGCACCTACACATTTGCTTCAGTGACAGGGACGTGCCTTTAGCTCACATCAAAGCACGCCCCTGTCACTGAGACAGATGTGATAGGACAGCGGATCAGGCTGTCACACACTGACAGCCTGTATCCGCTGTCACTGAATCTGCAGTGCACGGGCAAGTGGTGCACCGTGCTGGCGTCTGCTATATGACAGACAGCGCTGTCCGTGAACTGTGCAGCGCCAACCCTTCCCCATGTGTACTGTCCCCTCATACTCTGCTGGCGGCCGCCACTGCTCTGATCAAGCTCTATGTCAGACAGCGGCGGCGGGGATCCCTGCAGCACTCACCCTTACCCTCCTTCCTAGTTTGTCCCCGCATACTACACTGTGCTGGCAGCCGCCGCTGGCACGCTGCTCTTGTCAAACTCTGACAGGCAGCGGTGCCGGGGAACCCTGCAGCGCCCACCCTAGCCCTCCTTCCCAGTTTGTCCCTGAGCTTTGGCTCCTCCCACTATCTACCGGCAACCATGGTGACGGGCCTCCGCGCGCCTGCAGCCCCTGTTATGGATGTTGGCAAGGATGAGAGGAAGTTGACCCGACACACAGTACAGCCGCACAGCTGTCCCACGGTGACTGCCTTACCACAGCCAGCTCTGCCTCCTGCCTTTCTACACTACGCCAATGGTAAAGATATATGGGCATGGTAGGGTGATGGATGTATATACTGTAAGGCTATTTGGGGAGGGAAAAATGATAAATGATAGGCATCAGGTGTGTGATGTTTTTTTATGTATGGGGGGGGTGTGTGTGTGCACAAAATTGGAATACAATGTGTGTGTTTTGGGGTGTACAGTATATATACTGTATATATCATCATTGGGGATGTCTTGCTCTGCCAGCCTGTTGCTCACCACCCCCAATCTTTGCTTCTATGCTGAAAGTGGCATATATTTTAAATGTGGGCAGGCCGGCAGCCTATCAGAGCTCGCAGACCAGTAGCCACAGTGATTGTCCGCCAGACTCTGAGCTCCGATTTGCTCATGACCTGGCGCTCCCATATTTGAAATATCCACCAGCCACAGCACCTCTGCATAATGTGACATGGGCATTATGGTGTGCGGTATAATGTGACATGGGCATTACGGTGTGAAATATAATGTGACATGGGCATTACGGTGTGCAATATAATGTGATATAGGAAGGAGCCAGCTTTTGGCTGCAGCCAGATAACTGCACAGGGAACCTCAGGAAGGAGCCAGCTGTTGGCTGCAGCCAGATAACTGCGCAGGGAACCTCAGGAAGGAGCCAGCTGTTGGTTGTGGCCAGATAACTGTGCAGGGAACCTCAGGAAGGAGCCAGCTTTTGGCTGCAGCCAGATAACTGCACAGGGAACCTCAGGAAGGAGCCAGCTGTTGACTGCGGCCAGATAACTGTGCAGGGAACCTCAGGAAGGAGCCAGCTTTTGGCTGCAGCCAGATAACTGCACAGGGAACCTCAGGAAGGAGCCAGCTGTTGGCTGCAGCCAGATAACTGCACAGGGAACCTCAGGAAGGAGCCAGCTGTTGGCTGCAGCCAGATAACTGCACAGGGAACCTCAGGAAGGAGCCAGCTGTTGGCTGGGGCCAGATAACTGCACATGGAACCTCAGGAAGGAGACAGCTGTTGGCTGCGGCCAGATAACTGCACAGGGAACCTCAGGAAGAAGCCAGCTGTTGGCTGGGGCCAGATAACTGCACAGGGAACCTCAGGAAGGAGACAGCTGTTGGCTGCGGCCAGATAACTGCACAGGAAACCTCAAGAAGGAGCCAGCTGTTGGCTGCAGCCAGATAACTGCACAGGGAACCTCAGGAAGGAGCCAGCTGTTGGTTGTGGCCAGATAACTGCGCAGGGAACCTCAGGAAGGAGCCAGCTTTTGGCTGCAGCCAGATAACTGCACAGGGAACCTCAGGAAGGAGCCAGCTGTTGGCTGCAGCCAGATAACTGCACAGGGAACCTCAGGAAGAAGCCAGCTGTTGGCTGGGGCCAGATAACTGCACATGGAACCTCAGGAAGGAGACAGCTGTTGGCTGCGGCCAGATAACTGCACAGGGAACCTCAGGAAGAAGCCAGCTGTTGGCTGGGGCCAGATAACTGCACAGGGAACCTCCGGAAGGAGACAGCTGTTGGCTGCGGCCAGATAACTGCACAGGGAACCTCAGGAAGGAGCCAGCTGTTGGCTGCAGCCAGATAACTGCACAGGGAACCTCAGGAAGGAGCCAGCTGTTGGCTGAAGCCAGATAACTGCGCAGGGAACCTCAGGAAGGAGCCAGCTGTTGGCTGTGGCCAGATAACTGTGCAGGGAACCTCAGGAAGGAGCCAGCTGTTGATTGTGGCCAGATAACTGCACAGGGAACCTCAGGAAGGAGCCAACTGTTGGCTGCGGCCAGATAACTGTGCAGAGAACTTAAGGAAGGAGCCAGCTGTTGGCTGCGGCCTTATGACTGTGCAGAGAACCTTAGGAAGGAGCCAGCTGTTGGTTGCGGCCAGATAACTGCACAGAGAACCTCAGGAAGGAGCCAGCTGTTGGTTGCGGTCAGATGACTGCATAGAGAACCTCAGGACAGAGCCAGATGTCGGCTGTGGCTACATAACTGCACAGGGAACCTCAGGAAGAAGCCAGCTATTGGCTGCGGCCAGATGACTGCACAGGCAACCTCAGGAAGGTGCCAGCTGTTGGCTGTGGTCAGATTACTGCACAGGGAACTTCAGGAAGGAGCCAGCTGTTGGCTGGGGCCAGATGGCTGTGTAGAGAACCTCTGGAAGGAGACAGCTGTTGGCTGTGGCTAGATAACTGCGCTGGGAACCTCAGGAAGGAGCCAGCTGTTGGCTGCGACCAGATAACTGCGCAGGGAACCTCAGGAAGGAGCCAGCTGTTGGCTGCAGCCAGATAACTGCGCAGGGAACCTCAGGAAGGAGCCAGCTGTTGGCTGCGGCCAGATAACTGCGCAGGGCACCTCAGGAAGGAGCCAGCTGTTGGCTGCGGCCAGATAACTGCGCAGGGAACCTCCGGAAGGAGACAGCTGTTGGCTGCGGCCAGATAACTGCACAGGGAACCTCAGGAAGGAGCCAGCTGTTGGCTGCAGCCAGATAACTGCACAGGGAACCTCAGGAAGGAGCCAGCTGTTGGCTGAAGCCAGATAACTGCGCAGGGAACCTCAGGAAGGAGCCAGCTGTTGGCTGTGGCCAGATAACTGTGCAGGGAACCTCAGGAAGGAGCCAGCTGTTGATTGTGGCCAGATAACTGCACAGGGAACCTCAGGAAGGAGCCAACTGTTGGCTGCGGCCAGATAACTGTGCAGAGAACTTAAGGAAGGAGCCAGCTGTTGGCTGCGGCCTTATGACTGTGCAGAGAACCTTAGGAAGGAGCCAGCTGTTGGTTGCGGCCAGATAACTGCACAGAGAACCTCAGGAAGGAGCCAGCTGTTGGTTGCGGTCAGATGACTGCATAGAGAACCTCAGGACAGAGCCAGATGTCGGCTGTGGCTACATAACTGCACAGGGAACCTCAGGAAGAAGCCAGCTATTGGCTGCGGCCAGATGACTGCACAGGCAACCTCAGGAAGGTGCCAGCTGTTGGCTGTGGTCAGATTACTGCACAGGGAACTTCAGGAAGGAGCCAGCTGTTGGCTGGGGCCAGATGGCTGTGTAGAGAACCTCTGGAAGGAGACAGCTGTTGGCTGTGGCTAGATAACTGCGCTGGGAACCTCAGGAAGGAGCCAGCTGTTGGCTGCGACCAGATAACTGCGCAGGGAACCTCAGGAAGGAGCCAGCTGTTGGCTGCAGCCAGATAACTGCGCAGGGAACCTCAGGAAGGAGCCAGCTGTTGGCTGCGGCCAGATAACTGCGCAGGGCACCTCAGGAAGGAGCCAGCTGTTGGCTGCGGCCAGATAACTGCGCAGGGCACCTCAGGAAGGAGCCAGCTGTTGGCTGCGGCCAGATAACTGCGCAGGGAACCTCAGGAAGGAGCCAGCTGTTGGCTGCGGCCAGATAACTGCGCAGGGAACCTCAGGAAGGAGCCAGCTGTTGGCTGCAGCCAGATAACTGCACAGGGAACCTCAGGAAGGAGCTAGCTGTTGGCTGCGGCCAGATAACTGCGCAGGGAACCTCAGGAAGGAGCTAGCTGTTGGCTGCAGCCAGATAACTGCGCAGGGAACCTCAGGAAGGAGCTAGCTGTTGGCTGCGGCCAGATAACTGCACAGGGAACCTCAGGAAGGAGCTAGCTGTTGGCTGCGGCCAGATAACTGCGCAGGGAACCTCAGGAAGGAGCCAGCTGTTGGCTGCGGCCAGATAACTGCGCAGGGAACCTCAGGAAGGAGCTAGCTGTTGGCTGCGGCCAGATAACTGCGCAGGGAACCTCAGGAAGGAGCTAGCTGTTGGCTGCAGCCAGATAACTGCGCAGGGAACCTCAGGAAGGAGCCAGCTGTTGGCTGCGGCCAGATGGGCAGATCTTCTCTGTTTATATTTATTCCGATAATGCTATTAGCTGCAAATTAGTCTGTGAAAACTCGCTCGGGCAGATGCCCCCCCCTCCCCCCACTGCCACAAATCTTCACCATCACTAATTATACTCGTCCCTCCGCTTTTAATTAAGTCATTTGTTTCTCTGCTTTTTTCCCTCCACACAGTTTGCAGTTTAATGTGAGCCAAGGCGTACAGCTTGTAATAGCCCTAATTAATGTAGCGGGTGCTTCCCCCAGACCGAGCGTAACCCTCTGTGCGCCGAGGACCCTGCAATAACACAAATACCTTGTGACCACATCCTATAATTCCATGGGATGGGTGTCTGAGAGAGTCACAGGCTGCTTTGGGGGCTCATTCAGAGGGGATGGAGACATTGCGTCGCCTGCATCTATTGGTGCTCGCCCCTCCACGGCCTTATGCCAACGCAGCTGCAGAGTTGTTCCCTGTTGGGCATGATGTGCGTTTCTAGGTGCAAATACTGAGGTTGCCAGTGTCAGCGCCATCGATGGCAGGTGCAGAATCTCTATCTGAGTAAGCGTTTCAGCGGCACACCAGCGACACGCCCGTACATCTCAATACACTGCGCATGTGTACGGTTCACAGTACCCACCCGCGAGGCCGTCCTGCGATGAACTCCTGCAACTAGTTCTGTTCGCTCGCGGTTCACAAGGTGATTGACAGCCAGTGGGCGTGACGGCGTGGAAAATGGGCATTTTTTGGGAGTGCTAAGAAAACGCTGTGGGCCAGATGTATTAAGCTTCAAATGTGATAAAATGGAGAGTGATAAACAGGCAGCCAATCAGCTCATACCTGTCATTTTTTTAAACCCAGTCTGTAACATGGCAGTTAGGAGCTGATTGGCTGGTTGTTTATCACTCTCCACTGTATCACTTTTGAAGCTTGATACATCTGGCCCTGAGAGCATTGGGGTAAACGCAGGAGTGTGA
The DNA here is from genome assembly GCF_055691185.1 of Crinia signifera. NCBI lineage: Eukaryota > Metazoa > Chordata > Amphibia > Anura > Myobatrachidae > Crinia > Crinia signifera. Next base: position 475,353,139 of record NC_139217.1, on the reverse strand, counting down.
CATCAGCTCCAGCCCAGAAGTGCCTGTTAGGGGAGGTGTGTGACATCAGCTCCAGCCCGGAAGTGCCTGTTAGGGGAGGTGTGTGACATCAGCTCCAGCCCGGAAGTGCCTGTTAGGGGAGGTGTGTGACATCATCTCCAGCCCAGAAGTGCCTGTTAGGGGAGGTGTGTGACATCAGCTCCAGCCCGGAAGTGCTTGTTAGGGGAGGTGTGTGACATCAGCTCCAGCCCAGAAGTGCCTGTTAGGGGAGGTGTGTGACATCAGATCCAGCCCGGAAGTGCCTGTTAGGAGAGGTGTGTGACATCAGCTCCAGCCCGGAAGTGCCGGTTAGGGGAGGTGTGTGACATCAGCTCCAGCCCAGAAGTGCCTGTTAGGGGAGGTGTGTGACATCAGCTCCAGCCCGGAAGTGCCTGTAAGGGGAGGTGTACAGTATAGGGGAGCACAGAGTGGTATATGATAGAGCAGTACAGTATAGTGGAGCACAGAGTGGTATATGATAGAGCAGTACAGTATAGGGGAGCACAGAGTGGTATATGATAGAGCAGTACAGTATAGGGGAGCACAGAGTGGTATATGATAGAGCAGTACAGTATAGAGAGCACAGAGTGGTATATGATAGAGCAGTACAGTATAGGGGAGCAGAGAGTGGTATATGATAGAGCAGTACAGTATAGGGGGCACAGAGTGGTATATGATATAGCAGTACAGTATAGGGGAGCACAGAGTGGTATATGATAGAGCAGTACAGTATAGGGGCACAGAGTGGTATATGATAGAGCAGTACAGTGTAGGGGAGCACAGAGTGGTATATGATAGAGCAGTACAGTATAGGGGAGCACAGAGTGGTATATGATAGAGTAGTACAGTATAGGGGAACACAGAGTGGTATATGATAGAGCAGTACAGTATAGGGGAGCACAGATTGGTATATGATAGAGCAGTACAGTATAGGGGAGCACAGAGTGGTATATGATAGAGCAGTACAGTATAGGGGAGCACAGAGTGGTATATGATAGAGCAGTACAGTATAGGGGAGCACAGAGTGGTATATGATAGAGCAGTACAGTGTAGGGGCACAGAGTGGTATATGATAGAGCAGTACAGTATAGGGGAGCACAGAGTGGTATATGATACAGCAGTACAGTATAGGTGAGCACAGAGTGGTATATGATAGAGCAGTACAGTATAGGGGAACACATAGTGGTATATGATAGAGCAGTACAGTATAGGGGAGCACAGAGTGGTATATGATAGAGCAGTACAGTATAGGGGAGCACAGAGTGGTATATGATAGAGCAGTACAGTGTAGGGGCACAGAGTGGTATATGATAGAGCAGTACAGTATAGGGGGCACCGAGTGGTATATGATATAGCAGTACAGTATAGGGGAGCACAGAGTGGTATATGATAGAGCAGTACAGTATAGGGGAACACAGAGTTGTATATGATACAGCAGTACAGTATAGGGGAGCACAGAGTGGTATATGATAGAGCAGTACAGTATAGGGGAACACAGAGTGGTATATGATAGAGCAGTACAGTATAGAGAAGCACAGAGTGGTATATGATAGAGCAGTACAGTATAGGGGAGCACAGAGTGGTATATGATAGAGCAGTACAGTATAGTATAGGGGCACAGAGTGGTATATGATAGAGCAGTACAGTATAGGGGAGCACAGAGTGGTATATGATAGAGCAGTACAGTATAGGGGAGCACAGAGTGGTATATGATACAGCAGTACAGTATAGGGGAGCACAGAGTGGTATATGATAGAGCAGTACAGTATAGGGGGCACAGAGTGGTATATGATAGAGCAGTACAGTATAGGGAGCACAGAGTGGTATATGATAGAGCAGTACATTATAGGGGAGCACAGAGTGGTATATGATAGAGCAGTGCAGTATAGGGGAACACATAGTGGTATATGATACAGCAGTACAGTAAAGTGGAGCACAGAGAGATATATGATACAGCAGTACAGTATAGGGGAGCACAGAGTGGTATATGATAGAGCAGTACAGTATAGGGGAGCACAGAGTGGTATATGATAGAGCAGTACAGTATAGGGGAGCACAGAGTGGTATATGATAGAGCAGTACAGTATAGGGGAGCACAGAGTGGTATATGATAGAGCAGTACAGTATAGGGGAGCACAGAGTGGTATATGATACAGCAGTACAGCATAGAGAGCACAGAGTGGTATATGATACAGCAGTACAGTATAGGGAGCACAGAGTGGTATATGATAGAGCAGTACAGTATAGGGGAGCACAGAGTGGTATATGATACAGCAGTACAGTATAGGGGCACAGAGTGGTATATGATAGAGCAGTACAGTATAGGGGAGCACAGAGTGGTATATGATACAGCAGTACAGTATAGGGAGCACAGAGTGGTATATGATAGAGCAGTACAGTATAGGGAGCACAGAGTGGTATATGATAGAGCAGTACAGTATAGCTAGCACAGAGTGGTATATGATAGAGCAGTACAGTATAGGGGAGCACAGAGTGGTATATGATAGAGCAGTACAGTATAGAGAGCACAGAGTGGTATATGATCGAGCAGTACAGTATAGGGAGCACAGAGTTGTATATGATAGAGCAGTACAGTATAGGGAGCACAGAGTGGTATATGATAGAGCAGTACAGTATAGGGGAACACAGAGTGGTATATTATAGAGCAGTACAGTATAGGGGAGCACAGAGTTGTATATGATAGAGCAGTACAGTATAGGGGAGCACAGAGTGGTATATGATAGAGCAGTACAGTATAGGGGAACACAGAGTTGTATATGATACAGCAGTACAGTATAGGGGAGCACAGAGTGGTATATAATATAGCAGTACAGTATAGGGGAACACGGAGTGGTATATGATAGAGCAGTACAGTATAGAGAAGCACAGAGTGGTATATGATAGAGCAGTACAGTATAGGGGAGCACAGAGTGGTATATGATAGAGCAGTACAGTATAGGGAGCACAGAGTGGTATATGATAGAGCAGTACAGTATAGGGGAGCACAGAGTGGTATATGATACAGCAGTACAGTATAGGGGAGCACAGAGTGGTATATGATAGAGCAGTACAGTATAGGGGGCACAGAGTGGTATATGATAGAGCAGTACAGTATAGGGAGCACAGAGTGGTATATGATAGAGCAGTACATTATAGGGGAGCACAGAGTGGTATATGATAGAGCAGTGCAGTATAGGGGAACACAGAGTGGTATATGATACAGCAGTACAGTAAAGTGGAGCACAGAGAGATATATGATACAGCAGTACAGTATAGGGGAGCACAGAGTGGTATATGATAGAGCAGTACAGTATAGGGGAGCACAGAGTGGTATATGATAGAGCAGTACAGTATAGGGGAGCACAGAGTAGTATATGATAGAGCAGTACAGTATAGGGGAGCACAGAGTGGTATATGATAGAGCAGTACAGTATAGGGGAGCACAGAGTGGTATATGATACAGCAGTACAGTATAGAGAGCACAGAGTGGTATATGATAGAGCAGTACAGTATAGGGAGCACAGAGTGGTATATGATAGAGCAGTACAGTATAGGGGAGCACAGAGTGGTATATGATACAGCAGTACAGTATAGGGGCACAGAGTGGTATATGATAGAGCAGTACAGTATAGGGGAGCACAGAGTGGTATATGATACAGCAGTACAGTATAGGGAGCACAGAGTGGTATATGATAGAGCAGTACAGTATAGGGAGCACAGAGTGGTATATGATAGAGCAGTACAGTATAGCTAGCACAGAGTGGTATATGATAGAGCAGTACAGTATAGGTGAGCACAGAGTGGTATATGATAGAGCAGTACAGTATAGGGAGCACAGAGTGGTATATGATCGAGCAGTACAGTATAGGGAGCACAGAGTTGTATATGATAGAGCAGTACAGTATAGGGAGCACAGGGTGGTATATGATAGAGCAGTACAGTATAGGGGAACACAGAGTGGTATATTATAGAGCAGTACAGTATAGGGGAGCACAGAGTTGTATATGATAGAGCAGTACAGTATAGGGGAGCACAGAGTGGTATATGATAGAGCAGTACAGTATAGGGGAGCACAGAATGGTATATGATAGAGCAGTACAGTATAGGGGAGCACAGAGTGGTATAGGGGAGCACAGAGTGGTATATGATAGAGCAGTACAGTATAGGGGAGCACAGAGTGGTATATGATAGAGCAGTACAGTAGAGGGGAGCACAGAGTGGTATATGATAGAGCAGTACATTATAGGGGAGCACAGAGTGGTATAGGGGAGCAGTACAGTATAGGGGAGCACAGAGTGGTATATGATAGAGCAGTACAGTGTAGGGGAGCACAGAGTGGTATAGGGGAGCACAGAGTGGTATATGATAGAGCAGTACAGTGTAGGGGAGCACAGAGTGGTATAGGGGAGCACATAGTGGTATATGATAGAGCAGTACAGTGTAGGGGCACAGAGTGGTATATGAAAGAGCAGTACAGTATAGGGGAGCACAGAGTGGTATATGATAGAGCAGTACAGTATAGGGGAGCACAGAGTGGTATATGATAGAGCAGTACAGTATAGGGGCACAGAGTGGTATATGATAGAGCAGTACAGTATAGGGGAGCACAGAGTGGTATATGATAGAGCAGTACAGTATAGGGGAGCACAGAGTGGTATATGATAGAGCAGTACAGTATAGGGGAACACAGAGTGGTATATGATAGAGCAGTACAGTATAGAGAAGCACAGAGTGGTATATGATAGAGCAGTACAGTATAGGGGAGCACAGAGTGGTATATGATACAGCAGTACAGTATAGGGAGCACAGAGTGGTATATGATAGAGCAGTACAGTATAGGGAGCACAGAGTGGTATATGATAGAGCAGTACAGTATAGCTAGCACAGAGTGGTATATGATAGAGCAGTACAGTATAGGTGAGCACAGAGTGGTATATGATAGAGCAGTACAGTATAGGGAGCACAGAGTGGTATATGATCGAGCAGTACAGTATAGGGAGCACAGAGTTGTATATGATAGAGCAGTACAGTATAGGGAGCACAGAGTGGTATATGATCGAGCAGTACAGTATAGGGGAGCACAGAGTGGTATATGATAGAGCAGTACAGTATAGGGGAGCACAGAGTGGTATATGATAGAGCAGTACAGTATAGGGGAGCACAGAGTGGTATATGATAGAGCAGTACAGTATAGGGGAGCACAGAGTGGTATATGATACAGCAGTACAGTATAGAGAGCACAGAGTGGTATATGATACAGCAGTACAGTATAGGGAGCACAGAGTGGTATATGATAGAGCAGTACAGTATAGGGGAGCACAGAGTGGTATATGATACAGCAGTACAGTATAGGGGCACAGAGTGGTATATGATAGAGCAGTACAGTATAGGGGAGCACAGAGTGGTATATGATACAGCAGTACAGTATAGGGAGCACAGAGTGGTATATGATAGAGCAGTACAGTATAGGGAGCACAGAGTGGTATATGATAGAGCAGTACAGTATAGCTAGCACAGAGTGGTATATGATAGAGCAGTACAGTATAGGGGAGCACAGAGTGGTATATGATAGAGCAGTACAGTATAGAGAGCACAGAGAGAGGTATATGATCGAGCAGTACAGTATAGGGAGCACAGAGTTGTATATGATAGAGCAGTTCAGTATAGGGAGCACAGAGTGGTATATGATAGAGCAGTACAGTATAGGGGAACACAGAGTGGTATATTATAGAGCAGTACAGTATAGGGGAGCACAGAGTTGTATATGATAGAGCAGTACAGTATAGGGGAGCACAGAGTGGTATATGATAGAGCAGTACAGTATAGGGGAACACAGAGTTGTATATGATACAGCAGTACAGTATAGGGGAGCACAGAGTGGTATATAATAGAGCAGTACAGTATAGGGGAACACAGAGTGGTATATGATAGAGCAGTACAGTATAGAGAAGCACAGAGTGGTATATGATAGAGCAGTACAGTATAGGGGAGCACAGAGTGGTATATGATAGAGCAGTACAGTATAGGGGCACAGAGTGGTATATGATAGAGCAGTACAGTATAGGGGCACAGAGTGGTATATGATAGAGCAGTACAGTATAGGGGAGCACAGAGTGGTATATGATAGAGCAGTACAGTATAGGGAGCACAGAGTGGTATATGATAGAGCAGTACAGTATAGGGGAGCACAGAGTGGTATATGATACAGCAGTACAGTATAGGGGGCACAGAGTGGTATATGATAGAGCAGTACAGTATAGGGAGCACAGAGTGGTATATGATAGAGCAGTACATTATAGGGGAGCACAGAGTGGTATATGATAGAGCAGTGCAGTATAGGGGAACACAGAGTGGTATATGATACAGCAGTACAGTAAAGTGGAGCACAGAGAGATATATGATACAGCAGTACAGTATAGGGGAGCACAGAGTGGTATATGATAGAGCAGTACAGTATAGGGGAGCACAGAGTGGTATATGATAGAGCAGTACAGTATAGGGGAGAACAGAGTAGTATATGATAGAGCAGTACAGTATAGGGGAGCACAGAGTGGTATATGATAGAGCAGTACAGTATAGGGGAGCACAGAGTGGCATATGATACAGCAGTACAGTATAGAGAGCACAGAGTGGTATATGATAGAGCAGTACAGTATAGGGAGCACAGAGTGGTATATGATAGAGCAGTACAGTATAGGGGAGCACAGAGTGGTATATGATACAGCAGTACAGTATAGGGGCACAGAGTGGTATATGATAGAGCAGTACAGTATAGGGGAGCACAGAGTGGTATATGATACAGCAGTACAGTATAGGGAGCACAGAGTGGTATATGATAGAGCAGTACAATATAGGGAGCACAGAGTGGTATATGATAGAGCAGTACAGTATAGCTAGCACAGAGTGGTATATGATAGAGCAGTACAGTATAGGTGAGCACAGAGTTGTATATGATAGAGCAGTACAGTATAGGGAGCACAGAGTGGTATATGATCGAGCAGTACAGTATAGGGAGCACAGAGTTGTATATGATAGAGCAGTACAGTATAGGGAGCACAGGGTGGTATATGATAGAGCAGTACAGTATAGGGGAACACAGAGTGGTATATTATAGAGCAGTACAGTATAGGGGAGCACAGAGTTGTATATGATAGAGCAGTACAGTATAGGGGAGCACAGAGTGGTATATGATAGAGCAGTACAGTATAGGGGAGCACAGAATGGTATATGATAGAGCAGTACAGTATAGGGGAGCACAGAGTGGTATAGGGGAGCACAGAGTGGTATATGATAGAGCAGTACAGTATAGGGGTGCACAGAGTGGTATATGATAGAGCAGTACAGTAGAGGGGAGCACAGAGTGGTATATGATAGAGCAGTACATTATAGGGGAGCACAGAGTGGTATAGGGGAGCACAGAGTGGTATATGATAGAGCAGTACAGTATAGGGGAGCACAGAGTGGTATATGATAGAGCAGTACAGTGTAGGGGAGCACAGAATGGTATAGGGGAGCACAGAGTGGTATATGATAGAGCAGTACAGTGTAGGGGAGCACAGAGTGGTATAGGGGAGCACATAGTGGTATATGATAGAGCAGTACAGTGTAGGGGCACAGAGTGGTATATGATAGAGCAGTACAGTATAGGGGAGCACAGAGTGGTATATGATAGAGCAGTACAGTATAGGGGAGCACAGAATGGTATATGATTGAGCAGTACAGTATAGGGAGCACAGAGTGGTATATGATCGAGCAGTACAGTATAGGGAGCACAGAGTTGTATATGATAGAGCAGTACAGTATAGGGAGCACAGGGTGGTATATGATAGAGCAGTACAGTATAGGGGAACACAGAGTGGTATATTATAGAGCAGTACAGTATAGGGGAGCACAGAGTTGTATATGATAGAGCAGTACAGTATAGGGGAGCACAGAGTGGTATATGATAGAGCAGTACAGTATAGGGGAGCACAGAATGGTATATGATAGAGCAGTACAGTATAGGGGAGCACAGAGTGGTATAGGGGAGCACAGAGTGGTATATGATAGAGCAGTACAGTATAGGGGTGCACAGAGTGGTATATGATAGAGCAGTACAGTAGAGGGGAGCACAGAGTGGTATATGATAGAGCAGTACATTATAGGGGAGCACAGAGTGGTATAGGGGAGCACAGAGTGGTATATGATAGAGCAGTACAGTATAGGGGAGCACAGAGTGGTATATGATAGAGCAGTACAGTGTAGGGGAGCACAGAATGGTATAGGGGAGCACAGAGTGGTATATGATAGAGCAGTACAGTGTAGGGGAGCACAGAGTGGTATAGGGGAGCACATAGTGGTATATGATAGAGCAGTACAGTGTAGGGGCACAGAGTGGTATATGATAGAGCAGTACAGTATAGGGGAGCACAGAGTGGTATATGATAGAGCAGTACAGTATAGGGGAGCACAGAATGGTATATGATAGAGCAGTACAGTATAGGGGAGCACAGAGTGGTATAGGGGAGCACAGAGTGGTATATGATAGAGCAGTACAGTATAGGGTAGCACAGAGTGGTATATGATATAGCAGTACAGTAGAAGGGAGCACAGAGTGGAATATGATAGAGCAGTACAGTATAGGGGAGCACAGAGTGGTATAGGGAAGCACAGAGTGGTATATGATTGAGCAGTACAGTATAGGGAAGCACAGAGTGGTATATGATAGAGCAGTACAGTATAGGGGAGCACAGAGTGGTATATGATAGAGCAGTACAGTGTAGGGGAGCACAGAGTGGTATAGGGGAGCACAGAGTGGTATATGATAGAGCAGTACAGTGTAGGGGAGCACAGAGTGGTATAGGGGAGCACATAGTGGTATATGATAGAGCAGTACAGTGTAGGGGAGCACAGAGTGGTATATGACACATAAAATCAACTCCGCACTGACATGTATAGTCGGGGTATGAACAAGCCGGGAGGACGCATACCGCGTCCGCTCGCCACGCTTCGGGCTGACTTGGATAGTGGGGGTGTGCAAGGATGGAATAGCATGCAAATCGGCAGAAAATCGCGGAAAATTGGCCGATTTCGATCCGCGATGTGATTTAGCGGCTGATTTTTGGCCGATTTTCCGCGATTTCCTGCCGAGTTGCATGCTATTCCATCGGTACTTGTGTATTATCATGGCGCTCGCAAAATCGGCCGCAAATCGCATGTAAAAATCGGGTGCGATTTTGCGGCTTATTCTCGGCCGATTATCGCTCGATTTTCCGCAATTTTTCACCGATTTGCATGTTATTCCATCCTTTCACACCCCCACTATCCAAGTCAGCGTCGAGCCGACGCGGTACTCGTCCTCCTGACCTGTTTTTACCCCGACTATCCATTTCGGCGTGTAATTGATTTTATAAAGCGCGGAGAGCGCAGCGAGCCACCGAGCCTGAAGTGTGGCGCGCAGCAAGCCCATGAGGGAATGCGCAAAATGATCCCGAAGCATGGCGAGTGGACACGGATTATTTGACGCTGCACTCGCCACACTTCGGGATCGTTTTCCGTGTCCCCTCGCGGGGCTCGCTGCACTCACCACTCTTCGGGCTCACCATGCTCTATGAAATCAACTCCATGCCAACGTGGATAGTCGGGGTATGAACAGGTCAGGAGGATAGTGGGGGCACACCCCCAAGGATGGAATAGTATGCAAATCGGCCGAAAATCGCAGAAAATCGGCCGCAAAATCCCACCCTTTTTTCGGCTGATTTCGCGGGCGCCGTGATAATACATAAGTACCCTGGCAGTTCGTGGTATTACTGGTAGATAGTGGTATCACACCATCAGGTTGGATATTACTGGCAGTTAGTGGTATTACACTATCAGGTTGGATATTACTGGCAGTTAGTGATATTACACCATCAGGTGGGGTATTACTGACAGTTAGTGGTATTACACCATCAGGTGGGGTATTACTGACAGTTAGTGGTATTACACCATCAGGTGGGGTATTACTGACAGTTAGTAGTATTACACTATCAGGTGGGGTTTTATTGGCAGTTAGTGATATTACATCATCATGTGGTGTATTACTGGCAGTTACTGGTATTACACCATCAGGTGAGATATTATTGACAGTTAGTGTTAATACACTATCAGGTCTGGTATTGCTGGCAGTTAGTGGTATTACACTATTAGGTGGGGTATTTTTGGCAGTTAGTGGTATTACTCCATCAGGTGGGGTATTACTGGTAGATAGTGGTATTACAGCATCGGGTGAGGTATTTCTTGCAGTTAGTGGTTTTACACTATTAGGTGGTGTATTACTGGCAGTTAGTGGTATTACACCACCAGGTGGGGTATTACTGGCAGTTACTGGTATTACTCCATCAGGTGGGGTATTACCAGCAGTTAGTGGTATTACACTATCAGGTGGGGTATTACTGGTAGATAGTGGTATTACAGCATCAGGTAACATATTACTGGCAGTTAGTGGTATTACACTATTAGGTGGGTATTACTGGCAGCTAGTGATATTACACCATCTGGTTGGATATTACTGGCAGTTATTGGTATTACTCCATCGGGTGGGGTATTTTTAGGGTACTTGTGTAGTTTCACGGCGCTGCCGCGCACACAGTCTGTTACAGAAACTTGGCAGCTTGCCAGAGGCTCTGTTTAACTGTGCGCGTGCCGCTCTAGCTTGGTCTGACTGTGCGCGTGCCGCTCTAGCTGTAAGCTACGTATTGACAGCTACGTTATCAGCGTAGCGCCAGGCAGCAGCAGCGCGCTGCCCAGGCGCTGACAGGTCACTGTGGTACTTGTAGTTCCACAGTGAAATAGGTAGCGCCTGGGCAGCGCTGACAACGGGGCAAGTGGAGACACCCCGGGCACAACGCTGACGTGCCGGGGCTTCTAAACTACACACCCCGGCACACCGCTGTGTCCCCCATGTATACGCTAAATTCAGACGCAGTTAGTGATATTACACCATCAGGTGGGGTATTACTGGCAGTTACTGGTATTGCACTATCAGGTGGAGCATTACTGACAGTTAGTGGTATTACACTATCAGGTGGGGTATTACTGGCAGTTACTGGTATGACACCATCAGGTGGAGTATTACCGACAGTTAGTGGTATTACACTATCAGGTGGGGTATTACTGGCAGTTAGTGATATTACACCATCAAGTAGGGTATTGCTGGCAGGTGGGGGTATTACATCATCAGATGGGGTATTACTGGCAGTTAGTGATATTACACCATCTGATGGGGTATTACCGGCAGTTAGTGGTATTACACCATTAGGTGGGGTATTACTGGCAGTTACTGGTATTACACTATCAGGTGGGATATTACTGGCAGGTGGGGGTATTACACCATCTGATGGGGTATTACTGTCAGTTAGTGGTATTACACCATCAGGTTATGTTTTTGCTGGTAGGTGCTCAAGTCAAAAATATAGAGGAGTGGCTTCATGGGGAAGGGGTGTGGCCACAAAATAATACCAATTTATATTACGGAGTTGTCTCCAATATTCAAATTACGGCAAAAGAGTTCCACATCCATAAATGCCCCCACAGTGCAGGTACATAAATGCCCCCACAGTGCAGGCCCATCAATGCCCCCACAGTGCAGGCACATCTATGCCCCCACAGTGCAGGCACATCAATGCCCCCACAGTGCAGGCACATCAATGCCCCCATAGTGCAGGCACATCAATGCCCCCACAGTGCAGGCACATCAATGCCCCCACAGTGCAGGCACATCAATGCCCCCACAGTCCAGGTACATCAATGCCCCCACAGTGCAGGCACATCAATGCCCCCACAGTCCAGGTACATAAATGCCCCCACAGTGCAGGCACATCAATGCCCCCACAGTGCAGGCACATCAATGCCCCCACAGTGCAGGCACATCAATGCCCCCACAGTGCAGGCACATCAATGCCCCCACAGTGCAGGCACATCAATGCCCCCACAGTGCAGGCACATCAATGCCCCCACAGTGCAGGCACATCAATGCCCCCACAGTGCAGGCACATCAATGCCCCCACAGTGCAGGCACATCAATGCCCCCACAGTGCAGGCACATCAATGCCCCCACAGTGCAGGCACATCAATGCCCCCACAGTGCAGGCACATCAATGCCCCCACAGTGCAGGCACATCAATGCCCCCACAGTGCAGGCACATCAATGCCCCCACAGTGCAGGCACATCAATGCCCCCACAGTTCAGGCACATCAATGCCCCCACAGTGCAGGCACATCAATGCCCCCACAGTGCAGGCACATCAATGCCCCCACAGTTCAGGCACATCAATGCCCCCACAGTGCAGGCACATCAATGCCCCCACAGTGCAGGCACATCAATGCCCCCACAGTGCAGGCACATCAATGCCCCCACAGTGCAGGCACATCAATGCCCCCACAGTGCAGGTACTCCGCTGACAGAATACACTCTTCCCGGCATACTGTTTCCCAGGTGGCGGGTCCAGTGATGTGGGTGCTGCAGCCGCAAATTAGCAAGTTAATATGGCGGACCAGCAGTGGGACTCGGGCCCGTGGGTGCTCATCAAGTTTCGTGGGTGCTTGGGCCCTTAAGCACCAACAGAATCGGCACCTATGAGGTATTGGGTACCCTCCATAATGTACGTGGCTGCAGCCCTTTCCCTGCTGGAGAGGTCAGGACTATAATGAGACAGTAACCCCCCTGGAGGAGAGCCCCTGTGGATATGGCGTCCGGCAGGTCACGGGTCTCTCCTGCCTAAATCCTATTCTCCCGGTGGTTGCTAGTTCCGTCTAGGAATGAAGTGAGAAGGAACAGTGTATGTACTAATCACACAGCTCCTGAGTCCTCCCAGCATCCTAATCATATCCTTATAAACAGATATCGACCCCTGGGCCCTGGTCAATAGCTGGATTTATCAGCCTAAGAGCTTTCTATTGAGCGCCAGGCTTGCCTTGGTTAATCACAAGCCATTCACATCAATAGGAGGCTGCTATTGAGTGGCTAACAGAAATTAGCTGTGGATTACAGGGTTACGCAGTGTTGGTGCATCGGGGAGGGCAAGTGCCCGCGTCAAGATGTTCAGCTGAGGTGGCGATAACAAGACCAGCGTTTAACCTTTCCATGGCTAAGCTCCTCACTACTGCGTAAGGGGACGAGCTCTGCACCACCCACCTGGAATTAGCTTTATTGTAATAATTGCCAAAAACTTACGGTCAGGGTGGCTAAGGCGGAGTGCCCGGGTATGGGTAAGAACCAGACCAGACAGGACCCCGGAACACTGGAGCGGACAGGCTCAATTCATAAAAAAAAAAGTCATTCTGGAGCTTGTAGTGTCCGGTCCGGGGGGCGCATTGCCGGGGGTTTCCTGCCCGGTGGGGCTGCTCTGACACCTGTCACCAGGGAGAGGAGAAGGGGGAGAATACAGCCTCCCTGTCCCTGCTTGGTCCGGGGGTGTCCTGTCTGGGGGGGGGGGGTGTCCTGTCTGGGGGTGTCCTGTCCGGGGGGCTGCTCTGACACCTGTCACCAGAGATAGGAGAAGGGGGAGAATACAGCCTCCCTGTCCCTGCTTGGTCCGGGGGTGTCCTGTCCGGTGGGGCTGCTCTGACACCTGTCACCAGGGAGAGGAGAAGGGGGAGAATACAGCCTCCCTGCTTGGTCCGGGGGTGTCCTGTCTGGGGGGGGGGGGGTGTCCTGTCTGGGGGTGTCCTGTCCGGTGGGGCTGCTCTGACACCTGTCACCAGAGATAGGAGAAGGGGGAGAATACAGCCTCCCTGCTTGGTCCGGGGGTGTCCTGACTGGGGGGGGGGGGGTGTCCTGTCTGGGGGTGTCCTGTCCGGTGGGGCTGCTCTCACACCTGTCACCAGAGATAGGAGAAGGGGGAGAATACAGCCTCCCTGCTTGGTCCGGGGGTGTAATAAAAACCGGAACGGTCTGGACCACACGGGGAGGCTGTAATCTCCCCTTCCCCATGTCCCTGGTGAAAGCTATCACAGGGACCCCACCAGACAGGACACCCCTGCAGCTAAGTTCAAAATTCAAATAAGGGAGGCCCACCAACTGTCACCAACTGCTATTCAAAACTGACTCACTGGCAGTTGGTGCGGCTCCCCTATTTGACTTTTAAACTGGGCTTTGCCTGGGCTGTGCGTGAGTTTATGTAAATATCGTGGGCCAGGGTTGATGGTTTGTCATGTGTCTGTCACACTGCAGCAGTTAAACAGGGATCCAGTTCAGGTTTTGATTGCAGCTGATGAGCTGCCTTTTAAAATGGGTTCTGTAGACCGATCCAAGGCTCCTGATGGTGGACTGGCTGCCCAGGCGATAGGCTGGGGGTGTGGGCTACATTATCCATTGTAAGAAGTTTGTGATTCCCTGTATGCTGATTTGTATCTGTATCTCTGTGAGTATCCTGCTGTGGAGAAATAAAGGATGTTGTTGCAATTTTACCCTGGCTATGTGATCCTTGCCTCAATCGCTACTCACTTCCTTGTGTACAATGGTGCGCAGAAGTTGCATGTGCACTATTAGTGTACATGCACGCAGGGGCGAATTTACTGGACAGGCTTCCCCTAGGCACAACATTTTTGGCCGCCCCCCTCCCCCCATTTTAACATATTCATTATTAAGTCCTAACTATGCAATTGCCAGTATACTGTAATAATAAAATATGCCTAGAGTAGAGCTAAAACCGGACCCTGCCTGATAATATACAAATAGAAACCTAAATCAGCGGCACTCGGAGACTGACTGACATGTTGGTAAAATAGTGTTGTATTAATTCAACATGGTGACAGCAGTCTCCAGGAGTCACCATGCTGAATTAAAACAACACTATTTTTACCATGTACTTGATGTCATCACACACCCATTACATATTATACCGCATGCCATAATGCCCATTACACATTATGCCACACGCCATACCTATTACACCACATGTCGTAATTCCCATTACACGCTATACCAAACGGGATGCAGTTACAATCCCGGAGGTCGGGATCCCGGCGTTCAGAATCCCGATGCCGGAATCCCGACCGCCGAAATGCCGACCGCCGAAATGCCGACACATTCTCCCTCCGTGGGTGTCCACGACACCCCTGGAGGGAGAATAAATTAGAGCGCAGCGAGCCCGCAAGGGGGGGCCATCCATGTCCCCCCCTTGTCGGCATTTCGGCTGTCGGGATTCCGGCGTCGGGATTCTGAACGCCGGGATCCTGACCGCCGGGATTCAATACTGAATCCATACCAAACACCATAATGCCCATTACATGTTATACCAAACACTGTAATGCCCAATACACGCTATACCAAACCCCGTAATGCCCATTAACATTATACCAAACCCTGTAATGCCCATTACACGTTATACCAAACCCTGTAATGCCCATTACACATTATACCAAACCCTGTAATGCCCATTACACGTTATACCAAACCCTGTAATGCCCATTACTCGTTATACCAAACCCTGTAATGCCCATTACTCGTTATACCAAACACTGTAATGCCCATTACACGTTATACCAAACCCTGTAATGCCCATTACACATTATACCAAACCCTGTAATGCCCATTACTCGTTATACCAAACCCTGTAATGCCCATTACTCATTATACCAAACCCTGTTATGCCCATTACACGTTATACCAAACACGGTAATGCCCATTACACACTATACCAAACACTGTAATGCCCATTACACACTATACCAAACACAATACTGCCCATTAACCGTAATGCCCATTATATAATAATGGGCATTACGCTATACTGCCTATTACATATTATGCCACATAAGTGCCACTTACTTGCATGCTCGTTGCTATGGGTTTCATGCTTGATTCCAGGGGTTTCATGCTTTGTCTGGGGTCTCTGTGACAGGTAGCCAGTGACACCTGTGTGGTGTCAGTGTCACTCAGCCTTCCCTGTGGAAGGCCAAGTAGGAGGGACCTGCTAGGGCAGCAGGGGCCAGGGGTGCAATTTCTCAGAGCCGCAGGACTCAAGAGGGTGGGCCCACAATCACAGGGCTGGAGCCTGGCCGGGCTTTGCTAGGGCAGCCTGAGCCCTTGGCAGCAGCAGGGGCGGCCAGGGACGCAAGGGCTCCTCACAGCCTATAAGTGCCACACGGTGATGGCAGCTGTCACTTTCCTGCCACCTTTGTTGCACTCTCTGTGCTAATGGCAGAAGCCAGAAGAGCTGCCCGTCTGCCATGGTGGGACTTCCATGTTTAGAATGTGGTGGTGTGCTGGGGGGGGGGGGGATCTCATTGGATCCCTCTCAGGTGAAATTAGGAAAAGTAACACACAGGCTTCTAATGGATAATGACAAATGTGGCGTTACCCACCGGCTCACTCTCCAGGGGCTTCAGGGGGCCTGGGTCACTTTAGACAGGGAGGCCCCCTCCCACTTGTCATTACTGGTGGCAAACTGCACAGGAGAATATCACACTGTCAAAACACAGAGTAATGGCAGTATAAACTTGGTCATTGGGTAACTGCAGGGGGGACATATATATATATATATATATATATATATAGACAGTTGGGTTCTCAGGTTGGCACTCTGGTTAAAGATAAAACTGTTCCGGTGCCAGGCACATAATGTGGTTAATAGAAAGCACTTACCCCCTCGCAGAAAGGATTGGAGCCAGCACACGGTAGTAGGTGAAGAAAAAAAGGGTTTATTGCAATTACATTATTGCACAAAGAGACAGCTGCCGACCTGACAGCCGTTTCAACTGCATGTGAGCAGTTTTCATCAGACCTCTGATGAAAACTGCTCACATGTAGTTGAAACGGCTGTCAGGTCGGCAGCTGTATATACTGTAATACCATATGAAAAGCCTGTGTTTGTCTCTCTGCACCTTACTCTGTAGGAGCCCTAACAGGCTCAGCGCTGCCTCTGAATAAAAACCCTCCCATGACTAGGCTGCTGCTGGTGTCCTCCATGGGCCTGAGAAGCATATGATGAGCACTACCAATCAGAGCACAGCACAAACCTCTCAGCCTCTGACCTCTTGTGCACAGTCTCATGGTACTTGATCACCTCCCAGTATTGCAGTGCTTACTTGTGCAGTCAGTGTGCCTCAGCTCCCGATGCTCAGCACCATTAATCATTGTCACATTGGCAGATAGGTGAAGCTGCAGCACTACCCCACTCCCATGCACAAAACCTTAATCCCTGCTCTCCGGAATGCATCACACTCTGGCACTTGGTACAGAGGAAAATGCAGTAAAAATTTAAAAATTGGGATTTTTACAGCATTTTAAGCTTTAGTACAGAATGGAGAAATAGATTTTTCTTTAAAATAAAATACCATTCACATCCTCATTTCTGACATCACTGTAATTCTTTGTTTTCCATTAGTACCATCTCCGTTCCTCTACGCATGAGCGCAACTAGAGATGTTGGCTGCCGGAATCACCACTAGGGGCCGGTATCACTGGGGCACTGGGTATAATTCCCTATAAAGGCCCAAATAACACTGAGTATCACTGATTGTATCACTGAGCATAACTAATTGGGGGCACTGACAGGTGATATAGATACAGGATACGGGGGCACTGACAGGTGATATAGTAACAGGTTATGGGGGCACTGACAGGTGATATAGATACAGGATACTGGGGCACTGACAGGTGATATAGATACAGGCTATGGGGGCACTGACAGGTGATATAGATACAGGATACGGGGGCACTGACAGGTGATATAGTAACAGGTTATGGGGGCACTGACAGGTGATATAGATACAGGATACTGGGGCACTGACAGGTGATATAGATACAGGATACGGGGGCACTGACAGGTGATATAGATACAGGTTATGGGGGCACTGACAGGTGATATAGCTACAGGATACTGGGGCACTGACAGGTGATATAGATACAGGATACGGGGGCACTGACAGGTGATATAGATACAGGATACGGGGGCACTGACAGGTGATATAGATACAGGTTATGGGGGCACTGACAGGTAATAAAGGTAAAGGTTATGGGGGCACTGACAGGTGATATAGGTACAGGATACAAGGGCACTGACAGGTGATATAGGTACAGGTTATGGGGGCACTGACAGGTGATATAGGTACAGGTTATGGGGGCACTGACAGGTGATATAGGTACAGGATACTGGGGCACTGACAGGTGATATAGATACAGGATACGGGGGCACTGACAGGTGATATAGATACAGGTTATGGGGGCACTGACAGGTGATATAGATGCAGGATACGGGGGCACTGACAGGTGATATAGATACAGGTTATGGGGGCACTGACAGGTGATATAGGTACAGGATACGGGGGCACTGACAGGTGATATAGGTACAGGATACGGGGGCACTGACAGGTGATATAGTTACAGGTTATGGGGGCACTGACAGGTGATATAGGTACATGATACAGGGACACTGACAGATGATATAGGTAGAGGATATGGGGGCACTGACAGGTGATATAGGTACAGGGTTTCGGGGCACTGACAGGTGATATAGGTACAGGTTATCGGGGGAATGACAGGTGATATAGGTACATGTTATGGGGGCACTGACAGGTGATATAGGTACAGGTTATGGGGGCACTGACAGGTGATATAGGTACAGAATATAGGGACACTGACAGGTGATATAGGTACGGGTTATGGGGGCACTGACAGGTGATATAGGTACAGGATACGGGGGCACTGACAGGTGATATAGGTACAGGATATGGGGGCACTGACAGGTGATATCGGTACAGGTTATGGGGGCACTGACTGGTGATATTGGTACAGGTTATGGGGGCACTGACAGGTGATATAGGTACAGGTTATGGGGGCACTAACAGGTGATATAGATACAGGTTATGGGGGCACTGACTGGTGATATAGGTACATGTTATGGGGGCACTGACAGGTGATATAGGTACAGGATACGAGGGCACTGAAAGGTGATATAGGTACAGGTTATGGGGGCACTGACAGGTGATATAGGTACAGGTTATGGGGGCACTGACAGGTGATATAGGTAAAGGTTATGGGGGCACTGACAGGTGATATAGGTACAGGATACGGGGGCACTGACAGGTGATATAGGTACAGGATATGGGGGCACTGACAGGTGATATCGGTACAGGTTATAGGGGCACTGACAGGTGATATCGGTACAGGTTATGGGGGCACTGACTGGTGATATTGGTACAGGTTATGGGGCACTGACAGGTGATATAGGTACATGTTATGGGGGCACTGACAGGTGATATAGGTACAGGATACGAGGGCACTGACAGGTGATATAGGTACAGGTTATGGGGGCACTGACAGGTGATATAGATACAGGTTATGGGGGCACTGACTGGTGATATAGGTACATGTTATGGGGGCACTGACAGGTGATATAGGTACAGGATACAAGGGCACTGACAGGTGATATAGGTACAGGTTATGGGGGCACTGACAGGTGATATAGGTACAGGATACGAGGGCACTGACAGGTGATATAGGTACAGGTTATGGGGGCACTGACAGGTGATATAGGTACAGGTTATGGGGCACTGACAGGTGATATAGGTAAAGGTTATGGGGGCACTGACAGGTGATATAGGTACAGGATACGAGGGCACTGACAGGTGATATAGGTACAGGTTATGGGGGCACTGACAGGTGATATAGGTACAGGTTATGGGGGCACTGACAGGTGATATAGGTATATGTTTTGGGGGCACTGACAGGTGATATAGGTACAGGTTATGGGGGCACTGACAGGTGATATAGGTACAGGTTATGGGGGCACTGACAGGTGATATAGGTACAGGTTATGGGGACACTGACAGGTGATATAGGTAAAGGATATAGGGGCACTGACAGGTGATATAGTTACAGGTTATGGGGGCACTGACAGGTGATAAAGGTACAGGTGATGGGGGCACTGACAGGTGATATAGGTACCGGATACTGGAGCACTGACAGGTGATATAGGTACAGGTTATGGGGGCACTGAAACGTGATATAGGTACAGGATATGGGGGCACTGACAGGTGATATAGGTACAGGTTATGGGGGCACTGACAGGTGATATAGGTACAGCTTATAGGGGCACTGACATGTGATATAGGTACAGGATACTGGGGCACTGACAGGTGATATAGGTACAGGATACTGGGGCACTGACAGGTGATATAGGTAAAGGATACTGGGGCACTGACAGGTGATATAGGTACAGGTTATGAGGGCACTGACCGGTGATAAAGGTACAGGATACAAGGGCACTGACAGGTGATATAGGTACAGGATACTGGGGCACTGACAGGTGATATAGGTAAAGGATACTGGGGCACTGACAGGTGATATAGGTAAAGGATACTGGGGCACTGACAGGTGATATAGGTACAGGTTATGGGGGCACTGAAACGTGATATAGGTACAGGATATGGGGGCACTGACAGGTGATATAGGTACAGGTTATGGGGGCACTGACAGGTGATATAGGTACAGCTTATAGGGGCACTGACATGTGATATAGGTACAGGATACTGGGGCACTGACAGGTGATATAGGTACAGGATACTGGGGCACTGACAGGTGATATAGGTAAAGGATACTGGGGCACTGACAGGTGATATAGGTACAGGTTATGAGGGCACTGACCGGTGATAAAGGTACAGGATACAAGGGCACTGACAGGTGATATAGGTACAGGATACTGGGGCACTGACATGTGATACAGGTACAGGATACTGGGGCACTGACAGGTGATATAGGTACAGGATACTGGGGCACTGACAGGTGATATAGGTAAAGGATACTGGGGCACTGACAGGTGATATAGGTACAGGTTATGAGGGCACTGACCGGTGATAAAGGTACAGGATACAAGGGCACTGACAGGTGATATAGGTACAGGATACTGGGGCACTGACAGGTGATATAGGTAAAGGATACTGGGGCACTGACAGGTGATATAGGTAAAGGATACTGGGGCACTGACAGGTGATATAGGTACAGGTTATGGGGGCACTGAAACGTGATATAGGTACAGGATATGGGGGCACTGACAGGTGATATAGGTACAGGTTATGGGGGCACTGACAGGTGATATAGGTACAGCTTATAGGGGCACTGACATGTGATATAGGTACAGGATACTGGGGCACTGACAGGTGATATAGGTACAGGATACTGGGGCACTGACAGGTGATATAGGTAAAGGATACTGGGGCACTGACAGGTGATATAGGTACAGGTTATGAGGGCACTGACCGGTGATAAAGGTACAGGATACAAGGGCACTGACAGGTGATATAGGTACAGGATACTGGGGCACTGACATGTGATACAGGTACAGGATACTGGGGCACTGACAGGTGATATAGGTACAGGATACTGGGGCACTGACAGGTGATATAGGTAAAGGATACTGGGGCACTGACAGGTGTTATAGGTACAGGTTATGGGGGCACTGACAGGTGATATAGATACAGGATACGAGGGCACTGACAGTTGATATAGGTACAGGTTATGGGGACACTCACAGGTGATATAGGTACAGGATACAGGGGCACTGACAGGTGATATAGGTACATGTTTTGTGGGCACTGACAGTTGATATATGTACAGGTTATGGGGGCACTGACAGGTGATATATGTACAGGTTATGGGGGCAGAGACAGGTGATATAGGTACAGGGTTTAGGGGCACTGACAGGTGATATAGGTAGAGGATATGGGGGCACTGACAGGTGATATATGTACATGTTATGGGTGCACTGACAGGTGATATATGTACAGGTTATGGGGGCATTGACAGGTGATATAGGTACAGGTTATTGGGGCATTGACAGGTGATATAGGTACAGAATATAGGGACACTGACAGGTGATATAGGTACAGGTTATAGGGGCATTGACAGGTGATATAGGTAGAGGATACGGGGGCACTGACAGGTGATATAGGTAGAGGATACGGGGGCATTGACAGGTGATATAGGTACAGGATATGGGGGCACTGACCGAAATATCGGTATAGGTTATGGGGGCACTAACAGGTGATATAGGTACAGGTTATGGGGGCACTGACAGGTGATATAGGTACAGGATATGGGGGCACTGACAGGTGATATATGTCCATGTTATGGGTGCACTGACAGGTGATATAGGTACAGGATATGGGGGCACTGACCGAGATATCGGTACAGGTTATGGGGACACTGACAGGTGATATAGGTAAAGGATATAGGGGCATTGACCGAGATATCGGTACAGGTTATGGGGGCACTTTCCGAGATATCGGTACAGGTTATGGGGGCAATAACAGGTGATTTAGGTACAGGTTATGGGGGCACTGACAGGTGATATAGGTACATGTTATGGGTGCACTGACAGGTGATATAGGTACAGGATATGGGGGCACTGACCGAGATATCGGTACAGGATATGGGGGCACTGACAGGTGATATATGTCCATGTTATGGGTGCACTGACAGGTGATATAGGTACAGGATATGGGGGCACTGACCGAGATATCGGTACAGGTTATGGGGACACTGACAGGTGATATAGGTAAAGGATATAGGGGCACTGACCGAGATATCGGTACAGGTTATGGGGGCACTTTCCGAGATATCGGTACAGGTTATGGGGGCAATAACAGGTGATTTAGGTACAGGTTATGGGGGCACTGACAGGTGATATAGGTACATGTTATGGGGGCACTGACAGGTGATATAGGTACAGGATATGGGGGCACTGACAGGTGATATCGGTACAGGTTATGGGGGCACTGACAGGTGATATCAGTACAGGTTATGGGGGCACTGACTGGTGATATTGGTACAGGTTATGGGGGCACTGACAGGTGATATAGGTACAGGTTATGGGGGCACTAACAGGTGATATAGATACAGGTTAT
Organism: Crinia signifera; assembly: GCF_055691185.1. Taxonomy (NCBI): domain Eukaryota; kingdom Metazoa; phylum Chordata; class Amphibia; order Anura; family Myobatrachidae; genus Crinia; species Crinia signifera. The sequence goes on along the minus strand of NC_139217.1, from coordinate 475,330,255 downwards.
GGGGGCACTGACAGGTGATATAGGTACAGGATACGAGGGCACTGACAGGTGATGTAGGTACAGGTTATGGGGGCACTGACAGGTGATATAGGTACAGGTTATGGGGGCACTAACAGGTGATATAGGTACAGGATATGGGGGCACTGACAGGTGATATAGGTACAGGATACAGGGGCACTGACAGGTGATATAGATACAGGTTATGGGGCACTGACAGGTAAGATAGGTACAGGTTATGGGGGCACTGACAGGTGATATAGGTACAGGTTATGGGGGCACTGACAGGTGATATAGGTACAGGACACAGGAGCACTGACAGGTGATATAGGTATATGTTATGGGGGCACTAACAGGTGATATAGGTACAGGTTATGGGGGCACTGACAGGTGATATAGGTACAGGATACAGGGGCACTGACAGGTGATATAGGTACAGGACACGGGGGCACTGACAGGTTATATAGGTACAGGTTATGGGGGCACTGACAAGTGATATAGGTACAGGACACGGGAGCACTGACAGGTGATATAGGTACAGGTTATGGGGGCACTGACAGGTGATATAGGTACATGTTATGGGGGCACTGACAAGTGATATAGGTACAGGATACAGGGCGTTTGCACTGCTTGGTGTAACCTGATAGACCAGAAAGATTTGGTGTAGGATGGGGTAGAGCAGCCGCTTGTGTTGTGTCAGTTTCCACTGTTACACAATTATAATACTTGTTCTGTTAAACCTAGAAACAGTCCACAAACATGTCAAAGAAAATCCATCTACCCAGCGATGACCTGTGGTTAGCCAGATTTATTACCTGGATACAGGTAAATTGTGACAGACTGGTCATCTCACACCCAAAGGAAAAGGTGTCACTATCAGATCCGTATCACTATCATATCCCTAACACTATCATATCCCTATATCAGGTGTGCTTATCACTATCAGATCGCTATCTCAGGTGTGCTTATCACTATCAAATCCCTATCACAGGTGTGCTTCTCACTATCAGATCCCTATCACAGGTGTGCTTATCACTATCAGATCCCTATCACAGGTGTGCTTATCACTATCAAATCCCTATCACAGGTGTGCTTCTCACTATCAGATCCCTATCACAGGTGTGCTTATCACTATCAGATCCCTATATCAGGTGTGCTTATCACTATCAGATCCCTATATCAGGTGTGCTTATCACTATCGGATCCCTATCATTATCACAGGTGTGCTTATCACTATCTGATCCCTATCACAGGTGTGCTTATCACTATCAGATCCTTATCACACGTGTGCTTATCACTATCTCATCCCTATCACAGGTGTGCTTATCACTATCAGATCCCTATCACAGGTGTGCTTATCACTATCATCACTATCAGATCCCTATCACAGGTGTGCTTATCACTATCAGATCGCTATATCAGGTGTGCTTATCACTATCAGATCCCTATCTCAGGTGTGCTTATCACTATCTGATCCCTATCACAGGTGTGCTTATCACTATCATCACTATCAGATCCCTATCACAGGTGTGCTTATCACTATCAGATCGCTATATCAGGTGTGCTTCTCACTATCAGATCCATATCACAGGTGTGCTTATCACTATCAGATCCCTATCACAGGTGTGCTTATCACTATCAGATCCGCATCACAGGTGTGCTTATCACTATCAGACCCCTATCACAGGTGTGCTTTTCACTATCAGATCCCTATCACTATCATATCCCTATCACAGGTGTGCTTTTCACTATCAGATCCTTCTCACTATCAGATCCCTATCACAGGTGTACTTATCACAATCAGATCCCTATCACAGGTGTGCTTATCACTATCAGATCCCTATAATAGATGTGCTTATCACTATCAGATCCCTATATCAGGTGTGCTTATCACTATCAGATCCCTATATCAGGTGTGCTTATCACTATCGGATCCCTATCATTATCACAGGTGTGCTTATAACTATCTGATCCCTATCACAGGTGTGCTTATCACTATCAGATCCTTATCACACGTGTGCTTATCACTATCTCATCCCTATCACAGGTGTGCTTATCACTATCAGATCCCTATCACAGGTGTGCTTATCACTATCAGATCGCTATATCAGGTGTGCTTATCACTATCAGATCCCTATCTCAGGTGTGCTTATCACTATCAGATCCCTATCACAGGTGTGCTTAATACTATCTGATCATTATCTCAGGTGTGCTTATCACTATCAGATACCTATCACAGGTGTGCTTCTCACTATCAGATCCATATATCAGGTGTGCTTATCACTATCAGATCCCTATCACAGGTGTGCTTAATACTATCTGATCATTATCACAGGTGTGCTTCTCACTATCAGATCCATATATCAGGTGTGCTTATCACTATTAGATCGCTATCTCAGGTGTGCTTATCACCGTCAGATCCCTATCACAGGTGTGCTTATCACTATCTGATCCCTATCTGAGGTGTGATTATCACTATCAGATCCCTATCACATGTGTACTTATCACTATCAGATCCCTATCACAGGTGTGCTTATCACTGTCTGATCATTATCACAGGTGTGCTTATCACTATCATATCCCTATCACAGGTGTGCTTATCACTATCAGATACCTATCACAGGTGTGCTTATCACTATCAGATACCTATCACAGGTGTGCTTCTCACTATCAGATCCCTATCACAGGTGTGCTTCTCACTATCAGATCCCTATCACAGGTGTGCTTATCAAGATCAGATCCCTATATCAGGTGTGCTTATCACAATCAGATCCGTATCACAGGTGTGCTTATCACTATCAGATCCCTATCACAGGTGTGCTTATCACTATCAAGTCCCTATCACAGGTGTGCTTATCACTATCAGATCCTTATCACAGGTGTGCTTATCACTATCTCATCCCTATCACATGTGTGCTTATCACTATCAGATCCCTATATCAGGTGTGCTTATCACTATCAGATCGCTATATCAGGTGTGCTTATCACCGTCAGATCCCTATCACAGGTGTGCATATCACTATCAGATCCCTATCACAGGTGTGCTTATCACTATCAGATCCCTATCTCAGGTGTGCTTATCACTATCAGATACCTATATCAGGTGTGCTTATCACTATCAGATCCGTATCACAGGTGTGCTTATCACTATCATATCCCTATCACAGGTGTGCTTATCACTATCAGATCCCTATATCAGGTGTGCTTATCACTATCAGATCCGTATCACATGTGTGCTTATCACTATCAAGTCCCTATCACAGGTGTGCTTATCACTATCAGATCCCTATCTCAGGTGTGCTTATCACTATCTCATCCCTATCACATGTGTGCTTATCACCGTCAAATCCCTATCACAGGTGTGCTTATCACTATCAAGTCCCTATCACAGGTGTGGTCATCAATATCAGATCCCTATCACAGGTGTGCTTATCACTATCAGATCCCTATTACAGGTGTGCTTATCACTATCATATCCCTATCACAGGTGTGCTTATCACTATCAGATCCCTATATCAGGTGTGCTTATCACTATCAGATCCGTATCACATGTGTGCTTATCACTATCAAGTCCCTATCACAGGTGTGCTTATCACTATCAGATCCCTATCTCAGGTGTGCTTATCACTATCTCATCCCTATCACATGTGTGCTTATCACCGTCAGATCCCTATCACAGGTGTGCTTATCAAGATCGGATCCCTATATCAGGTGTGCTTATCACTATCAGATCCCTATCACAGGTGTGCTTATCACTATCATATCCCTATCACAGGTGTGCTTATCACTATCAGATCCGTATCACAGGTGTGCTTATCACTATCAGATCCCTATCACAGGTGTGCTTATCACTATCAAGTCCCTATCACAGGTGTGCTTATCACTATCAGATCCTTATCACAGGTGTGCTTATCACTATCTCATCCCTATCACATGTGTGCTTATCACTATCAGATCCCTATATCAGGTGTGCTTATCACTATCAGATCGCTATATCAGGTGTGCTTATCACCGTCAGATCCCTATCACAGGTGTGCTTATCACTATCAGATCCCTATCTCAGGTGTGCTTATCACTATCAGATCCCTATCACAGGTGTGCTCATCACTATCAGATCCCTATCTCAGGTGTGCTTATCACTATCAGATACCTATCTCAGGTGTGCTTCTTACTATCAGATCCCTATATCAGGTGTGCTTATCACTATCAGATCCCTATCACAGGTGTGCTTATCACTATCAGATCCCTATCACAGGTGTGCTTATCACTATCAAATCGCTATCACAGGTGTGCTTCTCACTATCAGATCCCTATCACAGGTGTGCTTATCACTATCAGATCCCTATCACAGGTGTGCTGATCACGATCAGATCGCTATCACAGGTGTGCTTCTCACTATCAGATCCCTATATCAGGTGTGCTTATCACTATCAGATCCGTATCACAGGTGTGCTTATCACTATCAGATCCCTATCACAGGTGTGCTTATCACTATCAGATCCCTATCTCAGGTGTGCTTATCACTATCAGATCCCTATCACAGGTGTGCTTATCACTATCAGATCCCTATCACAGGTGTGCTTATCATTATCAGATCCCTATCACAGGTGTGCTTCTCACTATCAGATCCCTATCTCAGGTGTGCTTATCACTATCAGATTCCTATATCAGGTGTGCTCATCACTATCAGATCCCTATCACAGGTGTGCTTATCACTATCAGATCCCTATCACAGGTGTGCTTATCACTATCAGATCGCTATCACAGGTGTGCTTCTCACTATCAGATCCCTATCACAGTTGTGCTTATCACTATCAGATCCCTATCACAGGTGTGCTGATCACGATCAGATCGCTATCACAGGTGTGCTTCTCACTATCAGATCCCTATATCAGGTGTGCTTATCACTATCAGATCCCTATCACAGGTGTGCTTCTCACTATCAGATCCCTATCACAGGTGTGCTTCTCACTATCAGATCCCTATCACAGGTGTGCTTATCACTATCAGATCCCTATCACAGGTGTGCTTATCACTATCAGATCCCTATCACAGGTGTGCTTATCACTATCAGATCGCTATATCAGGTGTGCTTATCACTATCAGATCCCTATCTCAGGTGTGCTTATCACTATCTGATCCCTATCACAGGTGTGCTTATCACTATCATCACTATCAGATCCCTATCACAGGTGTGCTTATCACTATCAGATCGCTATATCAGGTGTGCTTCTCACTATCAGATCCCTATCACAGGTGTGCTTATCACTATCAGATCCCTATCACAGGTGTGCTTATCACTATCAGATCCGCATCACAGGTGTGCTTATCACTATCAGATCCCTATCACAGGTGTGCTTTTCACTATCAGATCCCTATCACTATCATACCCCTATCACAGGTGTGCTTTTCACTATCAGATCCTTCTCACTATCAGATCCCTATCACAGGTGTACTTATCACAATCAGATCCCTATCACAGGTGTGCTTATCACTATCAGATCCCTATAATAGATGTGCTTATCACTATCAGATCCCTATATCAGGTGTGCTTATCACTATCAGATCCCTATATCAGGTGTGCTTATCACTATCGGATCCCTATCATTATCACAGGTGTGCTTATCACTATCTGATCCCTATCACAGGTGTGCTTATCACTATCAGATCCTTATCACACGTGTGCTTATCACTATCTCATCCCTATCACAGGTGTGCTTATCACTATCAGATCCCTATCACAGGTGTGCTTATCACTATCATCACTATCAGATCCCTATCACAGGTGTGCTTATCACTATCAGATCGCTATATCAGGTGTGCTTATCACTATCAGATCCCTATCTCAGGTGTGCTTATCACTATCAGATCCCTATCACAGGTGTGCTTATCACTATCAGATCGCTATATCAGGTGTGCTTCTCACTATCAGATCCATATCACAGGTGTGCTTATCACTATCAGATCCCTATCACAGGTGTGCTTATCACTATCAGATCCGCATCACAGGTGTGCTTATCACTATCAGACCCCTATCACAGGTGTGCTTTTCACTATCAGATCCCTATCACTATCATATCCCTATCACAGGTGTGCTTTTCACTATCAGATCCTTCTCACTATCAGATCCCTATCACAGGTGTACTTATCACAATCAGATCCCTATCACAGGTGTGCTTATCACTATCAGATCCCTATAATAGATGTGCTTATCACTATCAGATCCCTATATCAGGTGTGCTTATCACTATCAGATCCCTATATCAGGTGTGCTTATCACTATCGGATCCCTATCATTATCACAGGTGTGCTTATAACTATCTGATCCCTATCACAGGTGTGCTTATCACTATCAGATCCTTATCACACGTGTGCTTATCACTATCTCATCCCTATCACAGGTGTGCTTATCACTATCAGATCCCTATCACAGGTGTGCTTATCACTATCAGATCGCTATATCAGGTGTGCTTATCACTATCAGATCCCTATCTCAGGTGTGCTTATCACTATCAGATCCCTATCACAGGTGTGCTTAATACTATCTGATCATTATCTCAGGTGTGCTTATCACTATCAGATACCTATCACAGGTGTGCTTCTCACTATCAGATCCATATATCAGGTGTGCTTATCACTATCAGATCCCTATCACAGGTGTGCTTAATACTATCTGATCATTATCACAGGTGTGCTTCTCACTATCAGATCCATATATCAGGTGTGCTTATCACTATTAGATCGCTATCTCAGGTGTGCTTATCACCGTCAGATCCCTATCACAGGTGTGCTTATCACTATCTGATCCCTATCTGAGGTGTGATTATCACTATCAGATCCCTATCACATGTGTACTTATCACTATCAGATCCCTATCACAGGTGTGCTTATCACTGTCTGATCATTATCACAGGTGTGCTTATCACTATCATATCCCTATCACAGGTGTGCTTATCACTATCAGATACCTATCACAGGTGTGCTTATCACTATCAGATACCTATCACAGGTGTGCTTCTCACTATCTGATCCCTATCACAGGTGTGCTTCTCACTATCAGATCCCTATCACAGGTGTGCTTATCAAGATCAGATCCCTATATCAGGTGTGCTTATCACAATCAGATCCGTATCACAGGTGTGCTTATCACTATCAGATCCCTATCACAGGTGTGCTTATCACTATCAAGTCCCTATCACAGGTGTGCTTATCACTATCAGATCCTTATCACAGGTGTGCTTATCACTATCTCATCCCTATCACATGTGTGCTTATCACTATCAGATCCCTATATCAGGTGTGCTTATCACTATCAGATCGCTATATCAGGTGTGCTTATCACCGTCAGATCCCTATCACAGGTGTGCATATCACTATCAGATCCCTATCACAGGTGTGCTTATCACTATCAGATCCCTATCTCAGGTGTGCTTATCACTATCAGATACCTATATCAGGTGTGCTTATCACTATCAGATCCGTATCACAGGTGTGCTTATCACTATCATATCCCTATCACAGGTGTGCTTATCACTATCAGATCCCTATATCAGGTGTGCTTATCACTATCAGATCCGTATCACATGTGTGCTTATCACTATCAAGTCCCTATCACAGGTGTGCTTATCACTATCAGATCCCTATCTCAGGTGTGCTTATCACTATCTCATCCCTATCACATGTGTGCTTATCACCGTCAGATCCCTATCACAGGTGTGCTTATCAAGATCGGATCCCTATATCAGGTGTGCTTATCACTATCAGATCCCTATCACAGGTGTGCTTATCACTATCATATCCCTATCACAGGTGTGCTTATCACTATCAGATCCGTATCACAGGTGTGCTTATCACTATCAGATCCCTATCACAGGTGTGCTTATCACTATCAAGTCCCTATCACAGGTGTGCTTATCACTATCAGATCCTTATCACAGGTGTGCTTATCACTATCTCATCCCTATCACATGTGTGCTTATCACTATCAGATCCCTATATCAGGTGTGCTTATCACTATCAGATCGCTATATCAGGTGTGCTTATCACCGTCAGATCCCTATCACAGGTGTGCTTATCACTATCAGATCCCTATCTCAGGTGTGCTTATCACTATCAGATCCCTATCACAGGTGTGCTCATCACTATCAGATCCCTATCTCAGGTGTGCTTATCACTATCAGATACCTATCTCAGGTGTGCTTCTCACTATCAGATCCCTATATCAGGTGTGCTTATCACTATCAGATCCCTATCACAGGTGTGCTTATCACTATCAGATCCCTATCACAGGTGTGCTTATCACTATCAAATCGCTATCACAGGTGTGCTTCTCACTATCAGATCCCTATCACAGGTGTGCTTATCACTATCAGATCCCTATCACAGGTGTGCTGATCACGATCAGATCGCTATCACAGGTGTGCTTCTCACTATCAGATCCCTATATCAGGTGTGCTTATCACTATCAGATCCGTATCACAGGTGTGCTTATCACTATCAGATCCCTATCACAGGTGTGCTTATCACTATCAGATCCCTATCTCAGGTGTGCTTATCACTATCAGATCCCTATCACAGGTGTGCTTATCACTATCAGATCCCTATCACAGGTGTGCTTATCATTATCAGATCCCTATCACAGGTGTGCTTCTCACTATCAGATCCCTATCTCAGGTGTGCTTATCACTATCAGATCCCTATATCAGGTGTGCTCATCACTATCAGATCCCTATCACAGGTGTGCTTATCACTATCAGATCCCTATCACAGGTGTGCTTATCACTATCAGATCGCTATCACAGGTGTGCTTCTCACTATCAGATCCCTATCACAGTTGTGCTTATCACTATCAGATCCCTATCACAGGTGTGCTGATCACGATCAGATCGCTATCACAGGTGTGCTTCTCACTATCAGATCCCTATATCAGGTGTGCTTATCACTATCAGATCCCTATCACAGGTGTGCTTCTCACTATCAGATCCCTATCACAGGTGTGCTTCTCACTATCAGATCCCTATCACAGGTGTGCTTATCACTATCAGATCCCTATCACAGGTGTGCTTATCACTATCAGATCCCTATCACAGGTGTGCTTATCACTATCAGATCGCTATATCAGGTGTGCTTATCACTATCAGATCCCTATCTCAGGTGTGCTTATCACTATCTGATCCCTATCACAGGTGTGCTTATCACTATCATCACTATCAGATCCCTATCACAGGTGTGCTTATCACTATCAGATCGCTATATCAGGTGTGCTTCTCACTATCAGATCCCTATCACAGGTGTGCTTATCACTATCAGATCCCTATCACAGGTGTGCTTATCACTATCAGATCCGCATCACAGGTGTGCTTATCACTATCAGATCCCTATCACAGGTGTGCTTTTCACTATCAGATCCCTATCACTATCATACCCCTATCACAGGTGTGCTTTTCACTATCAGATCCTTCTCACTATCAGATCCCTATCACAGGTGTACTTATCACAATCAGATCCCTATCACAGGTGTGCTTATCACTATCAGATCCCTATAATAGATGTGCTTATCACTATCAGATCCCTATATCAGGTGTGCTTATCACTATCAGATCCCTATATCAGGTGTGCTTATCACTATCGGATCCCTATCATTATCACAGGTGTGCTTATCACTATCTGATCCCTATCACAGGTGTGCTTATCACTATCAGATCCTTATCACACGTGTGCTTATCACTATCTCATCCCTATCACAGGTGTGCTTATCACTATCAGATCCCTATCACAGGTGTGCTTATCACTATCATCACTATCAGATCCCTATCACAGGTGTGCTTATCACTATCAGATCGCTATATCAGGTGTGCTTATCACTATCAGATCCCTATCTCAGGTGTGCTTATCACTATCAGATCCCTATCACAGGTGTGCTTAATACTATCTGATCATTATCTCAGGTGTGCTTATCACTATCAGATACCTATCACAGGTGTGCTTCTCACTATCAGATCCATATATCAGGTGTGCTTATCACTATCAGATCCCTATCACAGGTGTGCTTAATACTATCTGATCATTATCACAGGTGTGCTTCTCACTATCAGATCCATATATCAGGTGTGCTTATCACTATTAGATCGCTATCTCAGGTGTGCTTATCACCGTCAGATCCCTATCACAGGTGTGCTTATCACTATCTGATCCCTATCTGAGGTGTGATTGTCACTATCAGATCCCTATCACATGTGTACTTATCACTATCAGATCCCTATCACAGGTGTGCTTATCACTGTCTGATCATTATCACAGGTGTGCTTATCACTATCATATCCCTATCACAGGTGTGCTTATCACTATCAGATACCTATCACAGGTGTGCTTATCACTATCAGATACCTATCACAGGTGTGCTTCTCACTATCAGATCCCTATCACAGGTGTGCTTCTCACTATCAGATCCCTATCACAGGTGTGCTTATCAAGATCAGATCCCTATATCAGGTGTGCTTATCACTATCAGATCCGTATCACAGGTGTGCTTATCACTATCAGATCCCTATCACAGGTGTGCTTATCACTATCAAGTCCCTATCACAGGTGTGCTTATCACTATCAGATCCTTATCACAGGTGTGCTTATCACTATCTCATCCCTATCACATGTGTGCTTATCACTATCAGATCCCTATATCAGGTGTGCTTATCACTATCAGATCGCTATATCAGGTGTGCTTATCACCGTCATATCCCTATCACAGGTGTGCATATCACTATCAGATCCCTATCACAGGTGTGCTTATCACTATCAGATCCCTATCTCAGGTGTGCTTATTACTATCAGATACCTATATCAGGTGTGCTTATCACTATCAGATCCGTATCACAGGTGTGCTTATCACTATCATATCCCTATCACAGGTGTGCTTATCACTATCAGATCCCTATATCAGGTGTGCTTATCACTATCAGATCCGTATCACATGTGTGCTTATCACTATCAAGTCCCTATCACAGGTGTGCTTATCACTATCAGATCCCTATCTCAGGTGTGCTTATCACTATCTCATCCCTATCACATGTGTGCTTATCACCGTCAGATCCCTATCACAGGTGTGCTTATCACTATCAAGTCCCTATCACAGGTGTGGTCATCAATATCAGATCCCTATCACAGGTGTGCTTATCACTATCAGATCCCTATTACAGGTGTGCTTATCACTATCATATCCCTATCACAGGTGTGCTTATCACTATCAGATCCCTATATCAGGTGTGCTTATCACTATCAGATCCGTATCACATGTGTGCTTATCACTATCAAGTCCCTATCACAGGTGTGCTTATCACTATCAGATCCCTATCTCAGGTGTGCTTATCACTATCTCATCCCTATCACATGTGTGCTTATCACCGTCAGATCCCTATCACAGGTGTGCTTATCAAGATCCGTTCCCTATATCAGGTGTGCTTATCACTATCAGATCCCTATCACAGGTGTGCTTATCACTATCATATCCCTATCACAGGTGTGCTTATCACTATCAGATCCGTATCACAGGTGTGCTTATCACTATCAGATCCCTATCACAGGTGTGCTTATCACTATCAAGTCCCTATCACAGGTGTGCTTATCACTATCAGATCCTTATCACAGGTGTGCTTATCACTATCTCATCCCTATCACATGTGTGCTTATCACTATCAGATCCCTATATCAGGTGTGCTTATCACTATCAGATCGCTATATCAGGTGTGCTTATCACCGTCAGATCCCTATCACAGGTGTGCTTATCACTATCAGATCCCTATCTCAGGTGTGCTTATCACTATCAGATCCCTATCACAGGTGTGCTCATCACTATCAGATCCCTATCTCAGGTGTGCTTATCACTATCAGATACCTATCTCAGGTGTGCTTCTCACTATCAGATCCCTATATCAGGTGTGCTCATCACTATCAGATCCCTATCACAGGTGTGCTTATCACTATCAGATCCCTATCACAGGTGTGCTTATCACTATCAGATCGCTATCACAGGTGTGCTTCTCACTATCAGATCCCTATCACAGGTGTGCTTATCACTATCAGATCCCTATCACAGGTGTGCTGATCACGATCAGATCGCTATCACAGGTGTGCTTCTCACTATCAGATCCCTATATCAGGTGTGCTTATCACTATCAGATCCGTATCACAGGTGTGCTTATCACTATCAGATCCCTATCACAGGTGTGCTTATCACTATCAGATCCCTATCTCAGGTGTGCTTATCACTATCAGATCCCTATCACAGGTGTGCTTATCACTATCAGATCCCTATCACAGGTGTGCTTATCACTATCAGATCCCTATCACAGGTGTGCTTCTCACTATCAGATCCCTATATCAGGTGTGCTTATCACTATCAGATCCCTATCACAGGTGTGCTTCTCACAATCAGATCCATATCACAGGTGTGCTTCTCACTATCAGATCCCTATATCAGGTGTGCTTATCACTATCAGATCCGTATCACAGGTGTGCTTATCACTATCAGATCCCTATCACAGGTGTGCTTATCACTATCAGATCCCTATCTCAGGTGTGCTTATCACTATCAGATCCCTATCACAGGTGTGCTTATCACTATCAGATCCCTATCACAGGTGTGCTTATCACTATCAGATCCCTATCACAGGTGTGCTTCTCACTATCAGATCCCTATATCAGGTGTGCTTATCACTATCAGATCCCTATCACAGGTGTGCTTCTCACAATCAGATCCATATCACAGGTGTGCTTCTCACTATCAGATCCCTATCACAGGTGTGCTTCTCACTATCAGATCCCTATCACAGGTGTGCCTATCACTATCAGATCCCTATCACAGGTGTGCTTATCACTATCAGATCCCTATCACAGGTGTGCTTCTCACTATCAGATCCCTATCACAGGTGTGCTTCTCACTATCAGATCCCTATCACAGGTGTGCTTCTCACTATCAGATCCCTATCACAGGTGTGCTTATCACTATCAGATCCCTATCACAGGTGTGCTTATCACTATCAGATCCCTATCACAGGTGTGCTTATCACTATCAGATTGCTATATCAGGTGTGCTTTTCACTATCAGATCCCTATCTCAGGTGTGCTTATCACTATCTGATCCCTATCACAGGTGTGCTTATCACTATCATCACTATCAGATCCCTATCACAGGTGTGCTTATCACTATCAGATCGCTATATCAGGTGTGCTTCTCACTATCAGATTCCTATCACAGGTGTGCTTATCACTATCAGATCCCTATCACAGGTGTGCTTATCACTATCAGATCCGCATCACAGGTGTGCTTATCACTATCAGATCCCTATCACAGGTGTGCTTTTCACTATCAGATCCCTATCACTATCATATCCCTATCACAGGTGTGCTTTTCACTATCAGATCCTTCTCACTATCAGATCCCTATCACAGGTGTACTTATCACAATCAGGTCCCTATCACAGGTGTGCTTATCACTATCAGATCCCTATAATAGATGTGCTTATCACTATCAGATCCCTATATCAGGTGTGCTTATCACTATCAGATCCCTATATCAGGTGTGCTTATCACTATCGTATCCCTATCATTATCACAGGTGTGCTTATCACTATCTGATCCCTATCACAGGTGTGCTTATCACTATCAGATCCTTATCACACGTGTGCTTATCACTATCTCATCCCTATCACAGGTGTGCTTATCACTATCAGATCCCTATCACAGGTGTGCTTATCACTATCATCACTATCAGATCCCTATCACAGGTGTGCTTATCACTATCAGATCGCTATATCAGGTGTGCTTATCACTATCAGATCCCTATCTCAGGTGTGCTTATCACTATCAGATCCCTATCACAGGTGTGCTTAATACTATCTGATCATTATCTCAGGTGTGCTTATCACTATCAGATACCTATCACAGGTGTGCTTCTCACTATCAGATCCATATATCAGGTGTGCTTATCACTATCAGATCCCTATCACAGGTGTGCTTAATACTATCTGATCATTATCACAGGTGTGCTTCTCACTATCAGATCCATATATCAGGTGTGCTTATCACTCTTAGATCGCTATCTCAGGTGTGCTTATCACCGTCAGATCCCTATCACAGGTGTGCTTATCACTATCTGATCCCTATCTGAGGTGTGATTATCACTATCAGATCCCTATCACATGTGTACTTATCACTATCAGATCCCTATCACAGGTGTGCTTATCACTGTCTGATCATTATCACAGGTGTGCTTATCACTATCATATCCCTATCACAGGTGTGCTTATCACTATCAGATACCTATCACAGGTGTGCTTATCACTATCAGATACCTATCACAGGTGTGCTTCTCACTATCAGATCCCTATCACAGGTGTGCTTCTCACTATCAGATCCCTATCACAGGTGTGCTTATCAAGATCAGATCCCTATATCAGGTGTGCTTATCACTATCAGATCCGTATCACAGGTGTGCTTATCACTATCAGATCCCTATCACAGGTGTGCTTATCACTATCAAGTCCCTATCACAGGTGTGCTTATCACTATCAGATCCTTATCACAGGTGTGCTTATCACTATCTCATCCCTATCACATGTGTGCTTATCACTATCAGATCCCTATATCAGGTGTGCTTATCACTATCAGATCGCTATATCAGGTGTGCTTATCACCGTCAGATCCCTATCACAGGTGTGCATATCACTATCAGATCCCTATCACAGGTGTGCTTATCACTATCAGATCCCTATCTCAGGTGTGCTTATCACTATCAGATACCTATATCAGGTGTGCTTATCACTATCAGATCCGTATCACAGGTGTGCTTATCACTATCATATCCCTATCACAGGTGTGCTTATCACTATCAGATCCCTATATCAGGTGTGCTTATCACTATCAGATCCGTATCACATGTGTGCTTATCACTATCAAGTCCCTATCACAGGTGTGCTTATCACTATCAGATCCCTATCTCAGGTGTGCTTATCACTATCTCATCCCTATCACATGTGTGCTTATCACCGTCAGATCCCTATCACAGGTGTGCTTATCACTATCAAGTCCCTATCACAGGTGTGGTCATCAATATCAGATCCCTATCACAGGTGTGCTTATCACTATCAGATCCCTATTACAGGTGTGCTTATCACTATCATATCCCTATCACAGGTGTGCTTATCACTATCAGATCCCTATATCAGGTGTGCTTATCACTATCAGATCCGTATCACATGTGTGCTCATCACTATCAAGTCCCTATCACAGGTGTGCTTATCACTATCAGATCCCTATCTCAGGTGTGCTTATCACTATCTCATCCCTATCACATGTGTGCTTATCACCGTCAGATCCCTATCACAGGTGTGCTTATCAAGATCGGATCCCTATATCAGGTGTGCTTATCACTATCAGATCCCTATCACAGGTGTGCTTATCACTATCATATCCCTATCACAGGTGTGCTTATCACTATCATATCCCTATCACAGGTGTGCTTATCACTATCAGATCCATATCACAGGTGTGCTTATCACTATCAGATCCCTATCACAGGTGTGCTTATCACAATCAAGTCCCTATCACAGGTGTGCTTATCACTATCAGATCCTTATCACAGGTGTGCTTATCACTATCTCATCCCTATCACATGTGTGCTTATCACTATCAGATCCCTATATCAGGTGTGCTTATCACTATCAGATTGCTATATCAGGTGTGCTTATCACCGTCAGATCCCTATCACAGGTGTGCTTATCACTATCAGATCCCTATCTCAGGTGTGCTTATCACTATCAGATCCCTATCACAGGTGTGCTCATCACTATCAGATCCCTATCTCAGGTGTGCTTATCACTATCAGATACCTATCTCAGGTGTGCTTCTCACTATCAGATCCCTATATCAGGTGTGCTCATCACTATCAGATCCCTATCACAGGTGTGCTTATCACTATCAGATCCCTATCACAGGTGTGCTTCTCACTATCAGATCCCTATCACAGGTGTGCTTATCACTATCAGATCCCTATCTCAGGTGTGCTTATCACTATCAGATCCCTATCACAGGTGTGCTTATCACTATCAGATCCCTATCACAGGTGTGCTTATCACTATCAGATCCCTATCACAGGTGTGCTTCTCACTATCAGATCCCTATATCAGGTGTGCTTATCACTATCAGATCCCTATCACAGGTGTGCTTCTCACAATCAGATCCCTATCACAGGTGTGCTTCTCACTATCAGATCCCTATCACAGGTGTGCTTCTCACTATCAGATCCCTATCACAGGTGTGCCTATCACTATCAGATCCCTATCACAGGTGTGCTTATCACTATCAGATCCCTATCACAGGTGTGCTTCTCACTATCAGATCCCTATCACAGGTGTGCTTCTCACTATCAGATCCCTATCACAGGTGTGCTTATCACTATCAGATCCCTATCACAGGTGTGCTTATCACTATCAGATCCCTATCACAGGTGTGCTTATCACTATCAGATCCCTATCACAGGTGTGCTTATCACTATCAGATCGCTATTACAGGTGTGCTTATCACTATCAGATCCCTATCACAGGTGTGCTTATCACTATCAGATCGCTATTACAGGTGTGCTTATCACTATCAGATCCCTATCACAGGTGTGCTTATCACTATCAGATCCCTATCACAGGTGAGCGTATCACTATCAGATCCCTATATCAGGTGTGCTTATCACTATCAGATCCCTATCACAGGTGTGCTTATCACTCTCAGATTCCTATCACAGGTGTGCTTATCACTATCAGATCCCTATCACAGGTGTACTTATCACTATCAGGTCCCTATCACAGGTGTGCTTATAACTATCAAGTCCCTATCACGGGTGTGCTTATCACTATCAGATCCCTATATCAGGTGTGCTTATCACTATCAGATCCCTATCACAGGTGTGCTTATGACTATCAGATCCCTATCACAGGTGTGCTTATCACTATCAGATCCCTATCACAGGTGTGCTTATCACTATCAGATCCCTATCACAGGTGTGCTTATCACTATCAGATCCCTATCACAGGTGTGCTTACCATGTGGAGCGTCCCATGTCTTTTCCTGGCCTGTCACTGAGGGACGTCCCATGTCTTTTCCTGGCCTGTCACTGAGGGGACGTCCCATGTCTTTTCCTGGCCTGTCACTGAGGGGACGTCCCATGTCTTTTCCTGGCCTTTCGCTGAGGGACGTCCCATGTCTTTTCCTGGCCTGTCACTGAGGGACGTCCCATGTATTTTCCTGGCCTGTCACTGAGGGACGTCCCATGTCTTTTCCTGGCCTGTCGCTGAGGCGACGTCCCATTTCTTTTCCTGGCCTGTCGCTGAGGGGATGTCCCATGTCTTTTCCTGGCCTGTCGCTGAGGGGACGTCCCATGTCTTTTCCTGGCCTGTCACTGAGGGGACGTCCCATGTATTTTCCTGGCCTGTCACTGAGGGGACTTCCCATGTCTTTTCCTGGCCTGTCGCTGAGGGGACGTCCCATGTCTTTTCCTGGCCTGTCACTGAGGGGACGTCCCATGTCTTTTCCTGACCTGTCACTGAGGGAGCATCCCAGGTCTTTTCCTGGCCTGTCGCTGAGGGGACGTCCCATGTATTTTCCTGGCCTGTCGCTGAGGGGACGTCCCATGTCTTTTCCTGGCCTGTTGCTGAGGGGACGTCCCATGTCTTTTCCTGGCCTGTCGCTGAGGGGACGTCCCATGTCTTTTCCTGGCCTGTCACTGAGGGACGTCCCATGTATTTTCCTGGCCTGTCGCTGAGGGGACGTCCCATGTATTTTCCTGGCCTGTCACTGAGGGGACGTCCCATGTCTTTTCCTGGCCTGTCGCTGAGGGGACGTCCCATGTCTTTTCCTGACCTGTCACTGAGGGGACGTCCCATGTCTTTTCCTGGCCTGTTGCTGAGGGATGTCCCATATCTTTTCCTGACCTGTCACTGAGGGACGTCCCATGTATTTTCCTGGCCTGTCACTGATGGGACGTCCCATGTATTTTCCTGGCCTGTCACTGAGGGGACGTCCCATGTCTTTTCCTGGCCTGTCACTGAGGGGACGTCCCATGTCTTTTCCTGGCCTGTCACTGAGGGACGTCCCATGTCTTTTCCTGGCCTGTCGCTGAGGGGACGTCCCATGTATTTCCATGGCCTGTCGCTGAGGGACGTCCCATGTATTTTCCTGGCCTGTCACTGAGGGACGTCCCATGTCTTTTCCTGGCCTGTTGCTGAGGGGACGTCCCATGTCTTTTCCTGGCCTGTCGCTGAGGGGACGTCCCATGTCTTTTCCTGGCCTGTCACAGAGGGGACGTCCCATGTATTTTCCTGGCCTGTCGCTGAGGGACGTCCCATGTCTTTTCCTGGCCTGTCACTGAGGGGACGTCCCATGTATTTTCCTGGCCTGTCACTGAGGGACGTCCCATGTCTTTTCCTGGCCTGTCGCTGAGGGGACGTCCCATGTATTTTCCTGGCCTGTCGCTGAGGGGACGTCCCATGTCTTTTCCTGGCCTGTCGCTGAGGGGCCGTCCCATGTCTTTTCCTGGCCTGTCACTGAGGGGCCGTCCCATGTCTTTTCCTGGCCTGTCACTGAGGGGACGTCCCATGTCTTTTCCTGGCCTGTCACTGAGGGACGTCCCATGTCTTTTCCTGGCCTGTCACTGATGGGACGTCCCATGTATTTTCCTGATCTGTCGCTGAGGAGACGTCCCATGTGTTTTCCTGGCCTGTCACTGAGGGACGTCCCATGTCTTTTCCTGGCCTGTCACTGAGGGGACGTCCCATGTCTTTTCCTGGCCTGTCGCTGAGGGGACGTCCCATGTCTTTTCCTGACCTGTCACTGAGGGGACGTCCCATGTCTTTTCCTGGCCTGTCGCTGAGGGATGTCCCATATCTTCTCCTGACCTGTCACTGAGGGAGCGTCCCATGTATTTTCCTGGCCTGTCACTGATGGGACGTCCCATGTATTTTCCTGGCCTGTCACTGAGGGGACGTCCCATGTCTTTTCCTGGCCTGTCACTGAGGGGACGTCCCATGTATTTTCCTGACCTATCACTGAGGGACGTCCCATGTCTTTTCCTGGCCTGTCGCTGAGGGGACGTCCCATGTCTTTTCCTGGCCTGTCGCTGAGGGGACGTCCCATGTATTTCCATGGCCTGTCGCTGAGGGACGTCCCATGTATTTTCCTGGCCTGTCACTGAGGGACGTCCCATGTCTTTTCCTGGCCTGTTGCTGAGGGGACGTCCCATGTCTTTTCCTGGCCTGTCGCTGAGGGGACGTCCCATGTCTTTTCCTGGCCTGTCACTGAGGGGACGTCCCATGTATTTTCCTGGCCTGTCGCTGAGGGACGTCCCATGTCTTTTCCTGGCCTGTCACTGAGGGGACGTCCCATGTATTTTCCTGGCCTGTCACTGAGGGACGTCCCATGTCTTTTCCTGGCCTGTCGCTGAGGGGACGTCCCATGTATTTTCCTGGCCTGTCGCTGAGGGGACGTCCCATGTCTTTTCCTGGCCTGTCGCTGAGGGGCCGTCCCATGTCTTTTCCTGGCCTGTCACTGAGGGGACGTCCCATGTATTTTCCTGACCTATCACTGAGGGACGTCCCATGTCTTTTCCTGGCCTGTCGCTGAGGGGACGTCCCATGTCTTTTCCTGGCCTGTCGCTGAGGGGACGTCCCATGTATTTCCATGGCCTGTCGCTGAGGGACGTCCCATGTATTTTCCTGGCCTGTCACTGAGGGACGTCCCATGTCTTTTCCTGGCCTGTTGCTGAGGGGACGTCCCATGTCTTTTCCTGGCCTGTCGCTGAGGGGACGTCCCATGTCTTTTCCTGGCCTGTCACTGAGGGGACGTCCCATGTATTTTCCTGGCCTGTCGCTGAGGGACGTCCCATGTCTTTTCCTGGCCTGTCACTGAGGGGACGTCCCATGTATTTTCCTGGCCTGTCACTGAGGGACGTCCCATGTCTTTTCCTGGCCTGTCGCTGAGGGGACGTCCCATGTATTTTCCTGGCCTGTCGCTGAGGGGACGTCCCATGTCTTTTCCTGGCCTGTCGCTGAGGGGCCGTCCCATGTCTTTTCCTGGCCTGTCACTGAGGGGCCGTCCCATGTCTTTTCCTGGCCTGTCACTGAGGGGACGTCCCATGTATTTTCCTGGCCTGTCACTGAGGGACGTCCCATGTCTTTTCCTGGCCTGTCGCTGAGGGGACATCCCATGTATTTTCCTGGCCTGTCGCTGAGGGGACGTCCCATGTCTTTTCCTGGCCTGTCGCTGAGGGGGCGGACATCCCATGTATTTTCCTGGCCTGTCACTGAGGGGACGTCCCATGTATTTTCCTGGCCTGTCACTGAGGGGACGTCCCATGCATTTTCCTGGCCTGTCGCTGAGGGGACGTCCCATGTCTTTTCCTGGCCTGTTGCTGAGGGGACGTCCCATGTCTTTTCCTGGCCTGTCGCTGAGGGACGTCCCATGTCTTTTCCTGGCCTGTCGCTGAGGGGATGTCCCATGTCTTTTCCTGGCCTGTCGCTGAGGGGACGTCCCATGTATTTTCCTGGCCTGTCACTGAGGGGACGTCCCATGTATTTTCCTGGCCTGTCGCTGAGGGGACGTCCCATGTATTTTCCTGGCCTGTCACTGAGGGGCCGTCCCATGTATTTTCCTGGCCTGTCACTGAGGGGACGTCCCATGTCTTTTCCTGGCCTGTTGCTGAGGGGACGTCCCATGTCTTTTCCTGGCCTGTCGCTGAGGGACGTCCCATGTCTTTTCCTGGCCTGTCGCTGAGGGGACGTCCCATGTCTTTTCCTGGCCTGTCGCTGAGGGGACGTCCCATGTCTTTTCCTGGCCTGTCGCTGAGGGGACGTCCCATGTCTTTTCCTGGCCTGTCGCTGAGGGATGTCCCATGTGTTTTCCTGGCCTGTTGCTGAGGGGACGTCCCATGTCTTTTCCTGGCCTGTCACTGAGGGGACGTCCCATGTCTTTTCCTGGCCTGTCGCTGAGGGACGTCCCATGTCTTTTCCTGGCCTGTCGCTGAGGGGACGTCCCATGTCTTTTCCTGGCCTGTCACTGAGGGACGTCCCATGTCTTTTCCTGGCCTGTCGCTGAGGGACGTCCCATGTATTTTCCTGGCCTGTCACTGAGGGACGTCCCATGTATTTTCCTGGCCTGTCACTGAGGGGACGTCCCATGTCTTTTCCTGGCCTGTCACTGAGGGGACGTCCCATGTATTTTCCTGGCCTGTCACTGAGGGGACGTCCCATGTATTTTCCTGGCCTGTCACTGAGGGACGTCCCATGTATTTTCCTGGCCTGTCACTGAGGGGACGTCCCATGTCTTTTCCTGGCCTGTTGCTGAGGGGACGTCCCATGTCTTTTCCTGGCCTGTCGCTGAGGGGACGTCCCATGTATTTTCCTGGCCTGTCACTGAGGGGACGTCCCATGTATTTTCCTGGCCTGTCACTGAGGGGACGTCCCATGTATTTTCCTGGCCTGTCACTGAGGGACGTCCCATGTATTTTCCTGGCCTGTCGCTGAGGGGACGTCCCATGTATTTTCCTGGCCTGTCACTGAGGGGCCGTCCCATGTATTTTCCTGGCCTGTCACTGAGGGGACGTCCCATGTCTTTTCCTGGCCTGTTGCTGAGGGGACGTCCCATGTATTTTCCTGGCCTGTCACTGAGGGACGTCCCATGTATTTTCCTGGCCTGTCGCTGAGGGGACGTCCCATGTATTTTCCTGGCCTGTCACTGAGGGGCCGTCCCATGTATTTTCCTGGCCTGTCACTGAGGGGACGTCCCATGTCTTTTCCTGGCCTGTCGCTGAGGGGACGTCCCATGTCTTTTCCTGGCCTGTCGCTGAGGGACGTCCCATGTCTTTTCCTGGCCTGTCGCTGAGGGGACGTCCCATGTCTTTTCCTGGCCTGTCGCTGAGGGGACGTCCCATGTCTTTTCCTGGCCTGTCGCTGAGGGGACGTCCCATGTCTTTTCCTGGCCTGTCGCTGAGGGATGTCCCATGTGTTTTCCTGGCCTGTTGCTGAGGGGACGTCCCATGTCTTTTCCTGGCCTGTCACTGAGGGGACGTCCCATGTCTTTTCCTGGCCTGTCGCTGAGGGACGTCGCATGTCTTTTCCTGGCCTGTCGCTGAGGGGACGTCCCATGTCTTTTCCTGGCCTGTCACTGAGGGACGTCCCATGTCTTTTCCTGGCCTGTCGCTGAGGGACGTCCCATGTATTTTCCTGGCCTGTCACTGAGGGACGTCCCATGTATTTTCCTGGCCTGTCACTGAGGGGACGTCCCATGTCTTTTCCTGGCCTGTCACTGAGGGGACGTCCCATGTCTTTTCCTGGCCTGTCACTGAGGGGACGTCCCATGTCTTTTCCTGGCCTGTCACTGAGGGGACGTCCCATGTCTTTTCCTGGCCTGTCGCTGAGGGGACGTCCCATGTCTTTTCCTGGCCTGTCACTGAGGGGACGTCCCATGTGTTTTCCTGGCCTGTTGCTGAGGGGACGTCCCATGTCTTTTCCTGGCCTGTCACTGAGGGGACGTCGCATGTCTTTTCCTGGCCTGTCGCTGAGGGGACGTCCCATGTCTTTTCCTGGCCTGTCACTGAGGGACGTCCCATGTCTTTTCCTGGCCTGTCGCTGAGGGGACGTCCCATGTCTTTTCCTGGCCTGTCACTGAGGGGACGTCCCATGTCTTTTCCTGGCCTGTCGCTGAGGGACGTCCCATGTCTTTTCCTGGCCTGTCGCTGAGGGGACGTCCCATGTCTTTTCCTGGCCTGTCACTGAGGGACGTCCCATGTCTTTTCCTGGCCTGTCGCTGAGGGACGTCCCATGTATTTTCCTGGCCTGTCACTGAGGGACGTCCCATGTATTTTCCTGGCCTGTCACTGAGGGGACGTCCCATGTCTTTTCCTGGCCTGTCACTGAGGGGACGTCCCATGTCTTTTCCTGGCCTGTCACTGAGGGGACGTCCCATGTCTTTTCCTGGCCTGTCACTGAGAGCGTCTCTATTATACAGCAACATTTCACTGACTGATCCTGTCCATTTGTCGTGGTGACCTGGATACACGGCATCAGTTGAGGTGCAATGTCCCCCCAAGAATCAGCCCCCAGACTATTCCGTCATTACACACACACAAATAACACAACGAGAGCCACCAATATTTTATCTTTTATTATTATATTTTTTTGGTTTCTTTATTCCCCTGAGCACCGTAATCCAGCATTTCACCTAATGTGCCGGATTAGTCAAAAGATTTAGGCAGACAAAGGAAAAGTGACGCTTGTAGCCGTATTCCAGGTTCTGACCAGAGATTAATGGTAGGGATCTTATTACAGTACTGTCGTATTATAATACCCATTATAATGTCCTATTACTGGGCGAGTCTGGCCTAGGTTACTTAGTAATACATGGGATCAGTCTCTGGATACTGGCGCACATCATACCCTGGCTTCCAGCCCCTCACATAGTGATGGCAGAGGAAGCCATTTTGTGGGGCTGACTAATATTTATAAGAATTGTCAGACATTTTGTGGCACTTTTGCTAGTTCCCAGAAGACTGATTGGCTCCAGGTAGGTAAATGTTCCGGGTTAAATGTCCTTATCAGATTCAGAACCCCAATAGCCAAAGAGAACCCCGAATGTGACAACGTTTGGGACTGGCGTACACAGAAATGTTAGGTGAAACCGGCAATACGGCTCTGTCACAAATAGGCGGAAAGCCAGAGAAGAGGCTAAATTCTACAAGCATAAAACATCGCAAAGAAAACAGCAGAAGTCAAATAAAAACCATACAAATAATAATAATTACATCATTCATAAGTCATTACCTTCTTGTCGGAACAACGCGTTTCGCGTTACAATGAATGTGCGTAGAGTTGATCTTTGGTACATTAGCTGAAAAACATATTCTTCATTCCTAAAACTGGGCATGGTGGAGGCCATTGTGAAGGTCCATGAGGTAAAGGGCTTCGTTCACGTAAGTACTTTCAGAAGGTCCATTTAGGGAGGGGTTCAGGAACCAGGCCGGATTGTCACAACTGGTTTGAGAGAGGAACTATACAGTATGGAGGGTTCAATGAGCGCATTAAAGCACAGGACGGCCTGACGTGATGATGCCACTTGGAAGAGGGTATAAAGAACGAAATGTAGCCACAAAAACCACATTAAATAGAGAAACCATTTTGAGAACCGTGACTTCCATGATGGACAGACATGACCAGCCCCGGAACCTGTCACCTGGTATTACGGGTCACCCCAATATACACGGTGTGTCATGGGAACTTGGTGGTCCAGCGTCCTAGAGGGAACGTTTGGCGGTGTATTCTCTGAGCATCCTTGTTCCCAGTTATCTCCCATTAACCAGCACGTACTGTAATCCTCTGGGAACGGCCATTTATCCATCTACCTCTATCATTACTCTGCACAGAGATGGATATTCACATTGGCATCAGTGGGGCTGGCAGAGATGTGCTGGGACTTGTAGTTCAGCTACAGGTTGCCTAATCTCTTATTACTATACTACAGCAGTAATGTAACAGAGCGACCATCTTTCACATTGTAACATCATATAAATATATATATATAAGAATGAGGTAGACGCGATGTGAGATAGTTCCCTTCTTTGGTATTGGGTTACAATGAGATCCAGTGACCGGGCGTGACGCAGGTAACGCGCAGGTTACACAGGGGAACAACAGCGGTGGACGTAGCGCATAAAGCAGAGGGAGACAATAACGATGAACGTGTCTATCCGGGGAGGTCTGAGGATGTGATCTACCACACGCTAAACCCATGCCGGACTGCACAGATTGTCCAGTCCGGACATGTGCACAGGTGTAATCATTACTCACTGACACATTTCCCAGATCAGCTAGGAGGTGCACAGGTGTACTCATTACTCACGGACACATTTCCCAGATCAGCTAGGAGGTGCACAGGTGTAATCATTACTCAATGACACATTTCCCAGAACAGCTAGGAGGTGCACAGGTGTACTCATTACTCACTGACACATTTCCCAGATCAGCTAGGAGGTGCACAGGTGTACTCATTACTCACTACACGAGTGGAGCTTAGTTAATTTCTGATTCTGTGAGGAGACCTGGAAAACATGTCCTGGGTGGGTCCCTGAGGACCGGCTTTGAGAGCCTGGGATCTAGGCCATCAGACTGGGCTCTGGGATGTGATCATGATGTGAATGTACCTGGGTGATAATATACTGACTCCAGAGAGACATCAGTGCTGTTACTATGTATGGGGCCTACACACATACCGATCCAAGGGCATTTCCTAAGCGGTCTCACTAGGTCGCTTAGAAAATGCCCCTACATCATTCCGTTTGATGCACGGCCCTGCGTATCAGGGGTCAGGGCCAGTGTTCTCATGGAGATCGCTCAGTGGCACATTGCTGTGCAGTGGTGTCTAGCATTGCTCATCTCCCTGTATGTAGGCCGCTTTAGTCCGTGCCGCAGTATGTGATTAGGAGCTGGGAGAACTCAGACTGATAGATCGCACAGCGGAACATCGCTCAGCAGCACATTGCTGTGCAGTGCTGTGCGGTCTAGCATTGCTCATCTCCCCGTGTGTAGGCCGCTTTAGTCCCTGCCCTGTATCACTGCCTGACAGATTGCTCAGCGGCACATCACTCAGAGGCACATTGCTGTGCAGCACATTGCTGTGCAGTGCTGTGCGGTCTAGCATTGCTCATCTCCCTGTATGTAGGCTGCTTTAGTCCCTGCCGCTGTATGTGATTAGGAGCTGGGAGAACTCAGACTGACCAGAGGCACATTGCTGTGCAGCACATTGCTGTGCAGTGCTGTGCGGTCTAGCATTGCTCATCTCCCTGTATGTAGGCTGCTTTAGTCCCTGCCGCTGTATGTGATTAGGAGCTGGGAGAACTCAGCCTGACAGATACATTGATTTTCTCTTTCCAGATCTGCGGAAAGGTCAGCATACGCGAGGCTGGCGGAGCGGAGTTCTGGCCTCTAATAACAGGCTTAGAGGATTAATTAAATGACATTAGAGTAAGGTTTTCAATGCAGGACAAATAAGCCTTGTATGCTGCCAGTTACATGACGTGCTGGTCACTCTATATACGGAAATACATGAGCGCATCAAGCATTGGATGTACTACTGGCGGGTCAGGGCCTGGTGCTCGTGTTTCTGGTGTCTAAGGGAATAACTTCAGCATCTACTGATGGGGTCACTGCCAGACTGCATATTATATATTGGGGTAAGGATAGCCCTCAGCTACCTTTAAGGATAACTGAGGGCTATCCTTAAAGGTAGATCTGTCCATGTCTAAAAAGGGGGCTATCCTTACAAGTTGGCCTGTCAGAGTCTGAGCTGAGAGCTGTCCTTACAGGTGAGTCTGAGAGCTAGCCTTACAGGTGAGTCTGAGCTGAGAGCTATCCTTACAGGTGAGTCTGAGCTGAGAGCTAGCCTTACAGGTGAGTCTGAGCTGAGAGCTAGCCTTACAGGTGAGTCTGGGCTGAGAGCTATCCTTACAGGTGAGTCTGAGCTGAGAGCTAGCCTTACAGGTGAGTCTGAGCTGAGAGCTGTCCTTACAGGTGAGTCTGAGCTGAGGGCTAGCCTTACAGGTGAGTCTGAGCTGAGGGCTAGCCTTACAGGTGAGTCTGAGCTGAGGGCTAGCCTTACAGGTGAGTCTGAGCTGAGGGCTAGCCTTACAGGTGAGTCTGAGCTGAGGGCTAGCATTACAGGTGAGTCTGAGCTGTGGGCTAGCCTTACAGGTGAGTCTGAGCTGAGGGCTAGCCTTACAGGTGCGTGTCAGAGTCTAAGCTGAGGATTATCATTCCAGGTGGGTCTGTCAAGAGTCTGAGCTGAGGACTTTCCTACAGAGTCCGAGCTGTGGGCTATCCTTACAGGTGGGCCTGTCAGAGTCTGAGCTGAGGGTTATTCATACAGGTGGGTCTGTGAGTCTGAGCTGAGGGCTATCCTTACAGGTGGGACTGTCAGAGTCTGAGCTGAGGGTTGGTTAGCCTTGCAGATGGGTCTGTCAGAGTCTGAGCTAAGGGTTATTCTTACAGGTGGACCTGTCAGATCTTCTGACCTGTGGGCCGTTCACTGGGTCTGTTATGTTAGGGGACAGAGAACCTGAGGCAGCTTATGGCCTAGTAACGCTCCTGGTACTGATAGCCGGCCCATTTTGCAATGTGAGGTGACAGGACACCATTCCGGTTTAGTTGAGAAATGTTATCTGCAGAAAGTGGCTGTACTGTAGGAAATGTTATCTGCAGAAAGTGGCTGTACTGTAGGAAATGTTATCTTCAGAAAGTGACTGTACTGTAGGAAATGTTATCTGCAGAAGTGGCTGTACTGTAGGAAATGTTATCTGCAGAAAGTGACTGTACTGTAGGAAATGTTATCTGCAGAAGTGGCTGTACTGTAGGAAATGTTATCTGCAGAAAGTGGTTGTACTGTAGGAAATGTTATCTGCAGAAAGTGACTGTACTGTAGGAAATGTTATCTGCAGAAAGTGGCTGTACTGTAGGAAATGTTATCTGCAGAAAGTGACTGTACTGTAGGAAATGTTATCTGCAGAAAGTGGCTGTACTGTAGGAAATGTTATCTGCAGAAAGTGGCTGTACTGTAGGAAATGTTATCTGCAGAAAGTGACTGTACTGTAGGAAATGTTATCTGCAGAAAGTGACTGTACTGTAGGAAATGTTATCTGCAGAAAGTGACTGTACTGTAGGAAATGTTATCTGCAGAAAGTGACTGTACTGTATGAAATGTTATCTGCAGAAAGTGGCTGTACTGTAGGAAATGTTATCTGCAGAAAGTGACTGTACTGTAGGAAATGTTATCTGCATAAAGTGGCCATACTGTAGGAAATGTTATCTGCATAAAGTGATTGTACTGTAGGAAATGTTATCTGCAGAAAGTGACTGTACTGTAGGAAATGTTATCTGCAGAAAGTGACTGTACTGTAGGAAATGTTATCTGCAGAAATTGACTGTAATCTCATCCTCTGAACACATTATAAAGAGATTTTCCTCCTTTCGTGCAGGCCGGGCACTGCTAATACATTCTGGCCCCAGAGGCTGATATCAGATGAGGTGGAACAGTCTAGTTCTGTACTGGACCTCCCTAATAAATAGGGGTACAATGTACACAATGGCCTGCAGGATGATATATAGGTCTCACGCTCAGGTGCGTCATTACAACTGAGGTAAGGGGAGAACCCCACGTTCCTGCTGCAAGGCCAGATGGAGTCTTTGGTGAAGCCATCGTCTAAACCAACGTCACGTAAAGAACACACTGGAAGATCCGCAGGAACACGGGGACATTGCGCCACATTATTCTGCAAACACAGAATAAAAAATAAAAACAAAAAGAAAAAAACACTTATCTATTCTACTCGTTAGTATTGAATAAATTAACTCTTTGTTTTCGATCTTTGGTATAAGCTACAATTCACGAGTCCCCCCCTTGCTGGCCGTGACACAGCAGTTCCACCAGTACACCGTGGGTTATGGGGAACGGGGGGCTTGGCGGCTGGAGATGATTGGTATAAATGTGGAACTTCCATATGTATCCAATGCTGGGTTACTGTACAGAGGTAAGTGCACCTGGATCACCTTTACCATGTGCTCCAGGTGGTTTGGTGAGAGGTAGGGTGGTCGGAGCAAAGTCTGGTGCTGAGTCCAGGGTCCGGCACGCACAGTCCTATGGTAGCGCCGCTCCGTCCCTGTGTTCTTCTGCTCCCATCTATGTCGCAGTCCCCCCCCCAAGAGACCACCTTCCCTGCATGACAATGTGAGATGTGGGTGAAGGACACTGGAAGAGGGTGGCGACTGCGGAGACTCAGGGCGAGGAGCTGGGGGGAGTGTGTCCGTGCGATGACGAGGAGGGGGGTGGTGGAATCTGTGCCGTGGATGGACTGGTGCGCCCGTGAGTGTTGTTCGAGCTTGTGCTGGTCCCTGATGGCGCTGGTGCCCTGCGAGCGAATAACACACCTGAGGACAGAAGAGACACAGGTAACGCAGGCACAGAACTCGCCACGTGGAGCACAATGTCCTCCGCCCTGTTGTAGTTATATGTTCAGTCAAAATGGAAGCCGGAAGCCATCTTGGCCACACGTGAAATGAAAGTGTCTGGAAGGATTTTCTCTGTTCTGTGACACACGTCATGTTGTTATGTACTGAGCCTTGGAGAGAGAGATAAAGCACCAACCAGCCCCTAACTGCCATTTTTTAAACCACCTGCAACATGGGAGTTAGAAGCTGATTGGCTGGCACTAAAGGCCTGGTTCAGTTTTGTTTGGGTCTGCGCATAAAAGCGCTGGGCGACGGCCCCTGTGAACCTCGGCGGGTCGATGCCTGCTCGTGTTTTGTGGCTGCCGATCAGCGCCCACCCCGAATTTGGCCATCTCCATCAGATATAAAAAGTCCGTTCTGACTGATTTTCATTTCCAGTCGTGCTGCCGCATGCGAGGCTGCAGGGATCTGCGGGCGGGCGGTCGCTCCGGATCGCTGGGCTGCGGACATACAGTATTTACAAGCTTTCGGGTTGCGTTTATGGGCTCGCTACGCAGCGCATGGGCAATATCGCCTGCAGACGATACCAGAACGTCAGCGACTGGCGCAGAACCGTGCGTCCTGATAAATCCTCCTGCCACACACGTGACAATACACTGTACACTTGTCACAAAGCAGCTGCGCAATGATTAACCACTTCACCGGCGTCGGCTCTCAGTCAGCACTTATGTGAGAGACGCGAGCGATGGAGGATTACTGACAATTATGTGAAGCCATAGACAGGTAAGAAATGAGATTAGGGGAAGATTAGTTCAATGGCCGGTTACTATAGCAACATGGTGAGACCAGAGATTAGGTCTGAAGATGGCGATCATTGGGGCTGTGCGATCTATTGGTGACCCAGTGGGCAGTGCAGCGCAGGAGGCGGAGTCCCAGGCTGCATACAGCTGCGGTAATGAGACGTATACATTACTGACATGAGAGGGAGAGCCCTGCGCACTCCGCTGCCGGACGCGAAGCATTGGATTTCCCGCCAGCGAGGCTACGTACCTGCGTACACAACGCCATTCATTTCTATGGACATGTTGATGCTGCTGATGCTGGCGGCAGACAGGTTCATTGCGGTTTCTTGTCTGTCATCTGGGGGGAGACGGAGAGAAAGATCACTGCACATCCCGGGATAACAAAACCTGCCTGGAGATTGCAAGCTCTGTGGACAAGTACAATGTAGTTCCCAGGACTCACACACAACATCTCATGACTTTATGTTGGCCACATACTGGGAAACATCTCACTAGGATTATACCTGGAACCGCAACAAAGCAAAATAAATCCAGGTACTGAGCACCTGGGTAACACCATGCTGCGCTGCAGAGGGCAGATGTAACATGTGCAGATAGATAGGTGTGGGTGGGGTGTCCTAGCTCAGATCTACATTGCAGTGTGAGGATAAAGCTGCCCAGCGTGTGTGGGCTACATGCAGAAGCAGCCAGTATTTACCCTGCATGCTATATTATACATGCACAGTATTTGCACCCTTGGGGTGCAGCATGGATTTTGCAGACGCCTGGTTCTTGCTGTTTCCCACCTCGGCTGTTGATTTTGATGTTCATAGGAAGTTGCGCAGCCATGGCGAGCAAGTTGTGCTGCAGAGCGTGCTGCATTAGCCTCTGCTGTTCCTCCGCCATCACCGCCATCTTCTTTTCCGGAGGTTCCCCCGATTCCAGCTTTTCCCGGAGTTGTTCCAGGGCTGCCGCCTGCATTGCTTGTACCGCTTGTGCCGTT
The DNA here is from genome assembly GCF_055691185.1 of Crinia signifera. Lineage (NCBI taxonomy): Eukaryota > Metazoa > Chordata > Amphibia > Anura > Myobatrachidae > Crinia > Crinia signifera. Next base: position 475,299,446 of record NC_139217.1, on the reverse strand, counting down.
GCTACATGGTGACCGGGCAGACAGACGGGGATTCCTATCCGCTGGGGCGCTGCCTGTGTGTGTCCGCTCTCTTCTGCAATAAAACAGTTATCTGTTGGTACCCAGAAGTGTACAACCTGCACTGACCCCCCTCACCCCGGGGTAATGCCCAGCCACTGTGCTGCATGCCAGGCCCAGGCACACTGACCCCCCCCCCTCACCCCGGGGTAATACCCAGTAACTGTACTGCATACCGCCGAGGAGGAGGCACACTGACCCCCCCTCACCCCGGGGTAATGCCCAGTATCTGCACTGCATACCGCCCAGGCAGAGGTACACTGACCCCCCCTCACCCCAGGGTAATGCCCAGTATCTGCACTGCATACCGCCCAGGCGGAGGCACACTGACCCCCCTCACCCCGGGGTAATGCCCAGTAACTGCACTGCATACCGCCCAGGCAGAGGTACACTGACCCCCCTCACCCCGGGGTAATGCCCAGTATCTGCACTGCATACCGCCCAGGCAGAGACACACTGACCCCCCTCATCCCAGGGTAATACCCAGTAACTGCACTGCATACCGCCCAGGCAGAGGCACACTGACCCCCCTCACCCCGGGGTAATGCCCAGTAACTGCACTGCATACCACCCAGGCAGAGGCACACTGACCCCCGTCACCCCGGGGTAATGCCCAGTATCTGCACTGCATACCACCCAGGAGGAGGCACACTGACCCCCCTCACCCCGGGGTAATGCCCAGTAACTGCACTGCATACCACCCAGGCAGAGGCACACTGACCCCCGTCACCCCGGGGTAATGCCCAGTAACTGCACTGCATACCGCCCAGGAGGAGGCACACTGACCCCCCTCACCCCGGGGTAATGCCCAGTAACTGCACTGCATACCGCCCAGGCAGAGGCACACTGACCCCCCTCACCCCAGGGTAATGCCCAGTAACTGCACTGCATACCGCCCAGGCAGAGGCACACTGACCCCCCTCACCCCGGGGTAATGCCCAGTAACTGCACTGCATACCGCCCAGGAGGAGGCACACTGACCCCCCTCACCCCAGGGTAATGCCCAGTAACTGCACTGCATACCGCCCAGGCAGAGGCACACTGACCCCCCTCACCCCGGGGTAATACCCAGTAACTGCACTGCATACCGCCCAGGCAGAGGCACACTGACCCCCCTCACCCCGGGGTAATGCCCAGTAACTGCACTGCATACCGCCCAGGAGGAGGCACACTGACCCCCCTCACCCCGGGGTAATGCCCAGTATCTGCACTACATACCGCCCAGGAGGAGGCACACTGACCCCCATCACCCCGGGGTAATGCCCAGTATCTGCACTGCATACCGCCCAGGCAGAGGCACACTGACCCCCCTCACCCCGGGGTAATGCCCAGTAACTGCACTGCATACCGCCCAGGCAGAGGCACACTGACCCCCCTCACCCCAGGGTAATGCCCAGTATCTGCACTGCATACCGCCCAGGCAGAGGCACACTGACCCCCCTCACCCCGGGGTAATGCCCAGTATCTACACTGCATACCGCCCAGGCGGAGGCACACTGACATCCCTCACCCCGGGGTAATACCCAGCCACTGTGCTGCATGCCAGGCCCAGGCACACTGACCCCCCTCACCCCGGGGTAATACCCAGTAACTGCACTGCATACCGCCCAGGCGGAGGCACACTGACCCCCCTCACCCCAGGGTAATGCCCAGCCACTGTGCTGCATGCCAGGCCTAGGCGGAGGCACACTGACCCCACTCACCCCGGGGTAATGCCCAGTAACTGCACTGCATACCAGGCCTAGGCGGAGGCACACTGACACCCCTCACCCTGGGGTAATGCCCAGTCACTGTGCTGCATGCCAGGCCCAGGCACACTGACCCCCTCACCCTGGGGCAATGCCCAGTAACTGCACTGCATACCGCCCAGGCGGAGGCACACTGACACCCCTTACCCCGGGGTAATGCCCAGCAACTGCACTGCATACCACCCAGGCGGAGGCACACTGACACCCCTCACCCCAGGGTAATACCCAGTAACTGCACTGCATACCAGGCCCAGGCGGAGGCACACTGACACCCCTCACCCTGGGGCAATGCCCAGTCACTGTGCTGCATGCTAGGCCCAGGCGGGGTCACACTGGTTACAACTAACAATGCGAGTCTGTGTATTTGAAAGCAGCCCCGCCCCCTCTTAGTGCTCCCCTCTCCCAGGGATCCCTTGTCTCAGAGCTCCCCCTCTCCCGAGGATCCCCTCTTTCAGTGATCCCCTTCACCCAAGGATCCCCCCCCTGTCAGAGCTCCCCCTCTCCCAAGGACCCCCCGCTATCAGGGCTCCCCCATGCAGATAGTGCATATGATGCTACAGTGGGACACCTGCCTTTCTTTATGGAGGGCATCTGATTGATGTGTCCGCCATTGTGCGTAGAAACAGAAAGAGAGGACATGTTTATCTTGGGGGATGTCAGGATATTTGGGGTCCCGACGGGCGAGTAACTGAACAGTCCGGATCCGAAGCTCTGTCTCCGGCCTTCTCGCCGGTTGCTGTCAATCGCTGCTTGCAGTTCTCCGGGGGAACTAAGACCCCTCTTGTCACACTCATAGGGGTACAGGTACTTCATGTATCTGAGAGAGAGAGACACAGTGCCATCAGTAACCGGGTACAGTAACAGCTGGCGCACAGGAGACCCCCCGATGAAATCCCCGGAACAGGTGAGACCCCCTCTGATGTATCTGGGGCAGTGAGACATCCCTCTGCTATCTCTGGGACAGTGAGACACCCCCTCTGATGTATCTGGGACAGTGAGACACCCCCTCTGATGTATCTGGGACAGTGAGACACCCCCTCTGATGTATCTGGGACAGTGAGACACCCCCTCTGATGTATCTGGGACAGCGAGACACCCCCTCTGATGTATCTGGGATAGTGAGACACCCCCTCTGCTATCTCTGGGACAGTGAGACACCCCCTCTGATGTATCTGGGACAGTGAGACACCCCCTCTGCTATCTCTGGGACAGTGAGGCACCCCCTCTGCTATCTCTGGGACAGTGAGACACCCCCTCTGATGTATCTGGGACAGCGAGACACCCCCTCTGCTATCTCTGGGACAGTGAGAAACCCCCTCTGATGTATCTGGGACAGCGAGACACCCCCTCTGATGTATCTGGGACAGTGAGACACCCCCTCTGATGTATCTGGGACAGGGAGATACCCCCTCTGATGTATCTGGGACAGTGAGACACCCCCTCTGATGTATCTGGGACAGTGAGACACCCCCTCTGATGTATCTGGGATAGTGAGACATCCCCTCTGATGTCTCAGGGACAGTGAGACACCCCCTCTGATGTATCTGGGTCAGTGAGACACCCCCTCTGATGTATCTGGGATAGTGAGACACCCCCTCTGATGTATCTGGGACAGTGAGGCACCCCCTCTGAAGTATCTGGGTCAGTGAGACACCCCCTTTGATATATCTGGGTCAGTGAGACACCCCCTCTGATGTATCTGAGAGAGTGAGACACCCCCTCTGAGGTATCGAAGACAGTGAGAATCCTCCGCTGATGTACATCTGGGAAAGTGAGACACCCCCTCTGACGTATCTGGGTCAGTGAGACACCCCCTCTGATGTATCTGGGATAGTGAGACACCCCCTCTGATGTATCTGGGACAGTGAGACACCCCCTCTGATGTATCTGGGACAGTGAGACACCCCCTCTGATGTATCTGGGACAGTGAGACACCCCCTCTGATGTATCTGGGACAGTGAGACACCCCCTCTGATGTATCTGGGACAGTGAGACACCCCCTCTGATGTATCTGGGACAGTGAGACACCCCCTCTGATATATCTAATGCTGTTTACACACTTGTACAATCTGCATGAGATCCAGATGAGATTACAATTTAGACTATATAGGGCAGATCTGCACTATATAGTCTATGCAGCCAAGACCTTCTGGCTGAGATATGGGAGCGCGCATCGGGATCGCAAGGGATAAAACACATACAATCTGCATGAGATCCAGATGAGATTTTGACTATATAGTCAAAATCTCATCTGGATCTCATGCAGATTGTACAAGTGTGTACACAGCATAAGACAGTGAGACATCTCCTGTGATGTATCTAGAGACACCCCCTCTGATGTATCTGGGACAGTGAGACACCCCATCGGATGAGTCTGGGACAGTGAGACACCCCCTCTGATGTATCTGGGACAGTGAGACACTCCCTCTGATGTATCTGAGAGAGTGAGACCCCCCCCTCTGATGTATCTGGGGTAGTGAGACACCCCCTCTGATGTATCTGGGACAGTGAGACATCCCCTTTGATGTATCTGGGACAGTGAGACACCTCCTCTGATGTATCTGGGACAGTGAGACACCCACTTTGATGTATCTGGGACAGTGAGACACCCCCCCTCTGATGTATCTGGGACAGTGAGACTCCTCCTCTGATGTATCTGGGACAGTGAGACACCCCCTCTGATGTATCTGGGACAGTGAGACACCCCCTTTGATGTATCTAAGACAGTGAGACACCCCCTCTGATGTCTCTAGGACAGTGAGACACCCACTTTGATGTATCTGGGACAGTGAGCCACCCCCTCTGATGTATCGGGGACAGTGAGACAGCTCCCTAGTATCAGTAAGAGACCACCTCTGTCCTCGGAGTAGCATGGTGGCCAGACTCACTGGGTTCTCAGCGTGAAGGCGGCGCTGGTGATGGAGGTGGGCAGACTGAGACCCTTGGTGATCTCTCGCCAGATCTTCTTATTAATGACTTCCACCAATCCGCCCTTCTCTGTCACCAGCCGGTACAGCGAGTACAGATCCAGGACCTGCTTTGCCATGATGGGGATTCTGTTCACCGGTGTACCTGCCAACAACAAACAAAGGTATTGTTATATATAGGTCCAGTGCAGGTGTATATATAGGTACGGTATAGATATATATATAGGTACAGTATAGGTATATATATATATATATATATACATATATACACACACATATACAGCAAGTAGACCGGCACTCTTATTAGCAGACCCGATAGGTTTAGTGTTGTGTCCGTGCAGGTGTATATATAGGTACGGTATAGATATATATATAGGTACAGTATAGGTATATATATATATATATATATATATATATATATATATATATATACATACATACATATATATACACACACATATACAGCAAGTAGACCGGCACTCTTATAGGTCTAGTGTTGTGTCCGTGCAGGAACCAGGCGACACTACACAAGCTTCAAATGTGCAAATATTTACTGTGTCATATCAACATTTCTAAGCCGCTCAGAGCTTTCTCATCAGGATCTGTTATCCTACCTATATAGAGACTGCACCGGTAAGTCCTCTGGGCACAGAGGGATCACCAGTAAGTCCTCCCGGCACAGAGGGAGCACCGGTAAGTCCTCCCGGCACAGAGGGAGCACCGGTAAGTACTCCCGGCTCAGAGGGAGCACCGGTAAGTCCTCCCGGCTCAGAGGGAGCACCGGTAAGTCCTCCCGGCTCAGAGGGAGCACCGGTAAGTCCTCCCGACACAGAGGGAGCACCGGTAAGTACTCCCGGCTCAGAGGGAGCACCGGTAAGTACTCCCGGCTCAGAGGGAGCACCGGTAAGTACTCCCGGCTCAGAGGGAGCACCGGTAAGTCCTCCCGGCTCAGAGGGAGCACCAGTAAGTCCTCCCGGCTCAGAGGGAGCACCGGTAAGTCCTCCCGGCTCAGATGGAACACCTGTAAGTCCTCCCGGCACAGAGAGAGCACCGGTAAGTCCTCCCAACTCAGAGGGAGCACCGGTAAGTACTCCCGGCACAGAGGGAGCACCGGTAAGTACTCCCAGCACAAAGGGAGCACCGGTAAGTACTTCATACACAGAGGGAGCACCGGTAAGTACCACCGACACAGAGGGAGCACCAGTAAGTCCTCCAGGCAAGGAGGGAGCACCAGTAAGTTCTCCCGGCACAGAGACAGCACCGGTAAGTAGTCCCGGCACAGAGGGAGCACCAGTAAAGACTCCCAGCACAGAGGGAGCACCGGTAAGTACTCCCAGGACAGAGAGAGCACCAGTAAGTACTTCAGACACAGAGACAGCACCGGTAAGTATTCCAGGCACAGAGGGAGCACCGGTAAGTACTCCCAGGACAGAGGGAGCACCGGTAAGTACTCCCAGCACAGAGGGAGCACCGTTAAGTACTCCCGGCACAGAGGGAGCACCGGTAAGTACTCCCAGGACAGAGGGAGCACCGGTAAGTACTCCCAGCACAGAGGGAGCACCGGTAAGTACTCCCGGCACAGAGGGAGCACCGGTAAGTACTCCCAGGACAGAGGGAGCACCGGTAAGTACTCCCAGCACAGAGGGAGCACCGGTAAGTACTCCCGGCACGGAGGGAGCACCGGTAAGTACTCCCAGGACAGAGGGAGCACCGGTTAGTACTCCCAGGACAGAGGGAGCACCGGTAAGTACTCCCAGGACAGAGGGAGCACCGGTAAGTATTCCAGGCACAGAGGGAGCACCAGCAAGTACTCCCAGGACAGAAAGAGAAGGGTTAGTAATCCCAGCACAGAGACTGTACCGGTAAGTACTCCAGACACAGAAAGGGCAGCGGTAAGTACTCAAGGCACAGAGAGTGCAGTACAGTCACACAGCATAGGGAGTGCAGTACAGTCTCACACAGCATAAAGAGCAGTACAGTCACACAGCAAAGAGAGTGCAGTACAGTCTCACACAGCATGAAGAGAGCAGTACAGTCACACAGCATGAAGAGTGCAGTACAGTCACAAAACATAGAGAGTGCAGTACAGTCATGCAGCATAGAGCATACAGTACAGTCACACAGCGTAGAGCGTGCAGTACAGTCACAAAACAGAGAGTGCATTACAGTCACCCAGTGTAGAGAATGCAGTATGGTGACACAGCATAGATAGTGCAGTACAGTCACAAAACATAGAGAGTGTAGTACAGTCACACAGCGTAGAGCATGCAGTACAGTCACACATCATAGGGAGTGCAGTACAGTTACACAGCATAGAGCATGCAGTACAGTACAGTCACACAGCATGTACAGTGCAGTACAGTCACACAGCATAAAGCGTGCAGTACAGTTACAAAACAGAGTCACACAGCATAGAGCATGCAGTACAGTCACACAGCATAGAGCATGCAGTACAGTCACACAGCATAGGGAGTGCAGTACAGTCACACAGCTTAGAGCGTGCAGTACAGTCACACAGCATAGGGAGTGCAGTACAGTCACACAGCGTGGAGCGTGCAGTACAGTCACACAGCCTGGAGCGTGCAGTACAGTCACACCGCATAGAGAGTGCAGTATAGTCACACAGCATAGAGAGTGCAGTACAGTCACACAGCGTAGAGCGTGCAGTACAGTCACACAGCGTGCAGTACAGTCACACAGCTTAGAGCATGCAGTACAGCCACACAGCTTAGAGAGGACAGTACAGTCACACAGCATAGAGCGTGCAGTACAGTCACACAGCATAGAGAGTGCAGTACAGTCACACAGCATAGAGAGTGCAGTACAGTCACACAGCATAGAGCGTGCAGTACAGTCACACAGCGTAGAGAGTGCAGTACAGTCACACAGCGTAGAGCGTGCAGTACAGTCACACAGCTTAGAGCGTGCAGTACAGTCACACAGCTTAGAGCATGCAGTACAGTCACACAGCTTAGAGAGTGCAGTACAGTCACACAGCGTAGAGCCTGCAGTACAGTCACACAGCTCAGAGATTGCAGTACAGTCACACAGCGTAGAGAGTGCAGTACAGTCACACAGCGTAGAGCGTGCAGTACAGTCACACAGCGTAGAGCGTGCAGTACAGTCACACAGCTTAGAGCTTGCAGTACAGTCACATAGCTTAGAGAGTGCAGTACAGTCACACAGCATGTAGAGTGCAGTACAGTCACACAGCATAGAGAGTGCAGTACAGTCACACAGCATAGAGCGTGCAGTACAGTCACACAGCATAGAGCGTGCAGTACAGTCACACAGCGTAGAGAGTGCAGTACAGTCACACAGCGTAGAGCGTGCAGTACAGTCACACAGCTTAGAGCGTGCAGTACAGTCACACAGCTTAGAGCATGCAGTACAGTCACACAGCTTAGAGAGTGCAGTACAGTCACACAGCGTAGAGCCTGCAGTACAGTCACACAGCTCAGAGATTGCAGTACAGTCACACAGCGTAGAGAGTGCAGTACAGTCACACAGCGTAGAGCGTGCAGTACAGTCACACAGCTTAGAGCATGCAGTACAGTCACATAGCTTAGAGAGTGCAGTACAGTTACACAGCGTAGAGCGTGCAGTACAGTCACACAGCGTAGAGCCTGCAGTACAGTCACACAGCTCAGAGATTGCAGTACAGTCACACAGCGTAGAGCGTGCAGTACAGTCACACAGCTAAGAGATTGCAGTACAGTCACACAGCATGTAGAGTGCAGTACAGTCGACAGACCAAAGACGGATGATAGTACAGTGGTCATACATCAGACAATCTGTTTGCGTAGAGATAATTGCAATGTAATTAGGAGACAACGGGTTACTGGTAAATGAATCATCCAGATGCCGGTAACTGCTGGAAAGTGAATGAGTTCTGTCCGCTCCCAGTATTCATGGAGCAGGTTGTGATACATCTATGGAAAGTCCTTTTCCCCCTCCAGCTTTTATGTTGTCAATTAGCCCCTGATAATCTGTGTCCGAGCGCACCCCTTTGTGTCTGCCCCCCTGAGCGGCATTGTGCTGGGTGAATGATGAGGGGGCGGCTGCTGACAACGTCTGTTTCATGGTAGATAGGAGCAGACAAGCAGCAACGCTACCCAAATATCAACATCTCTTCATGACCTTTCCACTGACCTATTGCCATGGTTACTGCCCCGCAGATGCCATTACTGAGGCCCAGGAACACTTGTAGCATGTGCACCTTGGTAACACCATGTGGCGCTGCAGATGGGGCAGATGTAACGTGCACCTGGGTAACAGCATGCTGCGCTGCAGTGGGGAAGATGTAACATGTGCAGAGAGAGTTAGATTTGTCATTCATACATGCCTACTCTTCTGGGCACAGCCAGGAGGCTCCCGAAAATCTGGTGGCACTTCCGGCTCCCTGAGAAAATTTGAAAGTCTCCCGCATTACGCTTCAAGGCCGAGGCTACAAAGACAAAACTGTGTCTCCATGCCCCTGGTCTGCCTCCTCCACGCACCCTCCTCTGTGATCTGGCTGCTCCGTCCGGGAGGGATCAGCCTTTAAGGAGATAAGTATAACATTTGGCTTGGGGGTGTTCAAACTGGAATCTAAACTACATTGTAAGAGTCGGCGCTGCGGAACCCTTGTGGCGCCATATAAATAAACAATAATAATAAAGTGTGGGCTACATTCAAAAGCAGGCAGTGTTTACCCTGCACAGAAACAATATATATGTACCAGTTACCAGCCCGTCAAAATGAAGGAATTACATAACTCTAATGTCAGCGCCATCGGGGGTCATGTATTGTCCGTCGGGAGCACAACATGAATTCCCCCCTTAGAGGTGAGGAGCAGACACAAAGTTGCATGCTCGTTTTTCTTTATTTACAAACATGAATCAGGCCCCAAACACAGAAACAGCAGCAGAACCCAGATAGGACTAGCGTGGGGAATACTGTAGTATAACATTAATGACAAGTCCACGGGATTTACTAAGTCAGGCGAGTCAGGAGATAACGGTGCTTGGTAGGAGGAAAGTATTGTCTGGAATGAATAACACTTCTCATGCCCAAAGAGCTAACAGTCCTATTGCTCTTCAGTAATAGTGTATATGAAGGAGGATGTAATATATAGTGTATATAGATGAGGATGTAATATATAGTGTATATACAGTTGTGCTCATAAGGTTACATACCCTAGCAGCAGAATGTGTGATTTTCTGGCCATTTGTCAGAGAATATGAATGATAACTCACAGACTTTTCTGTCACTCATGGTCAGTGGCTGGGTGACGCCATTTATTGTCACACATCTGTGTTTACTCTTTTTATATCATAATGACAACAGAAACTACCCAAATGACCCTGATCAAAACATACATACCCTGGAGATTTTGGCCTGATAACAAGTTGACACAAATGGGTGTGAATGGCTATTAAAGGTAACCATCCTCACCTGTGATCTGTTTGCTTGTAATCAGTGTGTGGGTATAAAAGGTCAGTGAGTTTCTGGTCTCCTGAAAGACCCTTGCATCTTTCACCCAGTGCTGCACTGACATTTCTGGATTCTGAGACATGGGGAAAGCAAAATAATTGTCAAAGTATCTGAGGGAAAAGGCAGTTGAACTGTATAAAACAGGAAAGGGCTATAAAAAGATAGCCAATCAATTGAGAATGCCAATCAGCAGTGTTCAAACTCTAATTAAGAAGTGGATAATGAGGGATTCTGTGGAAACCAAATCACGGCCAGGTAGACCAATAACAATTTCAGCCACAACTGCCAGGAAAATTGTTCGGATGCAAAGAAAAATCCACAAATAACTTCAGCTGAAATACAGGACTCTCTGAAAAAATTGGTGTGGTTGTTTCAATAAGGAGGAATTTGAAGAAAAATGGCTGCATGGTCGAGTCGCCAAAAGAAAGCCATTACTACGCAAATGCCACAAAGCATCCTGCTTACAGTACTCCAAACAGCACAGAGACCAGCCTCAAAACTTCTGGAACAAAGTTATTTGGAGCGATGAGACCAAAATTGACCTTTTTGGCCACAACCATAAACGTTACACTTGGAGAGGAGTCAGCAAGGCCTATGATGAAAGGTACACCATTCCTACTGTGAAACACGGAGGTGGATCGCTGATGTTTTGGGGATGTGTGAGCTACAAAGGCACTGGGAACTTGGTCAAAAGTGATGGCAAGATGAATGCAGCATGTTATCAGAAAATACTGGAGGAAAATCTGCACTCATCGGCCCGGAAGCTGCGCATGGGACGTACTTGGACGGTCCAACATGACAATGACCCAAAACAACAGGAACTGGAGGCTTTCTGCCAGGAAGAATGGGCGGCTTTACCATCGGAGAAAATAAAGAGCCTCATCCACAACTACCACAAAACACTTCCAGCTGTCATTGATGTAAAGGGGGCTATACACAATATTAGGAACTGGGGTATGTAAACTTATGAGCACAACTGTATATGAAGCTGTTGTGTTGTATCACGTGATTCCTAGTAAGTGTCTCAGACGGGACCGCACCGGGGGAATCGGAACCATGATCATCGCCATTTCCCAGCAGCAGCCTCAGGGCCCAATTCACACCTGCTCGCTAGGTCCCGCAGAACGCACGCCCACCCAGGCGTTGCGCTGCAAGTGGATGTGTACACTTACATGTGCACGCACAGAGGGGAACCCATTTGGTTGTCACTCACATCAAATAATTTATCCTCCGTACGTTGTGAATAATCCGCCAGGATTTACTTTTCATTCGGACACTTTCCAACGAATCAGGGGTGGGCGCTAACGTCATGTGAGGGGAACACCTGTGGTGGCTGGGATCTACCCTTTCTATGAGGGTGCTCACCTTTTTGTGGGCACCCCCATGAAACACTGAGCGGACCCCAGCGAATGGCCACTGCCTGTTACCCCGGCTGCATATGGGCATTTGAGGGGCGGCGATAAGTCGTGGGCTAAAAAATCCCATTCAAAAAAGAAAAGGTTCATTGACTTCGGCTTCTGTGATTGGCCAGAAGCTGTGAATCTGCTGTCCAATCACAGCAGCCCGTCAAAGAAGCTTCCAGAAGTGCCGCTTTTACCAGTTTTTTTTTTATGGGATTTTTTAGCCCACGGTTTAGCCCCGCCCCCGGCGCTTCATCACCTTCAGTTGTCAGTGGGAGGCACGCTTATCGGTGCCTCACAAACTAAGTACAAAGTTAAAAATTACTAATATAAAGAAAATACTTATGAGACAGAATATGTGTCCTAGGTATATTCTTTGTATTATTATAAATAAAAAAATGACAGGGGAAGCACTGCCGCCCCTGACTGCACGTCCCCAATAGGCGAAACTTTTTTTTTTGCATCATAAGCATTGGGAACGATTTCCCAGAGTTCCAGGAGAGAAGCAAATTGTGTGAATAGTATTTGGCTCTGTCCTGTGTCCTCCTAGCAAGACAAATTCTCTACCTCTGCTTTTCTTACCTCTTCTCCAATTGCAATCACCCGCACCAAACAATGACCTGTTATGGGTTACTGCAATTGGAAAAGAGGTGTTAAGAAGCAGAAGCGGGATCATCTGGGGAGCGGATTGTTTGGCGCAGGGATTGTGCTGTATATAGAGAGCTGAATCTTATCTGATAAAGATTGAATTGTGCTCTCTGCCCCCCGCCACTGCCCGTCCATACATTGATTGGTATTGTGATGGCGGTCGCGGGCAGGGAGAGGAATCAGCGGCTCTTTCACACAGAACACTTTCAGCAGCTTTACTGAGTATTGAATAAAGATCTGTTCCCATCCCAGACTCCGACACATAATGGATGGAGACAGACGTTGCCGACATGCTCCTCCCGTCGACATTTTTTTTACGACTGTTATGGTGTCTATTTAATAAACATCATACAGGATAATTTCGGTTGGGGAGTGCTGACTGCGGGGGGGCAAGAGACCCGGTACAAGGTCCAGCCCTGTGATGTTTATGTTTGCCACTGTATATGAGCCAAAGCCGCACTGCGCACAGGCAGCCATTGTGTAGCCGGCATTTGGGGGCGTAACCTGGAGTGGCGTGAGAAGGGCGGGCACGTTGGGGTAGTTTGTTGGGCGTGCTGACAGGTCAGAAGGGAAGCAGCACCGTCGTGTCTGAGACAAGATGGTGGTCCGATCTGCGCCCAATATGTAGGCGGATGTGAAGTGCCAGCAGTCATTAGCATATTTTTGCAATTGCACAGCGAGCAAATCGCATTTGCGCACGACTGCGAACCAGCCGGAATTGTCGAGAGATCACAGGTTACAGCGGACGGGGTCATTTATTTATTACCGTTTCTTATATAGCGCAGCTTATTCTGTCGCGCTTTACAATTGGATAATGGGGTAATGGCGTTACCCCGGGTAACACTGACCAATAAGGTCACAGAAATAAATAATAAATAAATGTAAATGAATATCAACAAAAGGCTGCATAATATACAAGTAACGTGCACCAGGCTCTGCGCTCTGCACCAGGCTCTGCGCTCTGCACCAGGCTCTGCACTCTGCACCAGGCTCTGCACCAGGCTCTGCTCCGACAGCAGCAAGTGTGACATCACCAGTGACAGACATGTGACAGCAGCGAGTGTGACCTCACCGGTGACAAACATGTGAAAGCAGCAAGTGTGACGACACCAGTGACAGACATGTAACAGCAGCAAGTGTGATGTCACCGGTGACAAACAAGTGAAATCAGCAAGTGTGACGTCACCGGTGACAAACATGTGACAGCAGCAAGTGTGACGTCACCGGTGACAGGCATGCGACAGCAGCAAGTGTGACATCACTGGTGACAGACATGTGACAGCAGCAAGTGTGATGTCACCGGTGACAGACATGTGACAGCAGCAAGTGTGATGTCACCGGTGACAGACATGTGACAGCAGCAAGTGTGACATCACCAGTGACAGACATGTGACAGCAGCAAGCGTTTGTCACCGGTGACAGACATGTGACAGCAGCAAGTATGACGTCACCGGTGACAGCTATGTAACTGCGGCAAGTGTGACATCACCAGTGACAAGCATGTGACATCAGCAAGTGACAAGAGATGTGACAGCAGCAAGTGTGACGTCACCGATGACAGACATGTAACAGCAGCAAGTGTGACGTCACCGATGACAGACATGTGACAGCAGCAAATGTGACGTCATCTGTGACAGCAACAAGTGTGACGTCACCAGTGACAGCCATGTAACTGCAGCAAGTGTGATGTCACCGGTAACAAGCATGTGACAGCAGCAAGTGTGACGTCACCGATGACAAACATGAGACATCAGCAAGTGACAGGAGATGTGACAGCACCAGTGACAGAGATGAGACAGCGCAAAGTGTGAGCCAGTCACAGAGAGAGAGAACGAGTATGGCAGCACAAGTGGTAAAGCATGGAATGGGCATATGTGTGGCAGCCCCAGTGATAGAATAGAAGTGTCACCAAGTACCGTGAAGAACGCATTATTCGTGGCCTGGCTCCCTTGTATGATGCCCATTAGCGGGTAATGCCCCGTGGCACTGTGCACATGCTGTGGGTGACCCTGAGCAGGCAGTGCCAGCACAACACTGATGTCTTCTCCTAATGATTGTGCGGCACATTAATCCCAGCAGTCTCTGTGCGGACACTGCCAGTGTTACAGGCGGACAATGGGATCTCTCATAGAGGAAGAGTAATGGCAGCCAGAGGTCTCACAAAGCCCCATTCAGGGCAAACTACTATTGTCTGCTCACAATTAGCTGGGACCTGATTAATGAAGAGGATTTATTAGCTGATAACGGCTTTCTACTGCTTAATACAGTGAGGACTTACTCAGATTCATTATCTAGACACTTCTGGTGCCCACAGGCTGAGGGCCCCCATTCTGTCTGCGGCACAGAGAGAAGGGGAGAGGGGTCTACACCACAGGCTGAGGGCCCCCATTCTGTCTGTGGCACAGAGAGAAGGGGGAGAGGGGTCTACACCACAGGCTGAGGGCCCCCATTCTGTCTGCGGCACAGAGAGAAGGGGAGAGGGATCTACACCAGAGGCTGAGGGCCCCCATTCTGTCTGCGGCACAGAGAGAAGGGGAGAGGGGTCTACACCACAGGCTGAGGGCCCCCATTCTGTCTGCGGCACAGAGAGAAGGGGAGAGGGGTCTACACCACAGGCTGAGGGCCCCCATTCTGTCTGCGGCACAGAGAGAAGGGGGTGAGGGGTCTACACCACAGGCTGAGGGTCCCCATTCTGTCTGCGGCACAGAGAGAAGGGGAGAGGGGTCTACACCACAGGCTGAGGGCCCCCATTCTGTCTGCGGCACAGAGAGAAGGGGAGAGGGGTCTACACCACAGGCTGAGGGCCCCCATTCTGTCTGCGGCACAGAGAGAAGGGGAGAGGGGTCTACACCACAGGCTGAGGGCCCCCATTCTGTCTGCGGCACAGAGAGAAGGGGGTGAGGGGTCTACACCACAGGCTGAGGGTCCCCATTCTGTCTGCGGCACAGAGAGAAGGGGAGAGGGGTCTACACCAGAGGCCGAGGGTCCCCATTCTGTCTGCGGCACAGAGAGAAGGGGAGAGGGGTCTACACCACAGGCTGAGGGCCCCCATTCTGTCTGCGGCACAGAGAGAAGGGGAGAGGGGTCTACACCACAGGCTGAGGGCCCCCATTCTGTCTGCGGCACAGAGAGAAGGGGGAGAGGGGTCTACACCAGAGGCTGAGGGCCCCCATTCTGTCTGCGGCACAGAGAGAAGGGGGTGAGGGGTCTACACCAGAGGCCGGGGGCCCCCAGTCTGCGGCACAGAGAGAAGGGGAGAGGGGTCTACACCAGAGGCCGGGGGCCCCCAGTCTGCGGCACAGAGAGAAGGGGAGAGGGGTCTACAGCAGAGGCCGAGGGTCCCCAGTCTGCGGCACAGAGAGAAGGGGAGAGGGGTCTACACCAGAGGCCGGGGGCCCCCAGTCTGCGGCACAGAGAGAAGGGGAGAGGGGTCTACAGCAGAGGCCGAGGGTCCCCAGTCTGCGGCACAGAGAGAAGGGGAGAGGGGTCTACACCAGAGGCCGGGGGACCCCAGTCTGCGGCACGGAGAGAAGGGGGTGAGGGGTCTACACCAGAGGCCGAGGGTCCCCAGTCTGCGGTACGGAGAGAAGGGGAGAGGGGTCTACACCAGAGGCCGAGGGCCCCCAGTCGTTGGCAGGGAGAGAAGGGGGTGAGGGGTCTACACCAGAGGCTGGGAGCCCCCAGTCTGCAGCACGGAGAGAAGGGGGTGAGGGGTCTAAACCAGAGGCCGAGGGCCCCCAGTCTGCGGCACAGAGAGAAGGGGAGAGGGGTCTACACCAGAGGCCCGGGCCCCCCAGTCTGCCGCACGGACAGAAGGGGGTGAGGGGTCTACACCAGAGGCCGAGGGTCCCCAGTCTGCGGCATGGACAGAAGGGGGTGAGGGGCCTACACCAGAGGCCGAGGGTCCCCAGTCTGCGGCATGGAAAGATGGAGAGAAGGGGGTGAGGGGTCTACACCAGAGGCCTAGGGTCCCCAGTCTGTGGCACAGAGAGAAGGGGGAGAGGGGTCTACACCAGAGGCCGAGGGTCCCTAGTCTGTGGCCCGGACAGAAGGGGGTGAGGGTTTTACACCAGAGGCCGAGGGTCCCCAGTCTGTGGCCCGGACAAAAGGGGGTGAGGGGTCTACACCAGAGGCCGAGGGTCCCCAGTCTGCGGCACGGACAGAAGGGGAAGAGGGGTCTACAGTATTGTATATTATAGGGATTATATGCCAGGTACCTGGTTGTACTAACAGCGCATTCAACAACTCCACTGGGACGAAGCAGAAGCTAAACTAAGATACAGTATGTTCCGCCATCAACGACAAAGCCGGCGACGCAGCCTGTTCCGCTAATACAAACCGCTCTGCTCCCCAAACCCCCTCTACATGTATTTATCATTTACATATTACAGAAACGGACGTGGATCACGAATCACACAGGTTGTCAGGCACCAGGTCTGCGTCGGGCCTGTATATGCCGCGCTCTCCGGCACCAGGTCTGCGTCGGGCCTGTATATGCCGCGCTCTCCGGCAGCAGGTGTGCGTCGGGCCTGTATATGCCGCACTCTCCGGCGGCAGGTCTGTGTCGGGCCTGTATATGCCGCACTCTCCGGCGTAGACGATACTAGGAGGGATCCGCAGCACGCGCTGCATTTATCCTACTTTAGTGAGACAGTAACAGGCGGCTCCGCTCATTTGTAACAATTAGGCGAGGGCCGTGTAAAGCAGTTTTGCTGGAGAGTCCTATCGCTCATGTTGGCTAATTCTTCTGTCCGGCTGACGGATGGAGGGGACGGTAATTGGTTGGACAGCCAGCGACCGGAACTGGCGATGGCATTCATTAAGCTGTGGCAGCTGCATCCGTCACCCGGGGAGATATCCAGAGGCTTCTCCAGCATCGGCCGAATGTGAGAGACGCGGCAGGAGGATGCCGGGGATCGGGCACCACTTCCCTGCGACCGCACTCATCAGACCTGACTGACCAATCAGAATAGAAGAATCGGGCCAGTAACATCCACTCCGATCACACGCACCCCAGCGAGAAGGTCTGATTCAGGCCGGTAACATCCACTCCGATCACACGCACCCCAGCGAGCAGGTCTGATTCAGGCCGGTTACATCCACTCCGAACACACGCACCCCAGCGAGCAGGTCTGATTCAGGCCGGTGACATCCACTCCGAACACACGCAGCCCAGCGAGAAGGTCTGATTCAGGCCGGTTACATCCACTCTGAACACACGCAGCCCAGCGAGAAGGTCTGATTCAGGCCGGTTACATCCACTCCGAACACACGCACCCCAGCGAGCAGGTCTGATTCAGGCCGGTGACATCCACTCCGAACACACGCACCCCAGCGAGAAGGTCTGATTCAGGCCGGTGACATCCACTCCGAACACACGCAGCCCAGCGAGAAGGTCTGATTCAGGCCGGTTACATCCACTCCGAACACACGCAGCCCAGCGAGCAGGTCTGATTAAGGCCGGTTACATCCACTCCCAACACACGCAGCCCAGCGAGCAGGTCTGATTCAGGCCGGTTACATCCACTCCCAACACACGCAGCTCAGCGAGCAGGTCTGATTCGGGCCGGTAACGTCCACTCCGAACACACGCAGCCCAGCGAGCAGGTCTGATTCAGACCGGTTACATCCACTCCGAACACACGCAGCCCAGCGAGCAGGTTTGATTCAGGCCGGTAACGTCCACTCCGAACACACGCAGCCCAGCGAGCAGGTCTGATTCAGGCCGGTACACAGGCAGCCCAGCGAGCAGGTCTGATTCAGGCCGGTGACATCCACTCCCAACACACGCAGCCCAGCGAGAAGGTCTGATTCGGGCCGGTAACATGCACTCCGAACACACGCAGCCCAGCGAGAAGGTCTGATTCAGGCCGGTGACATCCACTCCCAACACACGTAGCCCAGCGAGCAGGTCTGATTCAGGCCGGTTACATCCACTCCGAACACATGCAGCCCAGCGAGAAGGTCTGATTCGGGCCGGTAACATCCACTCCGAACACACGCAGCCCAGCGAGCAGGTCTGATTCAGGCCGGTACACAGGCAGCCCAGCGAGAAGGTATGATTCAGGCCGGTAACATCCACTCCGAACACACGCAGCCCAGCGAGCAGGTCTGATTCAGGCCGGTTACATCCACTGCGAACACACGCAACCCAGCGAGAAGGTCTGATTCGGGCCGGTTACATCCACTCCGAACACACGCAGCCTAGCGAGAAGGTCTGATTCGGGCCGGTAACATCCACTCTGAACACACGCAGCCCAGCGAGCAGGTCTGATTTGGGCCGGTACACAGGCAGCCCAGCGAGAAGGTCTGATTCGGGCCGGTACCATCCACTCCGAACACACGCAGCCCAGCGAGAAGGTCTGATTCGGGCCGGTACCATCCACTCCGAACACACGCAGCCCAGCGAGAAGGTCTGATTCGGGCCGGTACCATCCACTCCGAACACACGCAGCCCAGCGAGAAGGTCTGATTCGGGCCGGTACCATCCACTCCGAACACACGCAGCCCAGCGAGCAGGTCTGATTCAGGCCGGTAACGTCCACTCCGAACACACGCAGCCCAGCGAGAAGGTCTGATTAAGGCCGGTACACAGGCAGCCCAGAGAGCAGGTCTGATTCAGGCCGGTTACATCCACTCCCAACACACGCAGCCCAGCGAGAAGGTCTGATTCGGGCCGGTACCATCCACTCCGAACACACGCAGCCCAGCGAGAAGGTCTGATTAAGGCCGGTACACAGGCAGCCCAGAGAGCAGGTCTGATTCAGGCCGGTTACATCCACTCCGAACACACGCAGCCCAGCGAGCAGGTCTGATTCAGGCCGGTTACATCCACTCCGAACACACGCAGCCCAGCGAGCAGGTCTGATTCAGGCCGGTTACATCCACTCCGAACACACGCAGCCCAGCCAGCAGGTCTGATTCAGGCCGGTAACATCCACTCCGAACACGCGCAGCCCAGCGAGCAGGTCTGATTCAGGCCGGTTACATCCACTCCCAACACACGCAGCCCACGGAGCAGGTCTGATTCAGGCCGGTTACATCCACTCCCAACACACGCAGCCCAGCGAGCAGGTTTGATTCAGGCCGGTTACATCCACTCCGAACACACGCAGCCCAGCGAGCAGGTCTGATTCAGGCCGGTTACATCCACTCCGAACACACGCAGCCCAGCGAGCAGGTCTGATTCAGGCCGGTAACATCCACTCCCAACACACGCAGCCCAGCGAGCAGGTCTGATTCGGGCCAGTTACATCCACTCCGAACACACGCAGCCCAGCGAGCAGGTCTGATTCAGACCGGTTACATCCACTCCGAACACACGCAGCCCAGCGAGAAGGTCTGATTCAGGCCGGTTACATCCACTCCGAACACACGCAGCCCAGCGAGCAGGTCTGATTCAGGCCGGTTACATCCACTCCGAACACACGCAGCCCAGCGAGCAGGTCTGATTCAGGCCGGTGACATCCACTCCCAACACACGCAGCCCACGGAGCAGGTCTGATTCAGGCCGGTTACATCCACTCCCAACACACGCAGCCCACGGAGCAGGTCTGATTCAGGCCGGTTACATCCACTCCCAACACACGCAGCCCAGCGAGCAGGTTTGATTCAGGCCGGTAACGTCCACTCCGAACACACGCAGCCCAGCGAGCAGGTCTGATTCAGGCCGGTAACGTCCACTCCGAACACATGCAGCCCAGCGAGCAGGTCTGATTCAGACCGGTTACATCCACTCCCAACACACGCAGCCCAGCGAGCAGGTTTGATTCAGGCCGGTAACGTCCACTCCGAACACACGCAGCCCAGCGAGCAGGTTTGATTCAGGCCGGTTACATCCACTCCGAACACACGCAGCCCAGCGAGAAGGTCTGATTCAGGCCGGTTACATCCACTCCGAACACACGCAGCCCAGCGAGCAGGTCTGATTCAGGCCGGTTACATCCACTCCGAACACACGCAGCCCAGCGAGCAGGTCTGATTCAGGCCGCTAACGTCCACTCCGAACACACGCAGCCCAGCGAGCAGGTCTGATTCAGGCCGGTAACATCCACTCCCAACACACGCAGCCCAGCGAGCAGGTCTGATTCGGGCCAGTTACATCCACTCCGAACACACGCAGCCCAGCGAGCAGGTCTGATTCAGACCGGTTACATCCACTCCGAACACACGCAGCCCAGCGAGAAGGTCTGATTCAGGCCGGTTACATCCACTCCGAACACACGCAGCCCAGCGAGCAGGTCTGATTCAGGCCGGTTACATCCACTCCGAACACACGCAGCCCAGCGAGCAGGTCTGATTCAGGCCGGTGACATCCACTCCCAACACACGCAGCCCACGGAGCAGGTCTGATTCAGGCCGGTTACATCCACTCCCAACACACGCAGCCCACGGAGCAGGTCTGATTCAGGCCGGTTACATCCACTCCCAACACACGCAGCCCAGCGAGCAGGTTTGATTCAGGCCGGTAACGTCCACTCCGAACACACGCAGCCCAGCGAGCAGGTCTGATTCAGGCCGGTAACGTCCACTCCGAACACATGCAGCCCAGCGAGCAGGTCTGATTCAGACCGGTTACATCCACTCCCAACACACGCAGCCCAGCGAGCAGGTTTGATTCAGGCCGGTAACGTCCACTCCGAACACACGCAGCCCAGCGAGCAGGTTTGATTCAGGCCGGTTACATCCACTCCGAACACACGCAGCCCAGCGAGAAGGTCTGATTCAGGCCGGTTACATCCACTCCGAACACACGCAGCCCAGCGAGCAGGTCTGATTCAGGCCGGTTACATCCACTCCGAACACACGCAGCCCAGCGAGCAGGTCTGATTCAGGCCGCTAACGTCCACTCCGAACACACGCAGCCCAGCGAGCAGGTCTGATTCAGGCCGGTTACATCCACTCCGAACACACGCAGCCCAGCGAGCAGGTCTGATTCAGGCCGGTGACATCCACTCCCAACACACGCAGCCCAGCGAGCAGGTCTGATTCAGGCCGGTAACGTCCACTCCGAACACACGCAGCCCAGCGAGAAGGTCTGATTCAGGCCGGTTACATCCACTCCGAACACACGCAGCCCAGCGAGCAGGTCTGATTCGGGCCGGTTACATCCACTCCGAACACACGCAGCCCAGCGAGCAGGTCTGATTCAGGCCGGTGACATCCACTCCCAACACACGCAGCCCACGGAGCAGGTCTGATTCAGGCCGGTTACATCCACTCCCAACACACGCAGCCCAGCGAGCAGGTGTGATTCAGGCCGGTAACGTCCACTCCGAACACACGCAGCCCAGCGAGCAGGTCTGATTCAGGCCGGTGACATCCACTCCCAACACACGCAGCCCAGCGAGCAGGTCTGATTCAGGCCGGTTACATCCACTCCCAACACACGCAGCCCAGCGAGCAGGTTTGATTCAGGCCGGTTACATCCACTCCGAACACACGCAGCCCAGCGAGAAGGTCTGATTCAGGCCGGTTACATCCACTCCCAACACACGCAGCCCAGCGAGCAGGTCTGATTCAGGCCGGTAACGTCCACTCCGAACACATGCAGCCCAGCGAGCAGGTCTGATTCAGACCGGTGACATCCACTCCCAACACACGCAGCCCAGCGAGCAGGTCTGATTCAGGCCGGTACACAGGCAGCCCAGCGAGAAGGTATGATTCAGGCCGGTAACATCCACTCCGAACACACGCAGCCCAGCGAGCAGGTCTGATTCAGGCCGGTACACAGGCAGCCCAGCGAGAAGGTATGATTCAGGCCGGTAACATCCACTCCGAACACATGCAGCCCAGCGAGCAGGTCTGATTCAGGCCGGTGACACCCACTCCCAGCACACGCAGCCCAGCGAGCAGGTCTGATTCAGGCCGGTTACATCCACTCCCAACACACGCAGCCCAGCGAGCAGGTCTGATTCAGGCCGGTGACATCCACTCCCAACACACGCAGCCCAGCGAGCAGGTCTGATTCAGGCCGGTACACAGGCAGCCCAGCGAGAAGGTATGATTCAGGCCGGTAACATCCACTCCGAACACACGCAGCCCAGCGAGCAGGTCTGATTCAGGCCGGTACACAGGCAGCCCAGCGAGAAGGTATGATTCAGGCCGGTAACATCCACTCCGAACACACGCAGCCCAGCGAGCAGGTCTGATTCAGGCCGGTTACATCCACTCCGAACACACGCAGCCCAGCGAGCAGGTCTGATTCAGGCCAGTACACAGGCAGCCCAGCGAGCAGGTCTGATTCAGGCCGGTTACATCCACTGCGAACACACGCAACCCAGCGAGAAGGTCTGATTCGGGCTGGTTACATCCACTCCGATCACACGCAGCCCAGCGAGCAGGTCTGATTCAGGCCGGTAACATCCACTCCGAACACACGTAGCCCAGCGAGCAGGTCTGATTCAGGCCGGTTACATCCACTCCCAACACACGCAGCCCAGCGAGCAGGTTTGATTCAGGCCGGTAACGTCCACTCCGAACACACGCAGCCCAGCGAGCAGGTCTGATTCAGACCGGTTACATCCACTCCGAACACACGCAGCCCAGCGAGAAGGTCTGATTCAGGCCGGTTACATCCACTCCGAACACACGCAGCCCAGAGAGCAGGTCTGATTCAGGCCGGTTACATCCACTCCGAACACACGCAGCCCAGCGAGCAGGTCTGATTCAGGCCGGTGACATCCACTCCCAACACACGCAGCCCACGGAGCAGGTTTGATTCAGGCCGGTAACGTCCACTCCGAACACACGCAGCCCAGCGAGCAGGTCTGATTCAGGCCGGTAACATCCACTCCGAACACACGCACCCCAGCGAGCAGGTCTGATTCAGGCCGGTGACATCCACTCCCAACACACGCAGCCCAGCGAGCAGGTCTGATTCAGGCCGGTACACAGGCAGCCCAGCGAGAAGGTATGATTCAGGCCGGTAACATCCACTCCGAACACAGGCAGCCCAGCGAGAAGGTCTGATTCAGGCCGGTTACATCCACTGCGAACACACGCAGCTCAGCGAGAAGGTCTGATTCGGGCCGGTTACATCCACTCCGAACACACACAGCCCAGCGAGCAGGTCTGATTCAGGCCGGTTACATCCACTCCGAACACACGCAGCCCAGCGAGCAGGTCTGATTCAGGCCGGTACACAGGCAGCCCAGCGAGAAGGTATGATTCAGGCCGGTAACATCCACTCCGAACACAGGCAGCCCAGCGAGAAGGTCTGATTCAGGCCGGTTACATCCACTGCGAACACACGCAGCTCAGCGAGAAGGTCTGATTCGGGCCGGTTACATCCACTCCGAACACACACAGCCCAGCGAGCAGGTCTGATTCAGGCCGGTAACATCCACTCCGAACACACGTAGCCCAGCGAGCAGGTCTGATTCAGGCCGGTTACATCCACTCCCAACACACGTAGCCCAGCGAGCAGGTCTGATTCAGACCGGTTACATCCACTCCGAACACAAGCAGCCCAGCCAGCAGGTCTGATTCGGGACGGTTACATCCACTCCGATCACACGCAGCACAGCGAGAAGGTCTGATTCAGGCCGGTAACATCCACTCCGAACACACGCAGCCCAGCGAGCAGGTCTGATTCAGGCCGGTACACACGCAGCCCAGCGAGAAGGTCTGATTCAAGCCGGTAACATCCACTCCGAACACACGCAGCCCAGCGAGAAGGTCTGATTCAGGCCGGTACACAGGCAGCCCAGCGACAAGGTCTGAATCGGGCCGGTAACATCCACTCCGAACACACGCAGCCCAGCGAGCAGGTCTGATTCAGGCCGGTTACATCCACTCCGAACACACGCAGCCCAGCGAGAAGGTCTGATTCAGACCGGTTACATCCACTCCAAACACACACAGCCCAGCGAGCAGATCTGATTCGGGTCGGTTACATCCACTCCGAACACTGGCAGCCCAGCGAGCAGATCTGATTCGGGTCGGTTACATCCACTCCGAACACAGGCAGCCCAGCGAGAAGGTCTGATTCAGGCCGGTTACATCCACTCCGAACACACGCAGCCCAGCGAGCAGGTCTGATTCAGGCCGGTAACATCCACTCCGATCACATGCAGCCCAGCGAGCAGGTCTGATTCAGGCCGGTACACAGGCAGCCCAGCGAGAAGGTCTGAATCGGGCCGGTTACATCCACTGCGAACACACGCAGCTCAGCGAGAAGGTCTGATTCGGGCCGGTTACATCCACTCCGAACACACGCAGCCCAGCGAGAAGGTCTGATTCGGGTCGTTACATCCACTCCGAACACAGGCAGCCCAGCGAGAAGGTCTGATTCAGGCCGGTAACATCCACTCCGATCACATGCATCCCAGCGAGCAGGTCTGATTCAGGCCGGTAACATCCACTCCGAACACACGCAGAGCAGGTCTGATTCGGGCCGGTACATACGCAGCCCAGCGAGCAGGTCTGATCCGCCTAGTTTTCTTCTCCCAGGATTTGGGCTAGAAGATAACGGCAGAAGCTTTGTCACCTACACGGGGTGTATTGAGCCTTGGGGAGAGATATAGTGGTACATCCCACCACTTACCGTGCCAATACCACTCCATACTTGCCTACTTTGTATTTCTCCTCTCCGGGAGACCAGATAGCAGCAGCGTGTCAGGGGGTGGGATGAGGCGGACTTCACCAAGCCCCGCCCCCATGACAGGCAAATGAGGCAATTTGCGGTGCCGCGGATTTGGGAAGGGGCAAAAATTATGCCAAATGATGTGATTTGCGTTGTTTTAGCCCTACCCCTCGTCGCAGACCCGCGAAAATCAGTATTTAGCGCAGCGGGGTAGGGGGGCACCGTGCTTGATGCAAGAGACTTGCCCACTTTCCCGGGGTGCTGGGACCGGGATCAGATTTTCAGTAGCCTCTCGGCCATTCTGTACTAATTGCATATGTACTAACATAGTATCGCAAACGGCAGCTCTCCCGATAAGATTTGTCTTCTGTAGAGGCCGCCGGTCCCTGGACTTCTGGGTCTCCGCCAGTGACGCGGCTGTGGGGGATGCTGGGAGGGAATGGATCGGCAGCGCCTGTGATACTCTACAGCCCCGTACAGTGTGAATGTGATGCAGCCCTATGTGCAATAGGCAGGGACCACTTGACAAGCCATGATTAATGATGGGAGGGGTCAGGTGTCAGAGTCGGGGTGGCTGACCTCTCACCCCCATCAGTCGGCGATGGGGCCTCTACTGCTCCTGGGAGCGGCAAACGGCTTTCATGTCCCCTCTGAAACTTCTAGAGTTATCTTCCAGGAACACGGTGGCCCCGCCCGTGATTTATGGGACCTTTAACCAGTTGATTAATAGAGACGTCAGCAGCAATGGAACATTTTCCGCCACATGCACCATACATGGGGGTGGGCTGGCGGAGTGTACAGGCGCGGGGGCCTGGTGCAGTGTTACACTGTGCATGCGCCAATGCCCGAACCTGCCGCGGTGTGTGTCTCACCATAACTGGGGTCGGAGTGGGCATGGAGGGCTGTGGTATAGCTCCCAGACACTGTCTACATGGACAGCAAAAGGTTGACACATGAAAAGGGCCACATAAACATGAAAAAAAAAAAAAAAAACGCATGTCCACTTTTCCATGTCCACATTTTGCCTGTGCCGACACTTTGTCAATGTCATCTTATTAACGGTCAGCCATCTGGATACTGGGCTACTGAGAGGTGAGACGGACCACTGTACATTGATAAGGGCTATTGTCACATTGGGGACCTTATTCTGCAGCGTGGGACTAAACTATGACTGCGGATGGATGATTTGCATAATTATCCATTTGCAGCCTTGGGTGCGGGGCAGAAATCAATCGATGGTCGGGGACCATCAAATGATTTCTCCAGTGCTCACAGATCTGAAAAACCTCTATGGTTTCTAGGTCCAGACCGGGAAAACAGGAGGAAACGGACCATGCGGCAGGTCTCACACCTCAGGTGTAGGTGGGTGTGTCTGCCTGGTGTAACAGGAGGATGCGGACCATGCGGCAGGTCTGACACCTCAGGTGTAGGTGGGTGTGTGTCTGCCTGGTGTAACAGGAGGATGCGGACCATGCGGCAGGTCTGACACCTCAGGTGTAGGTGGGTGTGTCTGCCTGGTATAACAGGAGGAAACGGACCATGTGGCAGGTCTGACACCTCAGGTGTAGGTGGGTGTGTCTGCCTGGTGTAACAGGAGGAAACGGACCATGCGGCAGGTCTGACACCTCAGGTGTAGGTGTGTGTCTCTGCCTGGTGTAACAGGAGGAAACGGACCATGCGGCAGGTCTGACACCTCAGGTGTAGGTGGGTGGGTCTGCCTGGTATAACAGGAGGAAACGGACCATGCGGCAGGTCTGACACCTCAGGTGTAGGTGGGTGTGTCTGCCTGGTGTAACAGGAGGATGCGGACCATGCGGCAGGTCTGACACCTCAGGTGTAGGTGGGTGTGTCTGCCTGGTATAACAGGAGGCAGGATCTGGCACCTCAGGTGTAGATGGGTGTGTGACCATCTGATCAGGCCTTGCAGAGCAGGAGCGAATGGACCATGCGGCAGGTTCTGACGTGAAGGTCAGACTTAGCCCTCCAGGTATTCACAAGTACGTGGCAGCAAGCTGCTGATCTGTACACCATCTGTTCCAACGCATCTTCTCTAGCAGACTTCAGACATACACAAGAAATGTCTGTTGTTATACAACACCCCTGGGACTATAGGAATGTATCACTGTGGTGCTGCCTAGCCCAAATCACAGCAAGGCAAACAGTTCTCCATGTGATCCGCTCCATGACAGACAAACGTCTCATCCCTCCAGCCCCCTGTATACTCCTAACAATTACACATCTCTGTAGCCCCCAGTATACTCCTAACAATTACACGTCTCTCCAGCATTTTACAACCAGCAGCTTCCAGGAACTGGAACATCAACAGGAACCAGCACAACATGAAGCATGAATCCAACGCTGATATCACTTTCCCTGTACCGTGTAACCCCATCACTGCCGGGTGTGAGCCACAGAGTCCACGGAACGAGTAACCCCATCACTGCCGGGTGTGAGCCACAGAGTCCACGGAACGAGTAACCCCCTCACTACCGGGGCGTGAGTGGGAGAGTCCCCGGAACGTGTAACACTGTCACTGGTGGGTGTGAGCGGGAGAGACCCCAGAACATGTAACCCCATCACTGCCGGGTGTGAGCCACAGAGTTCCCGGAATGTGTAACCCCCTCACTATCGGGCGTGACACTATTGTAACACTGCCACTGGTGGGTGTGAGCGGGAGAGTCCCCGGAACGTGTACCCCGCCACTGTCGGGAGTGAGCAGGAGAGTCCCCGGAACACGTAACCCCCTCACTACCGGGCGTGAGTGGGAGAGTCCCCGGAACGTGTAACTCTGTCACTGGTGGGTGTGAGCGGGAGAGTCCCCGGAACATGTAACCCCATCACTGCCGGGTGTGAGCCACAGAGTTCCCGGAATGTGTAACCCCCTCACTATCGGGTGTGACACTATTGTAACACTGTCACTGGTGGGTGTGAGCGGGAGAGTCCCCGGAACATGTAACCCCTTCACTGCCGGGTGTGGGCCACAGAGTCCCTGGAATGCGCAACCCCCTCACTATCGGGCGTGAGTGGGAAAATCCCCGGAACGTGTAACACTGTCACTACCGGGCGTGAGTGGGAGAGTCCCCGGAATGTGTAAAACTGTCACTGGTGGGTGTGAGCGGGAGAGTCCCCGGAACATGTAACCCCATTACTGCCGGGTGTGGGCCACAAAGTCCCCGGAACGCGTAACCCCCTCACTATCGGGCATGAGTGGAAGAGTCCCCGGAACGTGTAACCCCGCCACTGGTGGGTGTGAGCGGGAGAGTCCCCGGAACATGTACCCCGCCACTGTCGGGAGTGAGCAGTAGAGTCCCCGGAAAAAAGTAACCCCCTCACTACCGGGCGTGAGTGTAAGAGTCCCCGGAACGTGTAACACTGTCACTGGTGGGTGTGAGCGGGAGAGTCCCCGGAACATGTAACCCCGCCACTGCCGGGAGTGAGCAGGAGAGTCCCCGGAACACGTAACCCCCTCACTACCGGGCGTGAGTGGAAGAGTCCCTGGAACATTTAACACTGCCACTGTTGGGTGTGAGCGGGAGAGTCCCCAGAATGTGTAACCCCTTCGCTGCCGGGTGTGAGCAGGAGAGTCCCCGGAACACGTAACCCCCTCACTACCGGGAGTGAGTGGAAGAGTCCCTGGAACGTTTAACACTGCCACTGGTGGGTGTGAGCGGGAGAGTCCCCAGAATGTGTAACCCCTTCGCTGCCGGGTGTGAGCAGGAGAGTCCCCGGATTATGTAACCCTTTCACTGCTGGATGTGAGCAGGAGAGTCCCCAGAATGTGTAACCCCTTCGCTGCTGGGTGTGAGCGGGGGAGATGTTGTGCGAGGTCAGATTGTCATAACCCATTACAGACCTCAGGAACTTCATTGTTCCAACATCCCATCATACACTTCACAATGCCCAGCATATATACCATCATACAACCCAGCGTGCATCCCATCATACACGCCACAGTGCCCAGAATATATCACATCATACACCCCAATGTACATCCCATCACACACCCCACAATGACCAGAATATGCAATATAATACACCCCAGAATGACCAGCGTACATAAAAACATACACCCCACAATGACCAGCTTACATCACATCATACACTCCACAGTACGCAGCATATATCCTAGGTTCCCCCCTCAAAATGCCCAGCATATATCCCACCTTACACCCCAAAATACATCCCATCATACATCCCACAATGCCCATCATACACCCCAACATACATCCCATCACACACCCCAAATGACCAGCATATGCCATATCACACACCCTACAATGACCAGCATACATCATAGACCCTACAAAGACCAGCATATATACCATCATACACCCCACAACACCACATTGTCGATCCCATCATACACCCTACAACAACCAGTGTGCATCTCATGATACACCCCACAATAACCAGCATACATCCCATCATTCACCCTACAATGACCATTGTAAATTACACACCCTACAACACCAATAATTCATCTCACCCCATAAAACTCAATGTACATCCCATCATACACCCATAACACCCAAAATACATCCTATATAACACTTTAAGTCATTGCGTAGCCATCATACAATCTAATGGGTATTCATTATACTACCTACCCTTCACACAGCCCAGCAAGTGCCCATCATACAGCCCAGCAAGTACCCAACAAGTGCCCATCATACAGCCCAGCAAGTACCCAACAAGTGCCCATCATACAGCCCAGCAAGTACCCAACAAGTGCCCATCATACAGCCCAGCAAGTGCCTAACAAGTGCCCATCATACAGCCCAGCAAGCACCCATCATACACCTCAACAAGTGCCCATCATACAGCCCAGCAAGTACCCAACAAGTGCCCATCATACAGTCCAGCAACTACTCAACAAGTGCCCATCAAACAGTCCAGCAAGTACCCAACAAGTGCCCATCATACAGCCCAGCAAGCACCCATCATACACCTCAACAAGCGCCCTTCACACAGCCCAGCAAGTACCCAACAAGTGCCCATCATACAGCCCAGCAAGTGCCCATCATACAGCCCAGCAAGTGCCCATCATACAGCCCAGCAAGTACCCAAGTGCCCATCACACAGCCCAGCAAGCGCCCATCATACACCTCAACAAGCGCCCTTCACACAGCCCAGCAAGCGCTCATCACACAGCCCAGCAAGCGCCCATCATACAGCCCAGCAAGCGCCCATCATACAGCCCAGCAAGCGCCCATCATACAGCCCAGCAAGCGCTCATCACACAACCCAGCAAACGCCCATCATACAGCCCAGCAAGCGCCCATCATACAGCCCAGCAAGCGCTCATCACACAGCCCAGCAAGCGCCCAGCAAGCGCCCATCATACAGCCCAGCAAGCGCCCATCATACAGCCCAGCAAGCGCTCATCACACAGCCCAGCAAGCGCCCATCATACAGCCCAGCAAACGCCCATCATACAGCCCAGCAAGCGCCCATCATACAGCCCAGCAAGCGCTTATCACACAGCCCAGCAAGCGCTCATCACACAGCCCAGCAAGCGCCCATCACACAGCCCAGCAAATGCCCATTATACAGCCCAGCAAGTGCCCATCATACAGCCCAGCAAGCGCCCATCATACAGCCCAGCAAGCGCCCATCACACAGCCCAGCAAATGCCCATTATACAGCCCAGCAAGTGCCCATCATACAGCCCAGCAAGCGCCCATCATACAGCCCAGCAAGCGCCCATCATACAGCCCAGCAAGCGCTCATCACACAGCCAAGCAAGCGCTCATCATACAGCCCAACAAATGCCCATTATACAGCCCAGCAAGCGCCCATCATACAGCCCAGCAAGCGCCCATCATACAGCCCAGCAAGCGCTCATCACACAGCCAAGCAAGCGCTCATCATACAGCCCAGCAAGCGCCCATCATACAGCCCAGCAAGCGCCCATCATACAGCCCAGCAAGCGCTCATCACACAGCCCAACAAATGCCCATCATAGAGCTCAGCAAATGCCCATTATACAGCCCAGCAAGTGTCCATCATAGAGCTCAGCAAATGCCCACCATACAGCCCAGCAAGTGCCCATCATACAGCACAGCAAGTGCCCACCATACAGGCCAGCAAGTGCCCCTCATTCAGCCTACAGAGCACCCGTCATGCAGTACATCCCCATGTGCCTGCAATACAGAGTGCACCCATCATACAGCCCAGAGAGTATCTGTCATACACCAGTCATGTTCCCGAGCACCACACAGCAGGGGATATATCGGGAAGACCAGACATGTAGTATAATCCCAATTCCAGTCTCGCTGTGGAAATCTCACACCACAGTCACACATTGCAGTCCACGTGGAACGTGTGGTGATTTTGCAGGGGCCTGGGAATGTGGATGTTGGGGGTAACACTGCCTCTCCAGTTTGTTCAGAGGCCTCTTTATGGTATTGCGGGAAGCTGCTGTCCCCCCCCCCCCCCCTCCCCCCGTCTCCCCTCCTCCTGGTTTTATGGGGCATGAAGAACGGACATGAAATTCTGCCCACTATCAGGTTTGCTTCAGAAAGACAAAGAGATAGTGTTCAGCAATATCTCATGTGGCTCCCTGTATACAGCATGTCCCTATATAACATGTGGCCCCCTGTATACAGCATGTACTTACACTGCTGGGGCTGCTATAATGTAAGGCTGGAATATATGTGGACGTCAGGAACCTATATACATGTGGCTCCCTGTATACAGCATGTCCTTACACTGCTGGGGCTGCTATAATGTAAGGCTGGAATATATGTGGACGTCAGGAACCTATATAACATGTGGCTCCCTGTATAAAGCATGTCCTTACACTGCTGGGGCTGCTATAATGTAAGGCTGGAATATATGTGGACGTCAGGAACCTATATAACATGTGGCCCCCTGTATACAGCATGTACTTACACTGCTGGGGCTGCTATAATGTAAGGCTGGAATATATGTGGACGTCAGGAACCTATATACATGTGGCCCCCTGTATACAGCATGTCGTTACACTGCTGGGGCTGCTATAATGTAAGGCTGGAATATATGTGGACGTCAGGAACCTATATAACATGTGGCTCCCTGTATACAGCATGTCCGTACACTGCTGGGGCTGCTATAATGTAAGGCTGGAATATATGTGGACGTCAGGAACCTATATACATGTGGCCCCCTGTATACAGCATGTCGTTACACTGCTGGGGCTGCTATAATGTAAGGCTGGAATATATGTGGACGTCAGGAACCTATATAACATGTGGCTCCCTGTATACAGCATGTCCGTACACTGCTGGGGCTGCTATAATGTAAGGCTGGAATATATGTGGACGTCAGGAACCTATATAACATGTGGCTCCCTGTATACAGCATGTCGTTACACTGCTGGGGCTGCTATAATGTAAGGCTGGAATATATGTGGACGTCAGGAACCTATATAACATGTGGCTCCCTGTATACAGCATGTCCGTACACTGCTGGGGCTGCTATAATGTAAGGCTGGAATATATGTGGACGTCAGGAACCTATATAACATGTGGCTCCCTGTATACAGCATGTCGTTACACTGCTGGGGCTGCTATAATGTAAGGCTGGAATATATGTGGACGTCAGGAACCTATATAACATGTGGCTCCCTGTATACAGCATGTCCTTACACTGCTGGGGCTGCTATAATGTAAGGCTGGAATATATGTGGACGTCAGGAACCTATATAACATGTGGTTCCCTGTATACAGCATGTCGTTACACTGCTGGGGCTGCTATAATGTAAGGCTGGAATATATGTGGACGTCAGGAACCTATATAACATGTGGCTCCCTGTATACAGCATGTCCTTACACTGCTGGGGCGGCTATAATGTAAGGCTGGAATATATGTGGACGTCAGGAACCTATATAACATGTGGCTCCCTGTATACAGCATGTCCTTACACTGCTGGGGCTGCTATAATGTAAGGCTGGAATATATGTGGACGTCAGGAACCTATATAACATGTGGCTCCCTGTATACAGCATGTCCTTACACTGCTGGGGCTGCTATAATGTAAGGCTGGAATATATGTGGACGTCAGAAACCTATATAACATGTGGCTCCCTGTATACAGCATGTCCTTACACTGCTGGGGCTGCTATAATGTAAGGCTGGAATATATGTGGACGTCAGGAACCTATATAACATGTGGCTCCCTGTATACAGCATGTCCTTACACTGCTGGGGCTGCTATAATGTAAGGCTGGAATATATGTGGACGTCAGGAACCTATATAACATGTGGCTCCCTGTATACAGCATGTCCTTACACTGCTGGGGCTGCTATAATGTAAGGCTGGAATATATGTGGATGTCAGGAACCTATATAACATGTGGCTCCCTGTATACAGCATGTCGTTACACTGCTGGGGCTGCTATAATGTAAGGCTGGAATATATGTGGATGTCCGGAACCTATATAACATGTGGACCCCTGTATACAGCATGTCCTTACACTGCTGGGGCTGCTATAATGTAAGGCTGGAATATATGTGGACGTCAGGAACCTATATAACATGTGGCTCCCTGTATACAGCATGTCCTTACACTGCTGGGGCTGCTATAATGTAAGGCTGGAATATATGTGGACATCAGGAACCTATATAACATGTGGCTCCCTGTATACAGCATGTCCTTACACTGCTGGGGCTGCTATAATGTAAGGCTGGAATATATGTGGACGTCAGGAACATATATAACATGTGGCTCCCTGTATACAGCATGTCCTTACACTGCTGGGGCTGCTATAATGTAAGGCTGGAATATATGTGGACATCAGGAACCTATATAACATGTGGCTCCCTGTATACAGCATGTCCTTACACTGCTGGGGCTGCTATAATGTAAGGCTGGAATATATGTGGACGTCAGGAACCTATATAACATGTGGCTCCCTGTATACAGCATGTCCATACACTGCTGGGGCTGCTATAATGTCAGACTGGAATATATGTCGACGTCAGGAACCTATATAACATGTGGCCCCCTGTATACAGCATGTCCTTACACTGCTGGGGCTGCTATAATGTAAGGCTGGAATATATGTGGACGTCAGGAACCTATATAACATGTGGCTCCCTGTATACAGCATGTCCTTACACTGCTGGGGCTGCTATAATGTAAGGCTGGAATATATGTGGACGTCAGGAACCTATATAACATGTGGCTCCCTGTATACAGCATGTCCTTACACTGCTGG
Organism: Crinia signifera; assembly: GCF_055691185.1. Classification (NCBI taxonomy): domain Eukaryota; kingdom Metazoa; phylum Chordata; class Amphibia; order Anura; family Myobatrachidae; genus Crinia; species Crinia signifera. Next base: position 475,265,405 of record NC_139217.1, on the reverse strand, counting down.
GGCTGCTATAATGTAAGGCTGGAATATATGTGGACGTCAGGAACCTATATAACATGTGGCTCCCTGTATACAGCATGTCCGTACACTGCTGAGGCTGCTATAATGTAAGGCTGGAATATATGTGGACGTCAGGAACCTATATAACATGTGGCTCCCTGTATACAGCATGTCCTTACACTGCTGGGGCTGCTATAATGTAAGGCTGGAATATATGTGGATGTCAGGAACCTATATAACATGTGGCTCCCTGTATACAGCATGTCCGTACACTGCTGGGGCTGCTATAATGTAAGGCTGGAATATATGTGGACGTCAGGAACCTATATAACATGTGGCTCCCTGTATACAGCATGTCCATACACTGCTGGGGCTGCTATAATGTAAGGCTGGAATATATGTGGATGTCAGGAACCTATATAACATGTGGCTCCCTGTATACAGCATGTCCTTACACTGCTATGGCTGCTATAATGTAAGGCTGGAATATATGTGGACATCAGGAACCTATATAACATGTGGCTCCCTGTATACAGCATGTCCGTACACTGCTGGGGCTGCTATAATGTAAGGCTGGAATATATGTGGACGTCAGGAACCTATATAACATGTGGCTCCCTGTATACAGCATGTCCTTACACTGCTGGGGCTGCTATAATGTAAGGCTGGAATATATGTGGACATTTGGAACCTATATAACATGTGGCTCCCTGTATACAGCATGTCGTTACACTGCTGGGGCTGCTATAATGTAAGGCTGGAATATATGTGGACGTCAGGAACCTATATAACATGTGGCTCCCTGTATACAGCATGTCCTTACACTGCTGGGGCTGCTATAATGTAAAGCTGGAATATATGTGGATGTCAGGAACCTATATAACATGTGGCTCCCTGTATACAGCATGTCCTTACACTGCTGGGGCTGCTATAATGTAAGGCTGGAATATATGTGGACGTCAGGAACCTATATAACATGTGGCTCCCTGTATACAGCATGTCCCTATATAACATGTGGCCCCCTGTATACAGCATGTCCTTACACTGCTGGGGCTGCTATAATGTAAGGCTGGAATATATGTGGACGTCAGGAACCTATATACATGTGGCTCCCTGTATACAGCATGTCCTTACACTGCTGGGGCTGCTATAATGTAAGGCTGGAATATATGTGGACGTCAGGAACCTATATAACATGTGGCTCCCTGTATACAGCATGTCCTTACACTGCTGGGGCTGCTATAATGTAAGGCTGGAATATATGTGGACGTCAGGAACCTATATAACATGTGGCTCCCTGTATACAGCATGTCCTTACACTGCTGGGGCTGCTATAATGTAAGGCTGGAATATATGTGGACGTCAGGAACCTATATACATGTGGCTCCCTGTATACAGCATGTTCTTACACTGCTGGGGCTGCTATAATGTAAGGCTGGAATATATGTGGACGTCAGGGACCTATATAACATGTGGCTCCCTGTATACAGCATGTCGTTACACTGCTGGGGCTGCTATAATGTAAGGCTGGAATATATGTGGACGTCAGGAACCTATATAACATGTGGCTCCCTGTATACAGCATGTCCTTACACTGCTGGGGCTGCTATAATGTAAGGCTGGAATATATGTGGACGTCAGGAACCTATATAACATGTGGCTCCCTGTATACAGCATGTCCTTACACTGCTGGGGCTGCTATAATGTAAGGCTGGAATATATGTGGACGTCAGGAACCTATATAACATGTGGCTCCCTGTATACAGCATGTCCTTACACTGCTGGGGCTGCTATAATGTAAGGCTGGAATATATGTGGACGTCAGGAACCTATATAACACGTGGCTCCCTGTATACAGCATGTCCTTACACTGCTGGGGCTGCTATAATGTAAAGCTGGAATATATGTGGATGTCAGGAACCTATATACATGTGGCTCCCTGTATACAGCATGTCCTTACACTGCTGGGGCTTCTATAATGTAAGGCTGGAATATATGTGGACGTCAGGAACCTATATAACATGTGGCTCCCTGTATACAGCATGTCCTTACACTGCTGGGGCTGCTATAATGTAAAGCTGGAATATATGTGGATGTCAGGAACCTATATACATGTGGCTCCCTGTATACAGCATGTCCTTACACTGCTGGGGCTTCTATAATGTAAGGCTGGAATATATGTGGACGTCAGGAACCTATATAACATGTGGCTCCCTGTATACAGCATGTCCTTACACTGCTGGGGCTGCTATAATGTAAGGCTGGAATATATGTGGACGTCAGGAACCTATATAACATGTGGCTCCCTGTATACAGCATGTCCTTACACTGCTGGGGCTGCTATAATGTAAGGCTGGAATATATGTGGATGTCAGGAACCTATATAACATGTGGCTCCCTGTATACAGCATGTCCTTACACTGCTGGGGCTGCTATAATGTAAGGCTGGAATATATGTGGACGTCAGGAACCTATATAACATGTGGCTCCCTGTATACAGCATGTCCTTACACTGCTGGGGCTGCTATAATGTAAGGCTGGAATATATGTGGACGTCAGGAACCTATATAACATGTGGCTCCCTGTATACAGCATGTCCTTACACTGCTGGGGCTGCTATAATGTAAGGCTGGAATATATGTGGACGTCAGGAACCTATATAACATGTGGCTCCCTGTATACAGCATGTCCTTACACTGCTGGGGCTGCTATAATGTAAGGCTGGAATATATGTGGACGTCAGGAACCTATATAACATGTGGCTCCCTGTATACAGCATGTCCTTACACTGCTGGGGCTGCTATAATGTAAGGCTGGAATATATGTGGACGTCAGGAACCTATATAACATGTGGCTCCCTGTATACAGCATGTCCTTACACTGCTAGGGCTGCTATAATGTAAGGCTGGAATATATGTGGACGTCAGGAACCTATATAACATGTGGCTCCCTGTATACAGCATGTCCTTACACTGCTGGGGCTGCTATAATGTAAGGCTGGAATATATGTGGACGTCAGGAACCTATATAACATGTGGCTCCCTGTATACAGCATGTCCGTACACTGCTGGGGCTGCTATAATGTAAGGCTGGAATATATGTGGACGTCAGGAACCTATATAACATGTGGCTCCCTGTATACAGCACGTCCTTACACTGCTGGGGCTGCTATATTGTAAGGCTGGAATATATGTGGACGTCAGGAACCTATATAACATGTGGCTCCCTGTATACAGCATGTCCTTACACTGCTATGGCTGCTATAATGTAAGGCTGGAATATATGTGGACGTAAGGACCTATATAACATGTGGCTCCCTGTATACAGCATGTCGTTACACTGCTGGGGCTGCTATAATGTAAGGCTGGAATATATGTGGACGTCAGGAACCTATATAACATGTGGCTCCCTGTATACAGCATGTCCTTACACTGCTGGGGCTGCTATAATGTAAGGCTGGAATATATGTGGACGTCAGGAACCTATATAACATGTGGCTCCCTGTATACAGCATGTCCTTACACTGCTGGGGCTGCTATAATGTAAGGCTGGAATATATGTGGACGTCAGGGACCTATATAACATGTGGCTCCCTGTATACAGCATGTCCTTACACTGCTGGGGCTGCTATAATGTAAGGCTGGAATATATGTGGACGTCAGGAACCTATATAACATGTGGCTCCCTGTATACAGCATGTCCGTACACTGCTGGGGCTGCTATAATGTAAGGCTGGAATATATGTGGACGTCAGGAACCTATATAACATGTGGCTCCCTGTATACAGCATGTCCTTACACTGCTGGGGCTGCTATAATGTAAGGCTGGAATATATGTGGACGTCAGGGACCTATATAACATGTGGCTCCCTGTATACAGCATGTCCTTACACTGCTGGGGCTGCTATAATGTAAGGCTGGAATATATGTGGACGTCAGGAACCTATATAACATGTGGCTCCCTGTATACAGCATGTCCTTACACTGCTGGGGCTGCTATAATGTAAGGCTGGAATATATGTGGACGTCAGGAACCTATATAACATGTGGCTCCCTGTATACAGCATGTCGTTACACTGCTGGGGCTGCTATAATGTAAGGCTGGAATATATGTGGACGTCAGGAACCTATATAACATGTGGCTCCCTGTATACAGCATGTCGTTACACTGCTGGGGCTGCTATAATGTAAGGCTGGAATATATGTGGACGTCAGGAACCTATATACCATGTGGCTCCCTGTATACAGCATGTCCTTACACTGCTGAGGCTGCTATAATGTAAGGCTGGAATATATGTGGACGTCAGGAACCTATATAACATGTGGCTCCCTGTATACAGCATGTCCTTACACTGCTGGGGCTGCTATAATGTAAGGCTGGAATATATGTGGACGTCAGGAACCTATATAACATGTGGCTCCCTGTATACAGTATGTGGACGTCAGGAACCTATATAACATGTGGCTCCCTGTATACAGCATGTCCTTACACTGCTGGGGCTGCTATAATGTAAGGCTGGAATATATGTGGACGTCAGGAACCTATATAACATGTGGCTCCCTGTATACAGCACGTCCTTACACTGCTGGGGCTGCTATATTGTAAGGCTGGAATATATGTGGACGTCAGGAACCTATATAACATGTGGCTCCCTGTATACAGCATGTCCTTACACTGCTGGGGCTGCTATAATGTAAGGCTGGAATATATGTGGACGTCAGGAACCTATATAACATGTGGCTCCCTGTATACAGCACGTCCTTACACTGCTGGGGCTGCTATAATGTAAGGCTGGAATATATGTGGACGTCAGGAACCTATATAACATGTGGCTCCCTGTATACAGCATGTCCTTACACTGCTGGGGCTGCTATAATGTAAGGCTGGAATATATGTGGACGTCAGGAACCTATATAACATGTGGCCCCCTGTATACAGCATGTCCTTACACTGCTGGGGCTGCTATAATGTAAGGCTGGAATATATGTGGACGTCAGGAACCTATATACATGTGGCTCCCTGTATACAGCATGTCCGTACACTGCTGGGGCTGCTATAATGTAAGGCTGGAATATATGTGGACGTCAGGAACCTATATAACATGTCTCTCCCTGTATACAGCATGTCCTTACACTGCTGGGGCTGCTATAATGTAAGGCTGGAATATATGTGGACGTCAGGAACCTATATACATGTGGCTCCCTGTATACAGCATGTCCTTACACTGCTGGGGCTGCTATAATGTAAGGCTGGAATATATGTGGACGTCAGGAACCTATATACATGTGGCTCCCTGTATACAGCATGTCCTTACACTGCTGGGGCTGCTATAATGTAAGGCTGGAATATATGTGGACGTCAGTAACCTATATAACATGTGGCTCCCTGTATACAGCATGTCCTTACACTGCTGGGGCTGCTATAATGTAAGGCTGGAATATATGTGGACGTCAGGAACCTATATACATGTGGCTCCCTGTATACAGCATGTCCTTACACTGCTGGGGCTGCTATAATGTAAGGCTGGAATATATGTGGACGTCAGGAACCTATATAACATGTGGCTCCCTGTATACAGCATGTCCTTACACTGCTGGGGCTGCTATAATGTAAGGCTGGAATATATGTGGACGTCAGGAACCTATATAACATGTGGCTCCCTGTATACAGCATGTCCTTACACTGCTGGGGCTGCTGTAATGTAAGGCTGGAATATATGTGGACGTCAGGAACCTATATAACATGTGGCTCCCTGTATACAGCATGTCGTTACACTGCTGAGGCTGCTATAATGTAAGGCTGGAATATATGTGGACGTCAGGAACCTATATACATGTGGCTCCCTGTATACAGCATGTCCTTACACTGCTGGGGCTGCTATAATGTAAGGCTGGAATATATGTGGACGTCAGGAACCTATATAACATGTGGCTCCCTGTATACAGCATGTCCGTACACTGCTGGGGCTGCTATAATGTAAGGCTGGAATATATGTGGACGTCAGGAACCTATATAACATGTGGCTCCCTGTATACAGCATGTCGTTACACTGCTGGGGCTGCTATAATGTAAGGCTGGAATATATGTGGACGTCAGGAACCTATATAACATGTGGCTCCCTGTATACAGCATGTCCTTACACTGCTGGGGCTGCTATAATGTAAGGCTGGAATATATGTGGACGTCAGGAACCTATATACATGTGGCTCCCTGTATACAGCATGTCCGTACACTGCTGGGGCTGCTATAATGTAAGGCTGGAATATATGTGGACGTCAGGAACCTATATAACATGTGGCTCCCTGTATACAGCATGTCCTTACACTGCTGGGGCTGCTATAATGTAAGGCCGGAATATATGTGGACGTCAGGAACCTATATAACATGTGGCTCCCTGTATACAGCATGTCCTTACACTGCTGAGGCTGCTATAATGTAAGGCTGGAATATATGTGGACGTCAGGAACCTATATAACATGTGGCTCCCTGTATACAGCATGTCCTTACACTGCTGGGGCTGCTATAATGTAAGGCTGGAATATATGTGGACGTCAGGAACCTATATAACATGTGGCTCCCTGTATACAGCATGTCCTTACATTCTTACTTTGGATAATGCTGCAGCTATAGGAAACATATTCACATAGCAATAACTTATTGTAAAACTGGGGTACCCGATGCACCCCTCCCCATCCCCCGGCTGAATCACCTACAGTATGATGACAGGTTACTTGCAACGTTGCAAGACCCGTTCACGCAGATAGGGCCCGGCAATACACACAGTACCGGTAAGTGTTGCATTGTGCATCTGCGTAATCCCCTACATTACATCAAAATACCCCAATTACCATGTAACACGAAACTAAAGACGGCTGTAGAGGACCTGCAACAGTATACCGTCCACTACTGCCCGGTATACCGCCTGAAACATTATCCCATCCCGTACTGCCTGGTATATACCGCCTGAAACATTATCCCATCCCGTACTGCCCGGTATATACCGCCTGAAACATTATCCCATTCCCTACTGCCCAGTATATACCGCCTGTAACATTATCCCATCCCGTACTGCCCGGTATATACCGCCTGTAACATTATTCCATCCCCTACTGCCCGGTATATACCGCCTGTAACATTATCCCATCCCGTACTGCCCGGTATATACCGCCTGAAACCTTATCCCATCCCCTACTGCCCGGTATATACAGCCTGTAACATTATCCCATCCTCTACTGCCCGGTATATACCGCCTGTAACATTATCCCATCCCCTACTGCCCGGTATATACCGCCTGAAACATTATCCCATTCCCTACTGCCCAGTATATACCGCCTGTAACATTATCCCATCCCCTACTGCCTTTTATATACCACCTGTAACATTACCCCATACCCTACTGCCCGGTATATACCGCCTGTAACATTATCCCATCCCCTACTGCCCGGTATATACCGCCTGTAACATTATCCCATCCCCTACTGCCCGGTATACCGCCTGTATTATTATCCCATCCTCTACTGCCCGGTATACCGCCTGTAACATTATCCCATCCTCTTCTGCCCGGTATACAGCCTGTAACATTATCCCATCCTCTACTGCCCGGTATATACCGCCTGTAACATTATCCCATCCCCTACTGCCCGGTATACCGCCTGTAACATTATCCCATCCCCTACTGCTGGTATACCGCCTGTAACATTATCCCATCCCCTACGGCCCGGTATACCGCCTGTAACATTATCCCATCCTCTACTGCCCGGTATACCGCCTGTAACATTATCCCATCCCCTACTGCCCGGTATATACCGCCTGTAACATTATCCCATCCTCTACTGCCCGGTATACCGCCTGTAACATTATCCCATCCCCTACTGCCCGGTATATACCGCCTGTAACATTATCCCATCCTCTACTGCCTGGTATACCGCCTGTAACATTATCCCATCCTCTACTGCCCGGTATATACCGCCTGTAACATCATACCATCCTCTACTGCCCGGTATACCGCCTGTAACATTATCCCATCCCCTACTGCTCGGTATATACCGCCTGTAACATTATACCATCCCCTACTGCCTGGTATACCGCCTGTAACATTATCCCATCCTCTACTGCCCGGTACACCGCCTGTAACATTATCCCACCCTCTACTGCCGGGTATACCACCTGTAACATTATCCCATCCCCTACTGCCCGGTATATACCGCCTGTAACATTATCCCATCCCCTACTGCCCGGTATACCGCCTGTAAAATCATACCATCCTCTACTGCCCGGTATACCACCTGTAACATTACCCCATCCCCTACTGCCCGATATACCACCTGTAACATTACCCCATACCCTACTGCTCGGTATACGGCCTGTAACATTATCCCATCCTCTACTGCTCGGTATACAGCATGTAACATTATCCCATCCCCTACGGCCCGGTATACCGCCTGTAACATTACCCCATACCCTACTGCCCGGTATACCGCCTGTAACATTACCCCATACCCTACTGCCCGGTATACGGCCTGTAACATTACCCCATACCCTACTGCCCGATATACAGCCTGTAACATTATCCCATCCCCTACGGCCCGGTATACAGCCTGTAACATTATCCCATCCCCTACGGCCCGGTATACAGCCTGTAACATTATCCCATCCTCTACTGCTCATTGGGATGTATGTAATAAAGTACAATGGGTACTTGTTTCCTAGCACGGCCACAATCGCGGGCATCGTGTACCTTAATGTTAAGGTACACGATGCCCGCGATGGACCCAATTTCCTTTGAAATCAGGTCCATTTTGACGGCAAAGGAAAAATTGCGGGCATCGCGTCGGTCGCGGCCATTAACATGGCCCCCGACGCGATGCCCGCGATTTTGCCATAGGCTTCAATGTTAAAATAATTTTTAACATTGAAATCGGGAGCATCGCGTCGGTCTTGTGCCATTATAATGGCACAAGATGAGATGGACTTAATTAAGTCCATCTCACATAGGAAACAATGTGAAATGGGCCAATATGACCCATTTCACATTGTATATGGCCTCATCCCCTACGGCCCGGTATACCGCCTGTAACATTACCCCATACCCTACTGCTTGGTATACGGCCTGTAACATTACCCCATACCCTACTGCCCGATATACAGCCTGTAACATTATCCCATCCCCTACGGCCCGGTATACAGCCTGTAACATTATCCCATCCTCTACTGCTCATTGGGATGTATGTAATAAAGTACAATGGGTACTTGTTTCCTAGCACGGCCACAATCGCGGGCATCGTGTAGCTTAAAGTTAAGGTACATGATGCCCGCGATGGACCCGATTTCCTTTGAAATCAGGTCCATTTTGACGGCAAAGGAAAAATCGCGAGCATCGCGTCGGTCGCGGCCATTAACATTGCCCCCAACGCGAAGCCCGCGATTTTGCCATAGGCTTCAATGTTAAAATAATTTTTAACATTGAAATCGGGAGCATCGCGTTGGTCTTGTGCCATTATAATGGCACAAGATGAGATGGACTTAATTAAGTCCATCTCACATAGGAAACAATGTGAAATGGGCCAATATGACCCATTTCACATTGTATATGGCCCCGTCGTCACCCCACGATTGACGCAAACTCGAAGCGTGGTGAGCGCAGCGAGCCCGCGAGGGGCGGCGGTGCGCATCCTCCGACCTTTTCATTTCCCTACTATCCACGTCGGCATGGAGTTGAGAATATAAAGTGTGGCGAGCGCAGCGAGCCACCGAGCCCGAAGCGTGGCGAGCGCAGCGAGCCCGCGAGGGGCGGCGGTACGCATCCTACGACCTTTTCATTCCCCTACTATCCATGTCGGCGTGGAGCTGAGAATATAAAGTTTGGCGAGCGCAGCGAGCCCCGCGAGGGGACTCGTATACCTGTGAAGTAATACGCGTCCGCTCGCCACGCTTCGGGCTCGGTGGCTCGCTGTGCTCACCACACTTTATATTCTCAACTCCATGCCGACGTGGATAGTAGGGGAATGAAAAGGTTGGAGGACGCGCACCGCCGCCCCTCGTGGTTCGCTGCGCTCGCCATGCTTCGGGTTCGCGTCAATCAAGGGGTGGCGTTCAGGGTGTCAAATTGGGGGTGTAGGGAATATTTTACATTGAATCAAATGTAAAATCGGGTCCCAGGGACCCTATTCACATTTGATTCAATTAAAAAATCGGGTCGGTCGCATGCGATGCAATCGACGCAATTTTTCCGACACGACCACCCCGACGGAAATCGGTGTGGCCGTGCTAGGAAACAAGTACCGTACAATGTCCGCCAGCCTGCCGCCTGTGATTGGCTGCAATAACCTGCTTGTGTTGGGACTCTCTCAGGCAGTATCGCTGGAGTCACAGGGTTCTCCGTCCACCAACCGGATCAATGCTATCAGGCAGCAGAGCTTGTTCTATCTCATGCTCCCAGCTACTGCGGATTCCCATCCATGCATTGACCGCCGGCCCGGCCAGCAAGGGGGTCGGGAGGGGGGGGGGGGGGGGGCATTTTTGTGTTGGTTGCAATAAAGTGGAGCTGAGACAGAAGAAGGAAAATTAGACGCTTGCTTTAATTAGTGCCCTTATCTGCTTGTGCGTGAATGGAGATTGAGTTAATTAGCTCTGGAGAGAGAGAGATAATTAAGTGATCACAACAGACTCATGAATCTTCAACATAGTCCAAACTCAATCACTGTAACCCTTACACTGCGGCTGTATCCCCTGGCACACGGCTTACACCGGCTGTATCCCCTGGCACACGGCTTACACCGGCTGTATCCCCTGGCACATGGCTTCCACCGGCTGTATCCCCTGGCACACGGCTTACACCGGCTGTATCCCCTGGCACACGGCTTACACCGGCTGCATCCACTGGCACATGGCTTACACTGGCTGTATCCCCTGGCACACGGCTTACACTGCGGCTGCATCCCCTGGCACACGGCTTACACTGCGGCTGTATCCCCTGGCACACGGCTTACACTGCGGCTGTATCCCCTGGCACACGGCTTACACCGGCTGTATCCCCTGGCACACGGCTTACACCGGCTGCATCCACTGGCACATGGCTTACACTGGCTGTATCCCCTGGCACACGGCTTACACTGCGGCTGCATCCCCTGGCACATGGCTTACACTGGCTGTATCCCCTGGCACATGGCTTACACTGCAGCTGTATCCCCTGGCACATAACTTACACTGGCTGTATCCCCTGGCACATAGCTTACACTGGCTGTATCCCATGGCACATAGCTTACACTGGCTGTATCCCCTGGCACATAGCTTACACTGGCTGTATCCCATGGCACATAGCTTACACTGGCTGTATCCCCTGGCACATAGCTTACACTGGCTGTATCCCCTGGCACATAGCTTACACTGGCTGTATCCCCTGGCACATAGCTTACACTGGTATCCCCTGGCACATAGCTTACACTGGCTGTATCCCCTGGCACATAGCTTACACTGGCTGTATCCCCTGGCACATGGCTTACACTGGCTGTATCCCCTGGCACATGGCTTACACTGCAGCTGTATCCCCTGGCACATAGCTTACACTGGCTGTATCCCCTGGCACATAGCTTACACTGGCTGTATACCCTGGCACATAGCTTACACTGGCTGTATCCCCTGGCACATAGCTTACACTGCGGCTGTATCCCATGGCACATAGCTTACACTGGCTGTATCCCCTGGCACATAGCTTACACTGCAGCTGTATCCCCTGGCACATAGCTTACACTGCGGCTGTATCCCCTGGCACATAGCTTACACTGGCTGTATCCCCTGGCACATAGCTTACACTGGCTGTATCCCCTGGCACACAGCTTACACTGCGGATGTATCCCCTGGCACACAGCTGGCACATAGCTTACACTGGCTGTATCCCCGGGCACATAGCTTACACTGGTATCCCCTGGCACATAGCTTACACTGGCTGTATCCCCTGGCACATAGCATACACTGGTATCCCCTGGCACATAGCTTACACTGGCTGTATCCCATGGCACATAGCTTACACTGCGGCTGTATCCCCTGGCACATAACTTACACTGGTATCCCCTGGCATAACCAGATCCCTATCTGCCAGTATCATGTTACATGCGGGACTGCACATCCCTGTAACTTGGTGCGCGCTGGGGGGGGGGGGGGGGGGGTTGCTATGTACTAAAGGGTAATTGCAGTAAAAAACATTTTCTAGGATTTTACTGCATTTCTATATGTACTTAGCCTGGCAATGCCATGATTTGTGTGGGGGTATCACCAGCTGTTGCTGGCATTATCTGATAGCAGCCTATGGGATTCTGCAAATGGATCCCACCCAACCCCCTGCACGGCCGCTACACAGAGGGCCACCCAGGACCGAAACCCAGAAGTAGAGTATCCAGCGATAATCGCGAAGGACGGTCTTATCGGAAGGGATTGCAAATGTTAGTACATATGTGATTAGTATCAATGCGGTACTGTAATGTAGGGTAAACACCACGACGACCCGCTCACCATGCACATGGTGAGCGGGTCGTCAGTGTTTCTTCAGACCCGCTCACGATGATGCGGGGGGGCACGACCCGCTCACGATGTGCACCGTGAGCGGGTCCGATCCGATGGCGACCCGCACCCGGCTGTATGGTCGTCATTGAGATCCTACCTGCAGCAGGTAGGATCTCAATAACGACCGACCCGCGGGGCCGCGCATCGGATCGGTATCGGTCCACACCAGGACAGAAAAGGGCCCAATCACCACACAATCTACATCCAATTGGTTGGAATTGGATCTAGATTGATGGGATCGGGCCCTAGTCATCCTGGTGTGTACCAGGCATAAGCCAGTATCATGGCTCCGATGCGGCAGAGTCTGGCGCGTCTAATCGCACCTGTGACTCATTAACTCCTTACGCCGGGCTGCCGGCTAATACTGCGGGTGCAACAGTGACGCACCAACATACCGGAGGATGCGCACATCGAATATATATATACAATCACAGCACAAAAATACAAATCACCGCGTGCTACCTTCATGGAAAATCCCATTACGAGCAGCGAATGTACGTAAGAATAATGTGCGTGTAAATGGCGCACAGACAGCGCTCCGCACTTCTCCCTGTGTGATACTTTTCCCCACTGTAACAAGTTATCATCTCTTGTGTCGGTGTCAATAATCTGACTTATTATATAAATGTTCCAGCAGGATGGCGGAGGCAGGGTGTCTGCACAATGTTCCGGCCGCCCTACTTCTCTCGCCATTAAATGATGCCTCGTTCGCGGTGTGCTGAGCGCAGAGAGCGAGTTTGGGCTGGAGAAGACAACAAATAACAAAACACAATGGAAATCAATGGGCGATTGATTTTACTGCAGATGTAATGTGAATTGTCGCTGGGGAAGGGGGAGAAATCTTTACCTGTGTCAGTTTGCTTCATTAGTGGTTTTTGGCATGGCAGACGTGTATATTAGCAGGAGCCCGGCGTCCGCTAGCTGCTCCTGACACCAGGTGGCAGATCTCCATACCGTGCTGAGCTGGGGGGTTACCGTGCCGTGCTGGGGGGTTACCGTGCTGAGCTGGGGGGTTACCGTGCCGAGCTGGGGGGTTACCGCGCCGAGCTGGGGGGGGTTACCGCGCCGAGCTGGGGGGGGGTTACCGTGCCGAGCTGGGGGGTTACCGTGCCGAGCTGGGGGGTTACCGTGCTGAGCTGGGGGGTTACCGCGCCGAGCTGGGGGGGGTTACCGCGCCGAGCTGGGGGGGGGGTTACCGTGCCGAGCTGGGGGGTTACCGTGCCGAGCTGGGGGGTTACCGTGCCGAGCTGGGGGGGGGGGGTTTACCGTGCCGTGCTGGGGGGTTACCGTGCTGAGCTGGGGGGTTACCGTGCCGTGCTGGGGGGTTACCGTGCTGAGCTGGGGGGTTACCGTGCCGTGCTGGGGGGTTACCGTGCTGAGCTGGGGGGTTACCGTGCCGTGCTGGGGGTTTACCGTGCTGAGCTGGGGGGTTACCGTGCCGTGCTGGGGGGTTACGATGGTATGCGATGTTACGCGATGGCAGCCGATGTTATACAATTTTAAATTGTATACCATCGCATTGTATGCCATATACAATGGTATACGATTTAAAATTGTATAAGCACCCTAATGGGTGTTTCAATGTGAAATGGCCCCCCTATAAGGTAAATTAATTGTATAAGCACTGTAATGGGTGCTTACAATGTTAAAAGTACCCCCACGCCACCCCCATTATCAACGCCAACGCGAAGCGCGGCGAGCCCGTGAGGGGCGGCGATACGTGTCCTCCGACCTTTTCATACCCCCACTATCCACGTCGGCGTGGAGTTGATTTTAGATAGTGTGGCGAGCGCAGCTAGCCACTGAGCTCGAAGCATGGCGAGCGCAGCGAGCCCCGCGGAATACATGTATAGTAGTACGCGTCCCCTCGCGGGCCTCGCCACACTATGTAATATCAACTCCACGCCGACGTGGATAGTGGGGGTATGAAAAGTTCGAGGACGCGTACCGCTGCGCTCGCCACGCTTTGGGTTGGCGTTGATAGTGGGGGTGGCGTGGGGGTGCATTTAACATTGAAAGCACCCATTAGGGTGCTTATACAATTAAAAATCGTATAGGGGCTTATACAATTTAAAATTGCATCGCATGCGGGCGTATGGCATGCGATGCGATGCCATACAACTTAATATCGTGGGCGCCGTGCTAGGAAACGAGTACCCTTCTAGAAATAATGTCTGCATCTGTAGTATACGGTATTTGGTGAATTATGATGTCGTTATTTATAAGCACTGAGTGTTTTTAGGAAACTCCATTATTATTACGGACGCTGCAGATCACTTTGGCTTCCCAGGAATCCTTGTTGGCTTATAATAGTCCTCTACATTCCGGTAATTGCCTCCTTTGATATATACAGTCACTTACTGATTGGGGGGGGGGCGACCAAAGTTTTGGCTCCAGTATTAGAATGCTGGGATCTTCCTACTCAGACTATGGGCCTGATTCAGTGTTGGTCGCTAACGAGAGAATGAAGCGATTATGCGTACACATCACAGACGGGTGTGGTACAGAGTTCTGACAGTCATTACCCCGAAGTCAGGATCCCGACTGGTCGGACTCAGACAGCATGACGAGCGCAACAAAGCCCCTTGCGGGGGGTCGTGGACCCTCACGAGGGAGAATAGCCGGTGGCCGTCGGGACCCCGAGTGTCGGGGTTTTGACTGTCGGGATAATGACTGTTGGACCCCGTCTGGCGCCCTCACAGATGTGCGAGGTTCATTTGTGTCAGAAAATGCGGATAGATGGTAATCGCAATGTAGCCAGACTTTGGCTGACAGAAAGACCTGGCATTTTCTTGGTGTGCCCAGGCGTTTATGAGGAGGGTCTCCGATGCCAGCCCTGATCACTTCCACTCTGTCCCAGTCACAGATTACTGGGTGCTTCCGAGCTATTCACTATTTCACAGATGGTAAAAACTCTTGCGATGGTTTGGGAATTGCGTATTGATTTGCGAGTGGATACGATTAGGGCTCCATACGCAATTCTCTCGCAATATTGGACATGGCGTTTTCTCTTTCTGTCCGGGCGGCGGATTCCTCTTCGCAATTACCTGCGAATTCTCACATTAGCGCTCTGAATCAGGCCCTATGACCGGCGGGAGAGTTCCTTTGCCACGGCGGTGGCCTCAGAGTACTACAACCCCCATCTGAACACCATTGCTGGATGTGACTACAGCCTCTATTTTGCATATACATTTTTCACTTTGCAAAGCCCTGACAACAATAATAAAAGTATCATTGTCAGGAGTTATTGTGCAGCTTGTGTAGAGCATTGTGCAGTTAGTGTGCAGTTAGTGCGCAGGTATTATACAGATAGTGCAGTTATTGCACAGGTATTATGAAGTTATTATACAGTTATTGTGTAGTAATTGACCAGTTAGAGTGCATGTATTATACAGTTAGAATGCAATTATTATACAGTTAGTGCAGTTATTATACAGTTATTATGCAGTTATTGTGTAGTAATTGACCAGTTAGAGTGCATGTATTATACAGTTAGAATGCAATTATTATACAGTTAGTGCAGTTATTATACAGTTATTATGCAGTTATTGTGTAGTAATTGACCAGTTAGTGTGCAGATATTATACAGATACAGTTAGTGCAGTTATTGTGCAGGTATCATGCTGTAATTATGCAGATATGGTGTAGTAATTGACCAGTTAGTGTGCAGTTAGTGTGCAGATATCATACAGTTATTATACAGTTAGTGCAATTATTGTACAGGTATTATGCCGTAATTATGCAGTTATTGTGTAGTAATTGACCAGTTAGTGTGCAGTTATTATACAGTTATTATGCAATTATACAGTTATTGTGTAGTAATTGACCAGTTAGTGTGCAGTTATTATACAGTTATTGTGTAGTAATCGACCAGTTAGTGTGTAGTTAATATACAGTTATTATGCAATTATACAGTTATTGTGTAGTAAATGACCAGTTAGTGTGCAGTTATTATACAGTTATTGTGTAGTAATTGACCAGTTCGTGTGTAGATAATATACAGTTATTATGCAATTATACAGTTATTGTGTAGTAAATGACCAGTTAGTGTGCAGTTATTATACAGTTATTGTGTAGTAATTGACCAGTTAGTGTGTAGTTAATATACAGTTATTATGCAATTATACAGTTATTGTGTAGTAAATGACCAGTTAGTGTGCAGTTATTATACAGTTATTGTGCAGTAATTGACCAGTTAGTATGCAGTTATTATACAGTTATTATGCAGTTATTATGTAGTAATCGACCAGTTAGTGTGCAGTTATTATTCAGTTATTGTGTAGTAATTGACCAGTTAGTATGCAGTTATTATACAGTTATTGTGTAGTAACTGACCAGTTAGTATGCAGTTATTATTCAGTTATTGTGTAGTAACTGACCAGTTAGTATACAGTTAGTGCAGTTATTGTGTAGTAACTGACCAGTTAGTATGCAGTTATTATACAGTTAGTGCAGTTATTATACAGTTATTGTGTAGTAATTGACCAGTTAGTGTGCAGTTAGTCAGTAATGGTAAATAGGGCTATTTCCAGGGACAATCTGGGAGATTAGGGGCAGTTGGGACTAGAGTCTGTGGCGATACTGCAGTAACCGCACAGGACGCTGGTAATGGACAGCGCACCCATTTTTCTGTTAATTAGCAGCACATTAACCTCTGCCCGGGTTTATATCGTTATTGAGCTGCGTGCTCATTAATCCAGACAGCGGACGTGTAATGAATGGACTGTCCGCAGTGTGCATTGTTCCAGGCAGTGTCAGGAGGGGGGGGAGTATAGGGGGACACCAGGGACAGGGACGGGGCGAGGGGAGGTCACAGGTTAAAGCTTGTATTGACTACTGTATCTTCCTCATTATTCACCTGCAGCTTGTTACATAAATTCCCATCAATAAATGTGACGCGGAGAGGACGACGCGCTGCACTCACACCGGGGGCCCGGGGGGTTATCGGGACATTACTGATGACATCACAAGAGGAGGTTCTCCGCAGGGTCATTTACATCAGAGCCGTCCCTGAGTGCGCCGGACGGATCCGGCTGATACATCTACAGTCAATAGTTCTACCCCAAAAGGTCGACATGCAATAGGAGGATAGGGTCAAAAGGTAGACATGAAAGAGTTCGACACATGACAAGGTATTTCATGAGTTTTTCTGTCTGGTTCACCATTCATGTCGGCATAATAGTGTGCTGAGCCCGAAGAAAGAGTCCACGCTTCAGGAATTGGGGGTCCGTGTCGACATTAGTAACAAAAAAGTGTGACATGTCGGCCATATCGACCTTTCCCAAGTCAACCTTTTGACACTGGCAGATGCTATAAGAAGAGGGGGAACTCCGCTGGCTGTAGGTATAAGAAGAGGGGGTACTCCGCTGGCTGTAGGTATAAGAAGAGGGGTACTCCGCTGTCTGACGCTATAAGAAGAGGGGGTACTCTGCTGGATGTAGGTATAAGAAGAGGGGGTACTCCGCTGGCTGGTTCTCTGCTGGCTGTAGGTATAAGAAGAGGGGGTACTCCGCTGGCTGTAGGTATAAGAAGAGGGGAACTCCGCTGGCTGTAGGTATAAGAAGAGGGGTACTCCACTGGCTGTAGGTATAAGAAGAGGGGAACTCTGCTGGCTGTAGGTATAAGAAGAGGGGTACTCCGCTGTCTGACGCTATAAGAAGAGAGGGTACTCCGCTGGATGTAGGTATAAGAAGAGGGGGTACTCCGCTGTCTGACGCTATAAGAAGAGGGGGTACTCCGCTGGATGTAGGTATAAGAAGAGGGGGTACTCTGCTGGCTGTAGGTATAAGAAGAGGGGGTACTCCGCTGGCTGACGCTAAGAAGAGGGGGTACTCCGCTGGCTGACGCTAAGAAGAGGGGGTACTCCGCTGGCTGTAGCTATAAGAGGGGGTACTCCGCTGGCTGTAGCTATAAGAAGAGGGGGTACTCCACTGGCTGTAGGTATAAGAAGAGGGGGTACTCCACTGGCTGTAGGTATAAGAAGAGGGGGTACCCCGCTGGCTGTAGGTATAAGAAGAGGGGGTACTCCGCTGTCTGACGCTATAAGAAGAGGGGGAACTCCGCTGGCTGTAGCTATAAGAAGAGGGGGTACTCCGCTGGCTGTAGGTATAAGAAGAGGGGGTACTCCGCTGGCTGTAGGTATAAGAAGAGGGGGTACTCCGCTGGCTGTAGGTATAAGAAGAGGGGGTACTCCGCTGGCTGTAGGTATAAGAAGAAGGGGGTACTCCGCTGGCTGTAGGTATAAGAAGAGGGGAACTCCGCTGGCTGTAGGTATAAGAAGAGGGGTACTCCACTGGCTGTAGGTATAAGAAGAGGGGGTACTCCGCTGGCTGTAGGTATAAGAAGAGGGGGTACTCCGCTGGCTGTAGCTATAAGAAGAGGGTGTACTCCGCTGGCTGTAGGTATAAGAAGAGGGTGTACTCCGCTGGCTGTAGGTATAAGAAGAGGGGGTACTCCGCTGGCTGTAGGTATAAGAAGAAGGGGGTACTCCGCTGGCTGTAGCTATAAGAGGGGGTACTCCGCTGGCTGTAGCTATAAGAAGAGGGGGTACTCCACTGGCTGTAGGTATAAGAAGAGGGGGTACTCCGCTGGCTGTAGCTATAAGAAGAGGGGGTACTCCGCTGGCTGTAGGTATAAGAAGAAGGGGTACTCCGCTGGCTGTAGCTATAAGAAGAGGGGGTACTCCGCTGGCTGTAGCTATAAGAAGAGGGGGTAATCCGCTGGCTGTAGGTATAAGAAGAGGGGGTACTCCACTGGCTGTAGGTATAAGAAGAGGGGGTACTCCGCTGGCTGTAGGTATAAGAAGAGGGGGTACTCCGCTGGCTGTAGCTATAAGAAGAGGGGGTACTCCGCTGGCTGTAGGTATAAGAAGAGGGGGTACTCCGCTGGCTGTAGCTATAAGAAGAGGGGGTACTCCGCTGGCTGTAGCTATAAGAAGAGGGGGTACTCCGCTGGCTGTAGCTATAAGAAGAGGGGGTACTCCACTGGCTGTAGGTATAAGAAGAGGGGGTACTCCACTGGCTGTAGGTATAAGAAGAGGGGGTACTCCACTGGCTGTAGGTATAAGAAGAGGGGGTACTCCGCTGGCTGTAGGCATAAGAAGAGGGGGTACTCCACTGGCTGTAGGTATAAGAAGAAGGGGGTACTCCGCTGGCTGTAGGTATAAGAAGAGGGGGTACTCCACTGGCTGTAGGTATAAGAAGAGGGGGTACTCCGCTGGCTGTAGGTATAAGAGGGGGTACTCCGCTGGCTGTAGGTATAAGAGGGGGTACTCCGCTGTCTGACGCTATAAGAAGAAGGGGTACTCCGCTGGCTGTAGGTATAAGAAGAGGGGGTACTCCACTGGCTGTAGGTGTAAGAAGAGGGGGTACTCCGCTGGCTGTAGCTATAAGAAGAGGGTGTACTCCGCTGGCTGTAGCTATAAGAAGAGGGGGTACTCCACTGGCTGTAGGTATAAGAAGAGGGGGTACTCCACTGGCTGTAGGTATAAGAAGAAGGGGTACTCCACTGGCTGTAGGTATAAGAAGAGGGGGTACTCCGCTGGCTGTAGCTATAAGAAGAGGGGGTACTCCACTGGCTGTAGGTATAAGAAGAGGGGGTACTCCACTGGCTGTAGGTATAAGAAGAAGGGGTACTCCGCTGGCTGTAGCTATAAGAAGAGGGGGTACTCCACTGGCTGTAGGTATAAGAAGAAGGGGTACTCCACTGGCTGTAGGTATAAGAAGAGGGGGTACTCCGCTGGCTGTAGCTATAAGAAGAGGGGGTACTCCACTGGCTGTAGGTATAAGAAGAGGGGGTACTCCACTGGCTGTAGGTATAAGAAGAAGGGGTACTCCGCTGGCTGTAGGTATAAGAAGAGGGGGTACTCCGCTGGCTGTAGCTATAAGAAGAGGGGGTACTCCACTGGCTGTAGGTATAAGAAGAGGGGGTACTCCACTGGCTGTAGGTATAAGAAGAAGGGGTACTCCACTGGCTGTAGGTATAAGAAGAGGGGGTACTCCACTGGCTGTAGGTATAAGAAGAAGGGGTACTCCGCTGGCTGTAGGTATAAGAAGAGGGGGTACTCCGCTGGCTGTAGCTATAAGAAGAGGGGGTACTCCACTGGCTGTAGGTATAAGAAGAGGGGGTACTCCACTGGCTGTAGGTATAAGAAGAAGGGGTACTCCGCTGGCTGTAGCTATAAGAAGAGGGGGTACTCTGCTTGCTGACGCTATAAGAGGAAATTCGGCTCCTGATAGAATCATTCGGTGGAGAGGCGCAGAAGATGAAACTTCAGCGCCTCTCCAGTGCGATGGTAACGGGACTTGATCTTTGGTTTTTTTTCTGAAGATCCCGGGACTATGGCGGAACCAAGAGGGCTGATCTTCACTGGAGGACCTTGGTAAGTAGAATTTACTTCCACAGGTCCCACAAATGATTTCTATGGACCCCGGACTTGGGGCGACCCCACAGCGTGGTAGGCGCTGGGCAAGGACGCAGGCTTGGGGGAGGACCCGGTACTTGTGAGTTATCCGGGCTGCCGATTTTTTGATTGTATGCCTTAAGTTAAGGCATACAATCAGATGCGATGCAATATCGCATCGCATGCGACCATCGGATGCGATGACCCGATTTTTCCATAGGAATCAATGTTAAAATTGACTGAGTCCATTTTAACATGGAATTCAATGGGAAAAAGGGGTCCTTTTCATACCCCTACTATCCAAGTGGGCATGGAGTTGGATATAAACCGAGCCTGAAGCGTGGCGAGCGAAGCGAGCCCCGCGAGGGGACGGTATTCTGTGTCCCCTCGCGGGGCTCGCTACGCTCGCCACGCTTCGGGCTCGGTGGCTCGCCACAGGTTTATATCCAACTCCATGCCCACTTGGATAGTAGGGGTATGAAAAGGACCCCTTTTTCCCATTGAATTCCATGTTAAAATGGACTCAGTCCATTTTAACATTGATTCCTATGAAAAAGTCGGGTCATCGCATCGCATCGCATCCGATGGTCGCATGCGATGCGATGTGCCCGATCCGACCCGATTTAGAAATCGGCAGCCCGGATAACTCACAAGTACCGAGGACCCATATCCGTGCCCTATGTTCCTGTTGGTCTGCCCATGGACACACATTATAGGAGTCAGGACAAAACAAATCTCCAGCATTAAACGTTCCCCGGGAGACACCTCCTCTGTCTTCCTGTACGGAGGAGGAAATCTGGGGAGGGGGCAGCGGGATGGTACAGAGAGACAGGAAACAGTAAACAAGGGAATGGAATCGGCCATTCTAACCCTCCGGCCCAATAACCCCCATCCGCAGTGTGAGACTCAGGAAGCGCAGTTACATATCGGAGTCACCGTCCCACCAAATACGTCTAACATCGCCTTATTATCTCATCCCATTATTCCTGCCACAAGTAACATCCTGCTCACTGCACTGTCAGGCCATCTCTACAGGTATTCCTGTGCTTACACTATGACCCTTATTCAGATCTGATCGCAGTACAAATTTGTTCTCAAAATGGGCAAAACCATGTGCACTGCAGGTGGGGCAGATGTAACATGTGCAGAGAGCGTTAAATTTGGGTGTTGAAGAAACTGAAATCTAAATTGCAGTGTAAAAATAATGCAGACAGTATTTACCCTGCACAGAAACAAAATAACTCACCCAAATCTAATTCTCTCTGCACATGTTACATCTGCCCCACCTGCAGTGCACATGGTTTTGCCCATTTTGAGAACAAATTTGTACTGCGACCAAATCTGAATAAGGTCCTATATCTGACGCCTGATGGGACTGCAGTCAGCTGTATAACCAGTAATACTCTTATTACTTACAGCCCTGTACACTGTGTCCGGATGGAGAGAATGTTACCCGCGGAGCCACTTTCACGCTACATACAAAACTAAAGACGTTTGTCACCTGTTTCCGGGAAATATCAGACGGTATTGCCATTCTAGACTGTCTGTGACTATGCCCATGGTCCTGACTGGCATCTGTGCACCAACAAAGCCAAGCAATGACCGAGACAAAGATGTTTTCTACAGATAATATAAGACCGGTACCAATATGAAAATCTCTGGCCCCTGACTGGCTGCGCTGGGTCACCTGATCGATAATGGTCTTCACTTATGTTGGTCAACCACAACAATCTTGAAATATGCATCACCTGGGGCAAAATGTTATAGGGTGTGATTTTTTTTAATCATGTGTGATTTTGTTCAAAAACGTCCGAATTTGCACGTTTTCCGAAAATTGCACATTTAATAGGTGCGAATTGCGGTAACAATCACACTTTTTGCTGCAAAATTCGCACAATTTGTCCTGGCAATTTTTGGTCACACTTCGCATCCAGATATTTTCCCATTATAAAGTATACGATTCGAAAATGTAATAGGGTGCAATTTTTGGTAAATGTTAGCAAACATCACAAAAAAAAAAATAGACCAGGTTCTGACTGGCGAATTTGACAAAACCATGCACAGATCATTGTGATCTGTGCAAGGGTCTTTCTTACAAAATGTGTAAAAGGTGGATGCCGGGCTGATATGTGTATAGGTGCTTTTTACAGGTAACTTACAAGTCTCAGCAGGCCCACCCGCATACTGGGAATTGGCGAACCACAAGTCCCAGCATGTGGGGCATTAATGGGCCCACTTGGACTTGGAGTTCACCTGTAGAAAGAATGATCAAATCAAAACACACACACACACACAGAGAAAAGTATAACTTTAATACCTACATTACATTCCAGCCTCCAGTGGTGACTCCCCCGCACCTCACCCCGACTGCGGAGCGAGCTGACTCCCCCCCCTGACTCTCCTCCCCCCCCCCGACTCTCCTCCCCCCCCCCCCCCCCCCGGTTGCGTAGTGAGAGATGGTTTCCTCTGCAGTAATGACAGTGGGGATCCACACTGCCATAGTGCTATAGATGTAGGATGTGGCTGTAGGTGTCTCCATGGAGTATTACATTTATACTGTTCTCTGTATGTGTGTTTGTGTGTGTGTTTTTATTTGAACACAAATCCAAGGGGGCCCATTAATAGCCTGCATGCTGGGACTTGTTGTTCGCCAAGTTCCAGTATGCGGGGTAGGTCTGCTTGGATTTGTAGTTCACCTATAAAAAGCAATATTTTTTTATAAAATTTTCCACGTATCAGTCCGGCGTCCACCGCCAAAGGACACCGGGGAGATCAGCCACGGTGCGCATGGTATGGCCGGGGGACCTTACGTAAAAAGTGTCCCCTGACGACACCGCGGGTTGTTGGAGCCCGGTGCTGGTTTCAAAATATGGGGATCCCAGTATTTTTGTCTCCCATATTTTTGGAACCAGGACCGGTCCAAGAGTCCGGGGCTGGTTTCAGAAATATGGGGGACCCCTGGGCTCTTTGTCCCCCTATTTTTGAAACCAGGCGAGCAAGGGTTTGGTTATGCTCAGGATTGGGGACCCCACGCTTTTTTTTTAACTATATCATGTCTAAAAAAAAAAAAATTGCACCTTATTATATTTCTGAGCTTTTCTAAAAAAATCGCACCTTATATCATCTCACCCCTGGTTCCAACAAAATCATATCTTACCATGATTCTCCATGTGAGCATGGTTTGGATCAGATCATCATTTAGGTGATGGGTAGCAGGGATTGGGTATAGATTGGGATGGCTAAAGAAAGGGGTGCATGATGGGGAGCAGGGGGCATAGAGTGGGGTGGCTGAGGCAGGGGGTGTGTGATGGGGAGCAGGGGGGGTATAGAGTGGGGTGGCTGAGGCAGGGGGTGTGTGATGGGGAGCAGGGGGGTATAGAGTGGGGTGGCTGAGGCAGGGGGTGTATGATGGGGAGAAGGGGGTATAGAGTGGGGTGACTAAGGCAGGGGGTGTGTGATGGGGAGCATGGGGTATAGAGTGTGGTGGATGAGGGAGGGTGTGTGTGATGGGGAGCAGGGGGCATAGAGTGGGGTGGCTGAGGCAGGGGGTGTGTGCTGGGGAGCAGGGGGTATAGAGTGGGGTGGCTGAGGCAGGAGGTGTGTGATGGGGAGCAGGGGGTATAGAGTGGGGTGGCTGAGGCAGGTGGTGTGTGATGGGGAGCAGGGGGTATAGAGTGGGGTGGCTGAGGCAGGGGGTGTGTGCTGGGAGCAGGGGGTATAGAGTGGGGTGGATGAGGGAGGGTGTGTAAGATGGGGAGCAGGGGGTATAGAGTGGGGTGGCTGAGGCAGGGGGTGTGTGCTGGGGAGCAGGGGGTATAGAGTGGGGTGGCTGAGGCAGGGTGTGTGTGATGGGGAGCAGGGGGTATAGAGTGGGGTGGCTGAGGCAGGGGGTGTGTGATGGGGAGCAGGGGGTATAGAGTGGGGTGGCTGAGGCAGGGGGTGTGTGCTGGGGAGCAGGGGGTATAGAGTGGGGTGGCTGAGGCAGGGGGTGTGTGATGGGGAGCAAGGGGTATAGAGTGGGGTGGCTGAGGCAGGTGGTGTGTGATGGGGAGCAGGGGGTATAGAGTGGGGTGGCTGAGGCAGGGGGTGTGTGATGGGAGCAGGGGGTATAGAGTGGGGTGGATGAGGGAGGGTGTGTGTGATGGGGAGCAGGGGGTATAGAGTGGGGTGGCTGAGGCAGGGGGAGTGTGATGGGGAGCAGGGGGTATAGAGGGGTGGCTGAGGCAGGGGGTGTATGATGGGGAGCAGGGGGTATAGAGTGGGGTGGCTGAGGCAGGGGGTGTGTGATGGGGAGCAGGGGGTATAGAGTGGGGTGGCTGAGGCAGGGGGTGTGTGCTGGGGAGCAGGGGGGGTATAGAGTGGGGTGGCTGAGGCAGGGGGTGTGTGATGGGGAGCAGGGGGTATAGAGTGGGGTGGCTGAGGCATGGGGTGTGTGATGGGGAGCAGGGGGTATAGAGTGTGGTGGATGAGGCAGGGGGTGTGTGATGGGGAGCAGGAGGTATAGAGGGGTGGATGAGGCAGGGGGTGTGTGATGGGGAGCAGGGGGTATAGAGTGGGGTGGCTGAGGCAGGGGGTGTGTGATGGGGAGCAGGGGGTATAGAGTGGGGTGGCTGAGGCAGGGGGTGTGTGATGGGGAGCAGGGGGTATAGGGTGGGGGGGATGAGGCAGGGGGTGTGTGATGGGGAGCAGGGGGTATAGAGTGCTGTGGCTGAGGCAGGGGGTGTGTGATGGGGAGCAGGGGGTATAGAGTGGGGTGGCTGAGGCAGGGGGTGTGTGATGGGGAGCAGGGGGTATAGAGTGGGGTGGCTGAGGCAGGGGGTGTGTGATGGGGAGCAGGGGGCATAGAGTGGGGTGGCTGAGGCAGGGGGTGTGTGATGGGGAGCAGGGGGTATAGAGTGGGGTGGCTGAGGCAGGGGGTGTGTGATGGGGAGCAGGGGGTATAAAGTGGGGTGGCTGAGGCAGGGGGTGTGTGATGGGGAGCAGGAGGTATAGAGTGGGGTGGCTGAGGCAGGGGGTGTGTGATGGGGAGCAGAAGGTATAGAGTGGGGTGGCTGAGGCAGGGGGTGTGTGATGGGAGCAGGGGGTATAGAGTGGGGTGGATGAGGGAGGGTGTGTGTGATGGGGAGCAGGGGGTATAAAGTGGGGTGGCTGAGGCAGGGGGTGTGTGCTGGGGAGCAGGGGGTAAAGAGTGGGGTGGCTGAGGCAGGGGGTGTGTGCTGGGGAGCAGGGGGTATAGAGTGGGGTGGCTGAGGCAGGGGGTGTGTGATGGGGAGCAGGGGGTATAGAGTGGGGTGGCTGAGGCAGGGGGTGTGTGATGGGGAGCAGGGGGTATAAAGTGGGGTGGCTGAGGCAGGGGGTGTGTGATGGGGAGCAGGAGGTATAGAGTGGGGTGGCTGAGGCAGGGGGTGTATGATGGGGAGCAGGGGGTATAGAGTGGGGTGGCTGAGGCAGGGGGTGTGTGCTGGGGAGCAGGGGGTATAGAGTGGGGTGGCTGAGGCATGGGGTGTGTGATGGGGAGC
Source organism: Crinia signifera (assembly GCF_055691185.1). Lineage (NCBI taxonomy): Eukaryota > Metazoa > Chordata > Amphibia > Anura > Myobatrachidae > Crinia > Crinia signifera. The sequence goes on along the minus strand of NC_139217.1, from coordinate 475,238,930 downwards.
AGGGGGTATAGAGTGTGGTGGATGAGGCAGGGGGTGTGTGATGGGGAGCAGGAGGTATAGAGTGGGGTGGATGAGGCAGGGGGTGTGTGATGGGGAGCAGGGGGTATAGAGTGGGGTGGCTGAGGCAGGGGGTGTGTGATGGGGAGCAGGGGGTATAGAGTGGGGTGGCTGAGGCAGGGGGTGTGTGATGGGGAGCAGGGGGTATAGAGTGGGGTGGCTGAGGCAGGGGGTGTGTGATGGGGAGCAGGGGGTATAGAGTGGGGTGGCTGAGGCAGGGGGCGTGTGATGGGGAGCAGGGGGTATAGAGTGGGGTGGCTGAGGCAGGGGGTGTGTGATGGGGAGCAGGGGGTATAAAGTGGGGTGGCTGAGGCAGGGGGTGTGTGATGGGGAGCAGGAGGTATAGAGTGGGGTGGCTGAGGCAGGGGGAGTGTGATGGGGAGCAGGGGGTATAGAGTGGGGTGGCTGAGGCAGAGGGTGTGTGATGGGGAGCAGGGGGCATAGAGTGGGGTGGCTGAGGCAGGGGGAGTGTGATGGGGAGCAGGGGGTATAGAGTGGGGTGGCTGAGGCAGAGGGTGTGTGATGGGGAGCAGGGGGTATAGAGTGGGGTGGCTGAGGCAGGGGGTGTGTGATGGGGAGCAGGGGGTATAGAGTGGGGTGGCTGAGGCAGGGGGTGTGTGCTGGGGAGCAGGGGGTAAAGAGTGGGGTGGCTGAGGCAGGGGGTGTGTGCTGGGGAGCAGGGGGTATAGAGTGGGGTGGCTGAGGCAGGGGGTGTGTGATGGGGAGCAGGGGGTATAGAGTGGGGTGGCTGAGGCAGGGGGTGTGTGATGGGGAGCAGGGGGTATAAAGTGGGGTGGCTGAGGCAGGGGGTGTGTGATGGGGAGCAGGGGGTATAAAGTGGGGTGGCTGAGGCAGGGGGTGTGTGATGGGGAGCAGGAGGTATAGAGTGGGGTGGCTGAGGCAGGGGGAGTGTGATGGGGAGCAGGGGGTATAGAGTGGGGTGGCTGAGGCAGAGGGTGTGTGATGGGGAGCAGGGGGCATAGAGTGGGGTGGCTGAGGCAGGGGGTGTATGATGGGGAGCAGGGGGTATAGAGTGGGGTGGCTGAGGCAGGGTGTGTGTGCTGGGGAGCAGGGGGTATAGAGTGGGGTGGCTGAGGCATGGGGTGTGTGATGGGGAGCAGGGGGTATAGAGTGTGGTGGATGAGGCAGGGGGTGTGTGATGGGGAGCAGGAGGTATAGAGTGGGGTGGATGAGGCAGGGGGTGTGTGATGGGGAGCAGGGGGTATAGAGTGGGGTGGCTGAGGCAGGGGGTGTGTGATGGGGAGCAGGGGGTATAGAGTGGGGTGGCTGAGGCAGGGGGTGTGTGATGGGGAGCAGGGGGTATAGAGTGGGGTGGCTGAGGCAGGGGGTGTGTGATGGGGAGCAGGGGGTATAGAGTGGGGTGGCTGAGGCAGGGGGCGTGTGATGGGGAGCAGGGGGTATAGAGTGGGGTGGCTGAGGCAGGCGGTGTGTGATGGGGAGCAGGGGGTATAGAGTGGGGTGGCTGAGGCAGAGGGTGTGTGATGGGGAGCAGGGGGCATAGAGTGGGGTGGCTGAGGCAGGGGGTGTGTGCTGGGGAGCAGGGGGTATAGAGTGGGGTGGCTGAGGCAGGGGGTGTGTGATGGGGAGCAGGGGGTATAGAGTGGGGTGGCTGAGGCAGGGGGTGTGTGATGGGGAGCAGGGGGTATAAAGTGGGGTGGCTGAGGCAGGGGGTGTGTGATGGGGAGCAGGAGGTATAGAGTGGGGTGGCTGAGGCAGGGGGAGTGTGATGGGGAGCAGGGGGTATAGAGGGGTGGATGAGGCAGGGGGTGTGTGATGGGGAGCAGGGGGTATAGAGTGGGGTGGCTGAGGCAGAGGGTGTCTGATGGGGAGCAGTGGGTATAGAGTGGGGTGGCTGAGGCAGGGGGTGTGTGATGGGGAGCAGGGGGTATAGAGTGGGGTGGCTGAGGCAGGGGGTGTGTGATGGGGAGCAGGAGGTATAGAGTGGGGTGGCTGAGGCAGGGGGCGTGTGATGGGGAGCAGGGGGTATAGAGTGGCGTGGCTGAGGCAGGGGGTGTGTGCTGGGGAGCAGGGGGTATAGAGTGGGGTGGCTGAGGCAGGGGGTGTGTGATGGGGAGCAGGGGGTATAGAGTGGGGTGGATGAGGCCGGGGGCTTAGAAACAGGCAGAAGTCAGGATGGATGATCAGGAGCCCTTATTATACAGGTGCCGGACGGGACCCTGACTGTCGGACCCCTATACCACACCTGATTGTACAGGAAGTGATCAGTGACACAACGTGAGACAACGTGAGACAACGTGAGACAACGTGTCAGGGTAGCAGCCACCAGGCCGAGGTCCCACTGACACGGGGATGACGTGGCTGCTTTGCATGGCAGTTTGCTAAGCAAATACACAAAGAAAGAATCAACAAGAGACTTAAAAAGAGACCCGGCAAGAAGAGAATAAATGAATCCTGACATCCTGGTGTTCACCGTGCACTGTCCACAACATTCCCGGCGGGTGATGACAACACAGTACATGATGGCACTGTCGTTAGCACGGATCACATACCATGGCATCCCAATATATATACACACACACACACACACACACAAGGTGATATAGTGCATCATATTGTACATATAAGGTGGCACAGTGGTTATCATTATATACAAGGTGGCACAGTGGTTACCACGTATTACATAGCGTGGCACAATGCATCCCATTATATACAGTATACAAGGTGTCACAGTGGTTAGCATTGTATATAGGCTGACTTAGCTCTCTTCTAACCAACCGCCCTATCTCTCTCCTACTACTACTGTCCTATTACTCTCCACCTGCCCTATTAGCTCTCTTCTAACCACCACCCTATCTCTCCACAACCACCACCCTATCTCTCCACAACCACCGCCCTATCTCTCCACAACCACCGCCCTATCTCTCCTACTACTATTGTCCTATTACTCTCCACCTGCCCTATTAGCTCTCTTCTAACCACCACCCTATCTCTCCACAACCACCACCCTATCTCTCCACAACCACCTCCCTATCTCTCCTACTACTACTGTCCTATTACTCTCCACCTGCCCTATTAGCTCTCTTCTAACCACCGCCCTATCTCTCCTACTACTACTGTCCTATTACTCTCCACCTGCCCTATTAGCTCTCTTCTAACCACCACCCTATCTCTCCTACTACTACTGTCCTATTACTCTCCACCTGCCCTATTAGCTCTCTTCTAACCACCACCCTATCTCTCCACAACCACCACCCTATCTCTCCACAACCACCACCCTATCTTTCCTACTACTACTGTCCTATTACTCTCCACCTGCCCTATTAGCTCTCTTCTAACCACCACCCTATCTCTCCTACTACTACTGTCCTATTACTCTCCACCTGCCCTATTAGCTTTCTTCTAACCACCACCCTATCTCTCCACAACCACCGCCCTATCTCTCCACAACCACCGCCCTATCTCTCCTACTACTACTGTCCTATTACTCTCCACCTGCCCTATTAGCTCTCTTCTAACCACCACCCTATCTCTCCTACTACTACTGTCCTATTACTCTCCACCTGCCCTATTAGCTTTCTTCTAACCACCACCCTATCTCTCCACAACCACCGCCCTATCTCTCCACAACCACCTCCCTATCTCTCCACAACCACCTCCCTATCTCTCCACAACCACCGCCCTATCTCTCCACAACCACCGCCCTATCTCTCCACAACCACCGCCCTATCTCTCCACAACCACCATCAATCTATCTCTCTCCAACCACCGGCCTTATCTCTCTCCAACCACCGGCCTTATCTCTCTGAAACCACCGGCTAATCTCTCTCCAACCACCGGCTAATCTCTCTCCAACCACCGGCTAATCTCTCTCCAACCACCGGCTAATCTCTCTCCAACCACTGCTCTATCTCTCTCCAACCACTGCTCTATCTCTCTCCAACCACCGCCGTATTCCTCTCTACAACCACTGCCCTATCTCTCTCCTAATACTACTACCCTATTGCTCTTGCCCTACCAACCTAGCTCTTGCCCTACCTAATACTACTGCCCTACCAACCTATCTTTCCACAACCACCACCCTATCTCTCCACAACCACCGCCTTATCTCTCTCCACAACCACCGCCCTATCTCTCTCCACAACCACCGCCCTATCTCTCTCCACAACCACCGCCCTATCTCTCTCTCCACAACCACCAACCTATCTCTCTCTCCACAACCACCGCCCTATCTCTCTCTCCACAACCACCGCCCTATCTCTCTCCACAACCACCGCCCTATCTCTCTCCAACCACCGCCCTATCTCTCCACAACCACCGCCCTATCTCTCCACAACCACCGCCCTATCTCTCCACAACCACCGCCCTATCTCTCTCCAACCACCGGCCTTATCTCTCTCCAACCACCGGCCTTATCTCTCTCCAACCACCGCCTTATCTCTCTCCAACCACCGGCTAATCTCTCTCCAACCACCGGCTAATCTCTCTCCAACCACTGCTCTATCTCTCTCCAACCACTGCTCTATCTCTCTCCAACCACCGCCGTATTCCTCTCTACAACCACTGCCCTATCTCTCTCCTAATACTACTACCCTATTGCTCTTGCCCTACCAACCTAGCTCTTGCCCTACCTAATACTACTGCCCTACCAACCTATCTTTCCACAACCACCACCCTATCTCTCCACAACCACCGCCCTATCTCTCTCCACAACCACCGCCCTATCTCTCTCCACAACCACCGCCCTATCTCTCTCCACAACCACCAACCTATCTCTCTCTCCACAACCACCAACCTATCTCTCTCTCCACAACCACCGCCCTATCTCTCTCCACAACCACCGCCCTATCTCTCTCCAACCACCGCCCTATCTCTCCACAACCACCGCCCTATCTCTCAGCAACCACCACCCTATCTCTCCACAACCACCGCCCTATCTCTCCACAACCACCACCCTATCTCTCCACAACCACCGCCCTATCTCTCCACAACCACCACCCTATCTCTCCACAACCACCGCCCTATCTCTCCACAACCACCACCAATCTATCTCTCTCCAACCACCGGCCTTATCTCTCTCCAACCACCGGCCTTATCTCTCTCCAACCACCGCCTTATCTCTCTTTAACCACGCCTTATCTCTCTCCAACCACTGCTCTATCTCTCTCCAACCACCGCCGTATTCCTCTCTACAACCACCGCCCTATCTCTCTCCTAATACTACTGCCCTATTGCTCTTGCCCTACCAACCTAGCTCTTGCCCTACCTAATACTACTGCCCTACCAACCTATCTTTCCACAACCACCACCCTATCTCTCTCCAACCACCGCCCTATCTCTCCACAACCACCGCCCTATCTCTCTCCACAACCACCGCCCTATTTCTCTCCATAACCACCGCCCTATCTCTCTCTCCACAACCACCGCCCTATCTCTCTCCAACCACCGCCCTATTTCTCCACAACCACCACCAATCTATCTCTCTCCAACCACCGGCCTTATCTCTCTCCAACTGCCGGCCTTATCTCTCTCCAACCACCGCCTTATCTCTCTCCAACCACCGCCTTATCTCTCTCCAACCACCGTCTTATCTCTCTCCAACCACCGCCTTATCTCTCTCCAACCACTGCTCTATCTCTCTCCAACCACTGCTCTCTCTCCAACCACTGCTTTCTCTCCAACCACTGCTCTCTCTCCAACCACCGCCGTATTCCTCTCTACAACCACCGCCCTATCTCTCTCCTAATACTACTGCCCTATTGCTTTTGCCCTACCAACCTAGCTCTTGCCCTACCTAATACTACTGCCCTACCAACCTAGCTTTCCACAACCACCACCCTATCTCTCTCCAACCGCTGCCCTATCTCTCATCAACCACCGCCCTATCTCTCCACAACCACCGCCCTATCTCTCTCCACAACCACCGACCTATCTCTCTCCACAACCACCGCCCTATCTCTCTCTCCACAACCACCGCCCTATCTTTCTCCAACCACCGCCCTATCTCTCTCCTAATACTACTGCCCTATTGCTCTTCGACAACCAACCTATCTTTCCACAACCACCACCCTATCTCTCTCCAACCACCGCCCTATCTCTCCACAACCACTTCCCTATCTCTCCCCTACTACTACTGCCTTATCTCTCCACAACTACCAACCTATCTCTCTCCAACCACCTCCCTATCTCTCTCCAACCACCGCCCTATCTCTCTCCACAACCACCGCCCTATCTCTCTCCACAACCACCGCCCTATCTCTCTCCACAACCACCGCCCTATCTCTCTCTTCTCTCCAACCACCGCCCTATCTCTCTCCAACCACCACTCTATCTCTCTCCAACCACCACTCTATCTCTCTCCAGACTTGGGCCTAGTCTGCATGGGCGGCCAGTAGCCAGTATAAACTGCCAGGAAGGAATCCACAGCATCTTTCTGTGGTAAATTATCCAAAAATATCTATCTTAATGAATTAAGAGAGAGATAAAGTGCCCACTAATCAGCCCCTAACTGTTATTTTCAAGCACAGCCTGTAACATGGCTGTTAGGATCTGATTTGGGAGCACATGTAGAGAAGACACTTTCCTATATTACAAGTATGTTCCATTTCCTGTGTCTGATGTGTATACCACCCGTGTTATTGTATGTGTAATACCGCACAGCGCCCCACTGCCGGTATACTCATCCTTTATCCTCAGCTCCGTGAAACAAGATCCGCTCTCCTGGGCTCGTGGTTCCGGGATGAGGCGTAACTCACAGAACATACAGAAGGCCGGGGGCTCAGAACGCAGGGGAGAGCTGCAGTAACCCCACCTGCTGCACTTCTACGCTGCCTCCGTTCTGCATGGGGGGACGTGTGTGTGTGTGTGTGTGTGTGTGTGTGGGGGGGGTTTGGGGGGCATGTGTGTTTGTGGTTAAAACCTACCAATATTAATAGCTCAACCAACATCTGTCATGTATATTTGCTTGGATAAAACCCATTTCTCTTTCCCAATAAGATGTATTTACTCTAACTACGCCTCATCTCTATGAGGTGAAATACCTCCACTCACCACTAGAGGCCACTCAACAAACCAAAATAGTTAGAAAGTGAAAGCAATTTTTTGCAGGGACACCGATCTGCTTCAAACTTGCTGGATATGGAGAGAGGGAGCAGTGAGGACAGAGATTGGAGGTAGGGGCAGATTAGGACTTGGGGGTGGTGTGGAGAGTTTGTGGGCTAAAAACTGTCACAGCTTAAAGTGAAACTACATTGCAGAAGCCGTTGTTTTGACGGGTGTTTTACCTAATATATATATATATATATATATATATATATATATATATATATATATATATATATATTTTGTGTGGGTGTCCGTCACTCCCCGCTCTTATCACACAATGCTGCTGCCCGGGTGCCTTCCCAGTGGTATGGTGTCCACAAATATTTTCTTCAACAAACAGGCGTCACTCCGGGGCTTTACGTGTAGCAATCAAGTGAAGTTTATTACTTCCACGGTCTACACCGTTTCGGGTATTTAACCCTTCGTCAGGACCATAGGAAATCACAACAAAATAGTAAATATTTTTTATTTTTTTTCAAAATTTATTGTATCAAGTGATCCGGGCCCCTTCGAGCAAGCATAAAGCTGCAATCGCTGTCTGGCGCGCACATGCGGACATCTATGGTGGCGCACACATGCGGATATCTACGGTGGGGCGCACATGCGGATATCTACGGTGGCTCGCACATGCGGATATCTACGGGGGCTCGCACATGCGGATATCTACGGTGGCGAGCACATGCGGATATCTACGGGGGCTCGCACATGCGGATATCTACGGGGGCTCGCACATGCGGATATCTACGGTGGCGCACATGCGGATATCTACGGTGGCTAGCACATGCGGATATCTACGGTGGCTCGCACATGCGGATATCTACGGGGGCTCGCACATGCGGATATCTACGGTGGCTCGCACATGCGGATATCTACGGTGGCGCGCACATGCGGATATCTACGGTGGCGCGCACATGCGGACATCTACGGTGGCGCGCACATGCGGACATCTACGGTGGCGCGCACATGCGGATATCTACGGTGGCGCGCACATGCGGATATCTACGGTGGCTCGCACATGCGGATATCTACGGTGGCTCGCACATGCGGATATCTACGGTGGGGCGCGCACATGCGGATATCTACGGTGGGGCGCACATGCGGATATCTACGGTGGCTCTCACATGCGGATATCTACGGTGGCGCGCACATGCGGATATCTACGGTGGCGAGCACATGCGGATATCTACGGGGGCTCGCACATGCGGATATCTACGGTGGTGCGCACATGCGGATATCTACGGTGGCGCGCACATGCGGATATCTACGGTGGCGCGCACATGCGGATATCTACGGTGGCGCGCACATGCGGATATCTACGGTGGCGCACATGCGGATATCTACGGTGGCGCACATGCGGATATCTACGGTGGCTAGCACATGCGGATATCTACGGTGGCTCGCACATGCGGATATCTACGGTGGCTCGCACATGCGGATATCTACGGTGGCTCGCACATGCGGATATCTACGGTGGCTCGCACATGCGGATATCTACGGTGGCTCGCACATGCGGATATCTACGGTGGCTAGCACATGCGGATATCTACGGTGGCTAGCACATGCGGATATCTACGGTGGCTAGCACATGCGGATATCTACGGTGGCTAGCACATGCGGATATCTACGGTGGCGCGCACATGCGGATATCTACGGTGGCGCGCACATGCGGATATCTACGGTGGCTCGCACATGCGGATATCTACGGTGGCTAGCACATGCGGATATCTACGGTGGCTCGCACATGCGGATATCTACGGTGGCTCGCACATGCGGATATCTACGGTGGCGCGCACATGCGGATATCTACGGTGGCGCGCACATGCGGATATCTACGGTGGCGCGCACATGCGGATATCTACGGTGGCTCGCACATGCGGATATCTACGGTGGCTAGCACATGCGGATATCTACGGTGGCGCGCACATGCGGAAATCTACGGTGGCGCGCACATGCGGATATCTACGGTGGCTCGCACATGCGGATATCTACGGTGGCTCGCACATGCGGATATCTACGGTGGCTAGCACATGCGGATATCTACGGTGGCTAGCACATGCGGATATCTACGGTGGCTAGCACATGCGGATATCTACGGTGGCTAGCACATGCGGATATCTACGGTGGCTCGCACATGCGGATATCTACGGTGGCTCGCACATGCGGATATCTACGGTGGCTAGCACATGCGGATATCTACGGTGGCTAGCACATGCGGATATCTACGGTGGCGCGCACATGCGGATATCTACGGTGGCGCGCACATGCGGATATCTACGGTGGCTCGCACATGCGGATATCTACGGTGGCTCGCACATGCGGATATCTACGGTGGCGCGCACATGCGGATATCTACGGTGGCTAGCACATGCGGATATCTACGGTGGCTAGCACATGCGGATATCTACGGTGGCTAGCACATGCGGATATCTACGGTGGCGCGCACATGCGGATATCTACGGTGGCGCGCACATGCGGATATCTACGGTGGCTCGCACATGCGGATATCTACGGTGGCTCGCACATGCGGATATCTACGGTGGCGCGCACATGCGGATATCTACGGTGGCTCGCACATGCGGATATCTACGGTGGCTAGCACATGCGGATATCTACGGTGGCGCGCACATGCGGATATCTACGGTGGCGCGCACATGCGGATATCTACGGTGGCTCGCACATGCGGATATCTACGGTGGCTAGCACATGCGGATATCTACGGTGGCTAGCACATGCGGATATCTACGGTGGGGCGCACATGCGGATATCTACGGTGGGGCGCACATGCGGATATCTACGGTGGCGCACATGCGGATATCTACGGTGGCTAGCACATGCGGATATCTACGGTGGCTCGCACATGCGGATATCTACGGTGGGGCGCACATGCGGATATCTACAGTGGCGCGCACATGCGGATATCTACGATGGCGCGCACATGCGGATATCTACGGTGGCGCGCACATGCGGATATCTACGGTGGGGCGCACATGCGGATATCTACGGTGGGGCGGACATGCGGATATCTATGGTGGCGCGCACATGCGGATATCTACGGTGGCGCGCACATGCGGATATCTACGGTGGCGCGCACATGCGGATATCTACGGTGGGGCGCACATGTGGATATCTATGGTGGGGCGCACATGCGGATATCTACGGTGGCGCGCACATGCGGATATCTACGGGGGCGCGCACATGCGGATATCTACGGTGGCGCGCACATGCGGATATCTACAGTGGCACGCAATTTTTCAAAAGCAACAATAAAACATGAACCCCAGTAAAGCCTCGGAGAGCGGGCAATGTATAAATGAGCCCCCTCTGTGCCATAAACACACCGCAGCGACGTAGCGTGATAACCGCCTGTGCTGGCCGCAGTATACAGTACAGTATATTGTACATGCAGAATGTCAGCAGGTGCACAGACCGGTGTGTACATGTGACACAATAGCATGGTCCTGTTCCCCACCCCCAGCCTGAGACAACCCAACGTAGTGATGAGTCCACAACACCAGCCTCCATCAGCGAACCAAAGAGACCTGGAATCGGCCAATCCATGCACTCTGCCTATAGTATGTCTCACTATACACTCATTACACCCCTCCGAGGGATTCAGTATGAAATCCCAGCGGTCGGAATCCCGACGGTCGAAATACAGACGCCAGAATCCCAAACGCCGAAATGCCGACAAGGAGGGGCTGTGGAGCGCCCTACCTTGCGGGCTAGCTGCACTCGCACCACACTATTTTATTCTCCCTCTATGGGTGTCGCGGACACCCATTTAGGGGGAAAGTGCCGGCATTGTGGCGGTCGGGATTCCGGCGTCGGTATTTCGACCGCCAGGATTTTAACCGCATCCCCCTCTCAGACATCAGTGCTCTATATACAGAGAGAGCAGTGTTATATCAGCTGTTAGTATACCGGGGGAAGGAGGAAGCACTGTCAGCTGTCAGTATAACAGGGGAAGCAGGAACCACTGCTGTACCGGGTGTCAGTATACCAGGGGAAGGAGGAAGCACTGCTGTACCGGGTGTCAGTATACCAGGGGAAGGAGGAAGCACCGCTGTACAGGGTGTCAGTATAACAGGGGAAGGAGGAAGCACCGCTGTACAGGGTGTCAGTATACCAGGTGAAGGAGGAAGCACTGCTGTACAGGGTGTCAGTATACCAGGGGAAGGAGGAAGCACTGCTGTACAGGGTGTCAGTATACCAGGTGAAGGAGGAAGCACTGCTGTACAGGGTGTCAGTATACCAGGGGAAGGAGGAAGCACTGCTGTACAGGGTGTCAGTATACCAGGGGAAGGAGGAAGCACTGCTGTACCGGGTGTCAGTATAACAGGGGAAGGAGGAAGCACTGCTGTACCGGGTGTCAGTATAACAGGGGAAGGAGGAAGCACTGCTGTATCAGCTGTCAGTATACCAGGGGAAGGAGGAAGCACTGCTGTACCGGGTGTCAGTATACCAGGGGAAGGAGGAAGCACTGCTGTACCGGGTGTCAGTATACCAGGGGAAGGAGGAAGCACTGCTGTACCGGGTGTCAGTATACCAGGGGAAGGAGGAAGCACTGCTGTACCGGGTGTCAGTATACCAGGGGAAGGAGGAAGCACTGCTGTACCGGGTGTCAGTATACCAGGGGAAGGAGGAAGCACTGCTGTACCGGGTGTCAGTATACCAGGGGAAGGAGGAAGCACTGCTGTACCGGGTGTCAGTATACCAGGGGAAGGAGGAACCACTGCTGTACCGGGTGTCAGTATACCAGGGGAAGGAGGAAGCACTGCTGTACCGGGTGTCAGTATACCAGGGGAAGGAGGAAGCACTGCTGTACCGGGTGTCAGTATACCAGGGGAAGGAGGAACCACTGCTGTACCGGGTGTCAGTATACCAGGGGAAGGAGGAAGCACTGCTGTACCGGGTGTCAGTATACCAGGGGAAGGAGGAAGCACTGCTGTACATGGTGTCAGTATACCAGGGGAAGGAGGAAGCACTGCTGTACCGGGTGTCAGTATACCAGGGGAAGGAGGAAGCACTGCTGTACATGGTGTCAGTATACCAGGTGAAGGAGGAAGCACTGCTGTACCGGGTGTCAGTATACCAGGGGAAGGAGGAAGCACTGCTGTACCGGGTGTCAGTATACCAGGGGAAGGAGGAAGCACTGCTGTACCGGGTGTCAGTATACCAGGTGAAGGAGGGTGTCAGTATACCAGGGGAAGGAGGAAGCACTGCTGTACCGGGTGTCAGTATACCAGGGGAAGGAGGAAGCACTGCTGTACAGGGTGTCAGTATACCAGGGGAAGAAGGAAGCACTGCTGTACCGGGTGTCAGTATAACAGGGGAAGGAGGAAGCACTGCTGTACCGGGTGTCAGTATACCAGGGGAAGGAGGAACCACTGCTGTACAGGGTGTCAGTATACCAGGGGAAGGAGGAAGCACTGCTGTACAGGGTGTCAGTATACCAGGGGAAGGAGGAAGCACTGCTGTACAGGGTGTCAGTATACCAGGGGAAGGAGGAAGCACTGCTGTACCGGGTGTCAGTATAACAGGGGAAGGAGGAAGCACTGCTGTGCAGGGTGTCAGTATACCAGGGGAAGGAGGAAGCACTGCTGTACAGGGTGTCAGTATACCAGGGGAAGGAGGAAGCACCGCTGTACAGGGTGTCAGTATACCAGGGGAAGGAGGAAGCACCGCTGTACATGGTTTCAGTATACCAGGTGAAGGAGGAAGCACCGCTGTACAGGGTGTCAGTATACCAGGGGAATGAGGAAGCACTGCTGTACAGGGTGTCAGTATACCAGGGGAATGAGGAAGCACTGCTGTACCGGGTGTCAGTATACCAGGGGAAGAAGGAAGCACTGCTGTACCGGGTGTCAGTATAGCAGGGGAATGAGGAAGCACTGCTGTACCGGGTGTCAGTATAACAGGGGAAGGAGGAAGCACTGCTGTGCAGGGTGTCAGTATACCAGGGGAAGGAGGAAGCACTGTCAGCTGTCAGTATAACAGGGGAAGCAGGAAGCACTGCTGTACCGGGTGTCAGTATACCAGGGGAAGGAGGAAGCACTGCTGTACAGGGTGTCAGTATACCAGGGGAAGGAGGAAGCACCGCTGTACAGGGTGTCAGTATACCAGGGGAAGGAGGAAGCACCGCTGTACATGGTTTCAGTATACCAGGTGAAGGAGGAAGCACTGCTGTACAGGGTGTCAGTATACCAGGGGAATGAGGAAGCACTGCTGTACCGGGTGTCAGTATACCAGGGGAAGAAGGAAGCACTGCTGTACCGGGTGTCAGTATAGCAGGGGAATGAGGAAGCACTGCTGTACCGGGTGTCAGTATACCAGGGGAAGAAGGAAGCACTGCTGTACCGGGTGTCAGTATAACAGGGGAAGGAGGAAGCACTGCTGTACCGGGTGTCAGTATAGCAGGGGAATGAGGAAGCACTGCTGTACCGGGTGTCAGTATACCAGGGGAAGAAGGAAGCACTGCTGTACCGGGTGTCAGTATAACAGGGGAAGGAGGAAGCACTGCTGTACAGGGTGTCAGTATAACAGGGGAAGGAGGAAGCACTGCTGTACAGGGTGTCAGTATACCAGGGGAAGGAGGAAGCACTGCTGTACAGGGTGTCAGTATACCAGGGGAAGGAGGAAGCACCGCTGTACCGGGTGTCAGTATACCAGGGGAAGGAGGAAGCACCGCTGTACAGGGTGTCAGTATACCAGAGGAAGGAGGAAGCACTGCTGTATCAGCTGTCAGTATACCAGGGGAAGGAGGAAGCACTGCTGTACAGGGTGTCAGTATACCAGGGGAAGGAGGAAGCACTGCTGTACAGGGTGTCAGTATACCAGGGGAAGGAGGAAGCATTGCTGTACAGGGTGTCAGTATACCAGGGGAAGGAGGAAGCATTGCTGTACAGGGTGTCAGTATACCAGGGGAAGGAGGAAGCACTGCTGTACAGGGTGTCAGTATACCAGGGGAAGGAGGAAGCACTGCTGTACCGGGTGTGAGTATACCAGGGGAAGGAGGAAGCACTGCTGTACAGGGTGTCAGTATACCCCCTCCGTTCCTACTTATCCTATTGTATTTTGTTCGTCCACCCACCTATTTTTAGTATGTTAACTCTTATGAGCAGGGCCCTCCTTCCTCACGTACTCACCCTACCTCTTTACCTCACCTGTCCTCCTGTCCTGTTCTTCCCTTCCTCTACTTCATCTTCAGTCTCCTCGACAATTTTGACACCTACTTCAGAACTGATGCTGATTTTAGTTCTAGCAGCTATACCCCTATTTATACTGTATTTTTCAACACACCCTGTACGTTACCTTGTAATTTGTTTTTTGTTTGCGATGTACGGCGCTGCGGACACTTTGCGGCGCCTTATAAATAAACGTACTACTACTACCAGGTGAAGGAGGAAGCACTGCTGTACAGGGTGTCAGTATACCAGGTGAAGGAGGGTGTCAGTATACCAGGGGAAGGAGGAAGCACTGCTGTATCATCTGTCAGTATACCAGGGGAAGGAGGAAGCACTGCTGTACAGGGTGTCAGTATACCAGGGGAAGGAGGAAGCACTGTCAGCTGTCAGTATAACAGGGGAAGCAGGAACCACTGCTGTACCGGGTGTCAGTATACCAGGGGAAGCAGGAACCACTGCTGTACCGGGTGTCAGTATACCAGGGGAAGGAGGAAGCACTGCTGTACCGGGTGTCAGTATACAAGGGAAAGTGGGAAGCACTGCTGTACAGGGTGTCAGTATACCAGGGGAAGGAGGAAGCACTGCTGTACAGGGTGTCAGTATACCAGGGGAAGGAGGAAGCACTGCTGTACAGGGTGTCAGTATACAAGGGGAAGGAGGAAGCACTGCTGTATCAGCTGTCCGTATACCAGGGGAAGGAGGAAGCACTGCTGTATCAGCTGTCAGTATACCAGGGGAAGGAGGAAGCACCGCTGTACCGGGTGTCAGTATACCAGAGGAAGGAGGAAGCACTGCTGTACAGGTTGTCAGTATACCAGGGGAAGGAGGAGGCACTGCTGTACAGGATGTCAGTATACCAGGGGAAGGAGGAAGCACTGCTGTACAGGGTGTCAGTATACCAGGGGAAGGAGGAAGCACTGCTGTACAGGGTGTCAGTATACAAGGGGAAGGAGGAAGCACTGCTGTATCAGCTGTCCGTATACCAGGGGAAGGAGGAAGCACTGCTGTACAGGGTGTCAGTATACCAGGGGAAGGAGGAAGCACTGCTGTACAGGGTGTCAGTATACCAGGGGAAGGAGGAAGCACTGCTGTACAGGTTGTCAGTATACCAGGGGAAGGAGGAGGCACTGCTGTACAGGATGTCAGTATACCAGGGGAAGGAGGAAGCACTGCTGTACCAGGTGTCAGTATACCAGGGGAAGGAGGAAGCACTGCTGTACATGGTGTCAGTATACCAGGGGAAGGAGGAAGCACTGCTGTACCGGGTCTCAGTATACCAGGGGAAGCACTGCTGTACCGGGTGTCAGTATACCAGGGGAAGGAGGAAGCACTGCTGTACAGAATGTCAGTATACCAGGGGAAAGAGGAAGCACTGCTGTACAGGGTGTCAGTATACAGTTCCAGGGACGAGGAAGCATTGTGATGCCACCCTCACCTCTGGGCTACGCATTAGCAATGACGGCACTCCCATCTGTCATAGGACCCCACCTCTCTCCAGCAGACTGGGTCACCCAGAGAAGGTACAGTATGGGGTACAGTATGGGGTACAGAATGGGGTACAGACGTGAGAACCTTTGCATCAGAAGAGCCCTATTGCCGCAATGCATACAATAGATAAGTGATCCACTTTGAGCCCAACCAGCTCCGTAGAGCTCACACTCTTTTCCGTTGGGAGAACCCTGGGCCGGACACTCACCTCTCTTCTGCATGAAGCTGAATAGATCGTCCAGGAATTCCTTTCTCTTGGGGTCCTCGTCCAGCTCGTACAGCTAGAAGGGGAAACAGAAAACCTGCATTAAATACACGAGAGGTCAGGACAGGGCTAATTAATACCCATTATCTCACCGCACAAATGTAACCACACAGCTGTGTAATCCCACAGTGATACACACATCACACATCGCTAACAGCCGGCTGCTTCTCGGAAATGTCTGCCGGGGACACAGATTACAAGCATTCACTCACACCGCGTCATCGTCTCCTGGTGCAAACCTGGCGCATACACTACTGTTCTCTAATTACTACCCTATCTCCTTCCATTTGCCTGCGGACAGATGTGCAGGAGCGGATAAACACCAGTCGTCCCCCCCCCCCCCCCTTCACACACACACCCAAGCAGGGCTTAAAGTGGTCCTGGAGAGGTGGTGGAACTCAATTCCCCTAACACTGACCCCCCCCTCCTCATTAGGCAGAGCCCAGACCAGTGCCAGGGAATTTGTGCCCTACTGTACTTCCAAAAAAGGGATAATGGTCCCACAAGGAAGGGGGGTGTAATCACATAATAGTAACTAATTACACAACAAAGTAGAACAATCATATACACATTACCCCGCATGTATTGCTCTTGATTCATATTAAATCACACAGTAGTGCCCCTTATACACATGATGTCCACAGTTGTGCTGCTTATACACATCTGTCTCTGTCACTCCAGCAGCTCACTCTCCATGTCCCTCAGCAGCTTCATGCCTTGTGTCCATCCAGCAGCTTCCCCACCTCTGTGTCCCTTCAGCCCCCTCTCACTTGTCTTCAGCATGCACAGAGCCTGTTCTTCTTAGTAGCTCTTCTTCACTTCAGTGGTGGTGATGGCATGACATTACATACGTTGTGCCAGAAGAAGAATGCGCTGGGACAGGCTTTTCTGTTGGAATTACTGTTTAGGGCTGTGGTAGAGGTGGAACTCAGTTCCCCCTACCATTAGAGGTGGTGGAACTCAGTTCCACCCAGTTCCCCCTCACTTTAACCCCTGCACCCAAGCCTGACCTATCTCAGTCCGGCTACATCCACAGAACCTGATCTCAGGTCTGCAAACACCACCTGCTGCCAAATCCAAAGGCCCCCTTTAGTCACCAATACAGGGGTAACATCTATACCAACAGGCAGGTGCAAAGCGACAGAATGTCCGGACGCCGGGAGTTTCCAATCCTGGGATTTGAGATCAGAGAGCGCATGTGCAGTCTAATACCAGGCAGCGTCTGAGCACCGGCTCTTCCCGATCCCTGGCATGCGGCTTTGCATAGCACCCAGCAGCCTTCCGATTTGGGCAGCAACCCTGGGCCCGCACTGCCGACCACCATGCACCGATCGGCTGCCGCACCATTTTGGTAATTTGCTAATTTTTTTAATTAGGCCAATCCCGGGATTCAGCATTTTTCAATCCTGAAACCCGGGGTTTAAATAATACCCCAGGATTGGCATCACTACCCACGGGTGTGGAATAAATGATCAACAGAAAAATGGTGGACATAAGACTTTAGGGTTTTGTTGGCGTCACTCTGTATGTGAGCAATATTATTGGTAGCGTGTACACTTGCAGGCTCGCCATGCCACAGGTAAGGTGCCTCCGCTAATACGGCGCGAGGAACAGGTTGCTGCTCCTAATCGTAGTCAACGTGGAAGGTAAATGATAAAAAAAAACTTGTGTCAACCACTGTCACGTCAACCTTTTTTTCCTGTCGCTCTAATCACCCATAGCCCACATTGGCCACAGCAGTCACCTCCCAGCTGACAGCCCAGGGCCGGCGGTAGCTGTCACTTAGATATAAAGAGGTCTGACCCAGTAATTATCACAGAGCCCCCTCCATGCACACTTCCCAGCATAACGATGTTACATGACTGAGCCGCGGCTGCCACAACAATAATTGCTGGGTCAAGAGGCCCTTCGATTGCGACAAGAGCTGAGACCTACAAATCAATACCGACAGCTGAAGCAGCCAGCGGGAACACGCACGGCCACCAATGACAGAGACGCTAGGATCTGTCCGTCTCCCAGATCACAACACAGGAGTCACTACCGATGTATAGAGAGGGCCCAACTATGGCCCCGGGAGTCACTGTCTCTCCCCCTGCCCACGCTGGCTCTCTCTCCAGCCGCAGCTCCAGCCAGGGCCCCTGACATGCTGGACCACCCCCAGCCCCACAGCAGGCCAGCCTATGGACCCAACCATGCTGGCTGTGGTGTGCTGATGGGGAGATGGCCCCTTCACAGCTGCCCTGCTGATGGCTGCCTGGGATCTGTGCCACCCAGCTAAACTATGTACCCGGTGTCACCCCTGTAATCTTCCAGATCTGTACTGTTTGTTTACTTGTTACCTATCTGACACTGCTGAATGGCTGCCTGGGTGCTGCACAGCTCAGTAATATATGTCCCCCATGTCCGTGTCCCTCATCAGGATACATCTACTGCACATCTGTGTGTGAGATATATATCTGTACTGTCACTGTTACCTGTTCCCTTCCCACACTGCCTGCTGCACAGCAATCCAAACCAAATCCCTAGTAGACGCAAGTATACCTGGCCAATAAAGCTGATTCTGATAGTAATCCTGCAGGACGGGGGATAGGCATACAGTGACCCCGAGCGGGCCACACAACACTTCACAGAGGGGGATGTATCGCACCTCGGACAGTGGTAGTAATAGCGCCGACCAATGAGGACCAGGCGGCGCTGCACAGAAGGGGATGTATCAGAGCTCGGACAGTGGTAGTAATAGTGCCAACCAATGAGGACCAGGCGGCGCTGCACAGAGGGGGATGTATCACAGCTCGGACAGTGGTAGTAATAGCGCCAACCAATGAGGACCAGGCAGCGCTGCACAGATGGGGATGTATCACAGCTCGGACAGTGGTAGTAATAGTGCCAACCAATGAGGACCAGGCGGCGCTGCACAGAGGGGGATGTATCAAAGCTCGGACAGTGGTAGTAATAGTGCCAACCAATGAGGACCAGGCGGCGCTGCACAGAGGGGGATGTATCACAGCTCGGACAGTGGTAGTAATAGTGCCAACCAATGAGGACCAGGCAGCGCTGCACAGATGGGGATGTATCACAGCTCGGACAGTGGTAGTAATAGTGCCAACCAATGAGGACCAGGCGGCGCTGCACAGAGGGGGATGTATCTCATCTCGGACAGTGGTAGTAATAGCGCCAACCAATAAGGACCAGGCGGCGCAGCACAGAAGGGGATGTATCACAGCTCGGACAGTGGTAGTAATAGTGCCAAGCAATAAGGACCAGGCGGCGCTGCACAGAGGGGGATGTATCACAGCTTGGACAGTGGTAGTAATAGCGCCAACCAATGAGGACCAGGCGGCGCTGCACAGAGGGGGATGTATCACAGCTCAGACAGTGGCAGTAATAGTGCCAATCAATGAGGACCTGGCAGCGCTGCACAGAGGGGGATGTATCACAGCTCAGACAGTGGTAGTAATAGCGCCAACCAATGAGGACCAGGCGGCGCTGCACAGAGGGGGATGTATCACAGCTCGGACAGTGGTAGTAATAGCGCCAACCAATGAGGACCAGGCGGCGCTGCACAGAGGGGGATGTATCACAGCTCGGACAGTGGTAGTAATAGTGCCAACCAATGAGGACCAGGCGGCGCTGCACAGAGGGGGATGCATCACAGCTCAGACAGTGGTAGTAAGAGCACCAAGCAATGAGGACCAGACAGCGCTGCACAGAGGGGGATGTATCACAGCTCGGACAATGGTAGTAATAGCGCCAACCAATGAGGACCAGACGGCGCTGCACAGAAGGGGATGTATCACAGCTCGGACAATGGTAGTAATAGCGCCAACCAATGAGGACCAGACTGCACTGCACAGAGGGGGATGTATCACAGCTCAGACAGTGGTAGTAATAGCACCAACCAATGAGGACCAGGCGGCACTGCACCGAGGGGGATGTATCACAGCTCGGACAGTGGTAGTAATAGCGCCAACCAATGAGGACCAGGCGGCGCTGCACAGAGGGGGATGTATCAAAGCTTGGACAGTAGTAGTAATAGTGCCAACCAATGAGGACCAGGCGGCGCTGCACAGAGGGGGATGTATCTCATCTCGGACAGTGGTAGTAATAGCGCCAACCAATAAGGACCAGGCGGCGCAGCACAGAAGGGGATGTATCACAGCTCGGACAGTGGTAGTAATAGTGCCAAGCAATAAGGACCAGGCGGCGCTGCACAGAGGGGGATGTATCACAGCTTGGACAGTGGTAGTAATAGCGCCAACCAATGAGGACCAGGCGGCGCTGCACAGAGGGGGATGTATCACAGCTCAGACAGTGGCAGTAATAGTGCCAACCAATGAGGACCTGGCAGCGCTGCACAGAGGGGGATGTATCACAGCTCAGACAGTGGTAGTAATAGCGCCAACCAATGAGGACCAGGCGGCGCTGCACAGAGGGGGATGTATCACAGCTCGGACAGTGGTAGTAATAGCGCCAACCAATGAGGACCAGGCGGCGCTGCACAGAGGGGGATGTATCACAGCTCGGACAGTGGTAGTAATAGTGCCAACCAATGAGGACCAGGCGGCGCTGCACAGAGGGGGATGCATCACAGCTCAGACAGTGGTAGTAAGAGCACCAAGCAATGAGGACCAGACAGCGCTGCACAGAGGGGGATGTATCACAGCTCGGACAATGGTAGTAATAGCGCCAACCAATGAGGACCAGACGGCGCTGCACAGAAGGGGATGTATCACAGCTCGGACAATGGTAGTAATAGCGCCAACCAATGAGGACCAGACTGCACTGCACAGAGGGGGATGTATCACAGCTCAGACAGTGGTAGTAATAGCACCAACCAATGAGGACCAGGCGGCACTGCACCGAGGGGGATGTATCACAGCTCGGACAGTGGTAGTAATAGCGCCAACCAATGAGGACCAGGCGGCGCTGCACAGAGGGGGATGTATCAAAGCTTGGACAGTAGTAGTAATAGTGCCAACCAATGATGACCAGGCGGCGCTGCAAAGAGGGGGATGTATCACAGCTCGGACAGTGGTAGTAATAGCGCCAACCAATGAGGACCAGGCGGCGCTGCACAGAAGGGGATGTATCACAGCTCGGACAGTGGTAGTAATAGCGCCAACCAATGAGGACCAGGCGGCACTGCACAGAGGGGGATGTATCACAGCTCGGACAGTAGTAGTAATAGTGCCAACCAATGAGGACCAGGCGGCACTGCACAGAGGGGGATGTATCACAGCTCGGACAGTGGTAGTAATAGCGCCAACCAATGAGGACCAGGCGGCGCTGCAAAGAGGGGGATATATCACAGCTCGGACAGTGGTAGTAATAGTGTCAACCAATGAGGACCAGACGGCACTGCACAGAGGGGGATGTATCACAGCTCGGACAGTAGTAGTAATAGTGCCAACCAATGAGGACCAGGCGGCGCAGCACAGAAGGGGATGTATCACAGCTCGGACAGTGGTAGTAATAGCGCCAACCAATGAGGACCAGGCAGCGCTGCACAGAGGGGGATGTATCACAGCTCGGACAGTGGTAGTAATAGTGCCAACCAATGAGGACCAGACTGCACAGCACAGAGGGGGATGTATCACAGCTCGGACAGTAGTAGTAATAGTGCCAACCAATGAGGACCAGGCGGCACTGCACAGAGGGGGATGTATCACAGCTCGGACAGTGGTAGTAATAGCGCCAACCAATGAGGACCAGACTGCACTGCACAGAGGGGGATGTATCACAGCTCAGACAGTGGTAGTAATAGCGCCAACCAATGAGGACCAGGCGGCGCTGCACAGAAGGGGATGTATCTCAGCTCGGACAGTGGTAGTAATAGCGCCAACCAATGAGGACCAGGCGGCGCTGCACAGAAGGGGATGTATCACAGCTCGGACAGTAGTAGTAATAGTGCCAACCAATGAGGACCAGGCGGCGCTGCACAGAGAGGGATGTATCACAGCTCGGACAGTGGTAGTAATAGTGCCAACCAATGAGGACCAGGCGGCGCTGCACAGAAGGGGATGTATCACAGATCGGACAGTAGTAGTAATAGCGCCAACCAATGAGGACCAGACCGCACTGCACAGAGGGGGATGTATCACAGCTCAGACAGTGGTAGTAATAGTGCCAACCAATGAGGACCAGGCAGCGCTGCACAGAGGGGGATGTATCAAAGCTTGGACAGTAGTAGTAATAGCGCCAACCAATGAGGACCAGACTGCACTGCACAGAGGGGGATGTATCACAGCTCGGACAGTGGTAGTAATAGTGCCAACCAATGAGGACCAGGCAGCGCTGCACAGAGGGGGATGTATCACAGTTTAGACAGTGGTAGTAATAGTGTCAACCAATGAGGACCAGGCGGCGCTGCACAGAGGGGGATGTATCACAGCTCAGACAGTGGTAGTAATAGTGTCAACCAATGAGGACCAGGCGGCGCAGCACAGAAGGGGATGTATCACAGCTCGGACAGTGGTAGTAATAGCGCCAACCAATGAGGATCAGGCGGCGCTGCACAGAAGGGGATGTATCTCAGCTCGGACAGTAGTAGTAATAGCGCCAACCAATGAGGACCAGGCGGCGCAGCACAGAAGGGGGGATGTATCACAGCTCAGACAGTGGTAGTAATAGCGCCAACCAATGAGGACCAGGCGGCGCAGCACAGAAGGGGATGTATCACAGCTCGGACAGTGGTAGTAATAGCGCCAACCAATGAGGACCAGGCGGCGCTGCACAGAAGGGGATGTATCACAGCTCAGACAGTGGTAGTAATAGCGCCAACCAATGAGGACCAGGCGGCGCAGCACAGAAGGGGATGTATCACAGCTCGGACAGTGGTAGTAATAGCGCCAACCAATGAGGACCAGGCGGCGCTGCACAGAAGGGGATGTATCACAGCTCGGACAGTGGTAGTAATAGCGCCAACCAATGAGGACCAGGCGGCACTGCACAGAGGGGGATGTATCACAGCTCGGACAGTAGTAGTAATAGTGCCAACCAATGAGGACCAGGCGGCACTGCACAGAGGGGGATGTATCACAGCTCGGACAGTGGTAGTAATAGCGCCAACCAATGAGGACCAGGCGGCGCTGCAAAGAGGGGGATATATCACAGCTCGGACAGTGGTAGTAATAGTGTCAACCAATGAGGACCAGACGGCACTGCACAGAGGGGGATGTATCACAGCTCGGACAGTAGTAGTAATAGTGCCAACCAATGAGGACCAGGCGGCGCAGCACAGAAGGGGATGTATCACAGCTCGGACAGTGGTAGTAATAGCGCCAACCAATGAGGACCAGGCAGCGCTGCACAGAAGGGGATGTATCACAGCTCGGACAGTGGTAGTAATAGCGCCAACCAATGAGGACCAGGCGGCGCTGCACAGAAGGGGATGTATCACAGCTCGGACAGTGGTAGTAATAGTGCCAACCAATGAGGACCAGGCGGCACTGCACAGAAGGGGATGTATCACAGCTCGGACAGTGGTAGTAATAGCGCCACCCAATGAGGACAAGGCGGCGCTGCACAGAGGGGGATGTATCACAGCTTGGACAGTGGTAGTAATAGTGCCAACCAATGAGGACCAGCCTGCACTGCACAGAGGGGGATGTATCACAGCTCAGACAGTGGTAGTAATAGCGCCAACCAATGAGGACCAGGCGGCGCAGCACAGAAGGGGATGTATCACAGCTCGGACAGTAGTAGTAATAGTGCCAACCAATGAGGACCAGGCGGCGCTGCACAGAGAGGGATGTATCACAGCTCGGACAGTGGTAGTAATAGTGCCAACCAATGAGGACCAGGCGGCGCTGCACAGAAGGGGATGTATCACAGCTCAGACAGTGGTAGTAATAGTGCCAACCAATGAGGACCAGGCAGCGCTGCACAGAGGGGGATGTATCACAGCTCGGACAGTGGTAGTAATAGTGCCAACCAATGAGGACCAGGCGGCGCTGCACAGAGGGGGATGTATCACAGCTCGGATAGTGGTAGTAATAGTGCCAACCAATGAGGACCAGGGCAGCCCTGCACAGAGAGGGATGTATCACAGCTCGGACAGTGGTATTAATAGCGCCAACCAATGAGGACCAGGCGGCGCAGCACAGAGGGGGATGTATCACAGCTCGGACAGTGGTAGTAATAGCGCCAACCAATGAGGACCAGGCAGCACTGCACAGAGGGGGATGTATCACAGCTCGGACAGTGGTAGTAATAGCGCCAACCAATGAGGATCAGGCGGCGCTGCACAGAAGGGGATGTATCACAGCTCGGACAGTAGTAGTAATAGTGCCAACCAATGAGGATCAGGCGGCGCTGCACAGAAGGGGATGTATCACAGCTCAGACAGTGGTAGTAATAGTGTCAACCAATGAGGACCAGGCGGCACTGCAAAGAGGGGGATGTATCACAGCTCGGACAGTAGTAGTAATAGCGCCAACCAATGAGGACCAGACAGCGCTGCACAGAAGGGGATGTATCACAGCTCGGACAGTGGTAGTAATAGTGCCAACCAATGAGGACCAGGCAGCGCTGCACAGAGGGGGATGTATCACAGCTCGGACAGTGGTAGTAATAGCGCCAACCAATGAGGACCAGGCGGCGCTGCACAGAGAGGGATGTATCACAGCTCGGACAGTGGTAGTAATAGTGCCAACCAATGAGGACCAGGCGGCGCAGCACAGAGGGGGATGTATCACAGCTCGGACAGTAGTAGTAATAGCGCCAACCAATGAGGACCAGGCGTCGCAGCACAGAAGGGGATGTATCACAGCTCGGACAGTGGTAGTAATAGCACCAACCAATGAGGACCAGGCGGCGCTGCACAGAGAGGGATGTATCACAGCTCGGACAGTGGTAGTAATAGTGCCAACCAATGAGGACCAGGCGGCGCAGCACAGAGGGGGATGTATCACAGCTCGGACAGTAGTAGTAATAGCGCCAACCAATGAGGACCAGGCGTCGCAGCACAGAAGGGGATGTATCACAGCTCGGACAGTGGTAGTAATAGCACCAACCAATGAGGACCAGGCGGCGCTGCACAGAGGGCGATGTATCACAGCTCGGACAGTAGTAGTAATAGCGCCAACCAATGAGGACCAGACCGCACTGCACAGAGGGGGATGTATCACAGCTCGGACAGTGGTAGTAATAGCGCCAACATATACCTGCGCAGATTTATGTGTAAGCCGCCAAGCCATCGTCAAGGCTTCTCTGTAGTTTGGGGGTCCCTAGTGCTATATCTAGCTGCGGGGCCGCGCATCGGATCAGATCGATGTCATACCCTACGCAATTTGGGCAATTTCACCTGATTTCTTGGCCTGATCCTCCAGAATCGGGTGAAATAAGGCCCAAATAGCATAGTGTAATTGGCCTTAAGAGCTTGGAGGAACCCAATGATACTCTGTGTGGCATATCAGGACCTGCATCTCCTAATGCAGGCTCCTTTCTGCTTCCCGCAACATACACACAGCTAGTGGCAGGTGCTCGTGTGTCCCCCTCCCGGGGAGCTGCAGGGGAAATCAGGTACGACTTGTCTTGTATGGGGGCCTTAACAATACATGGTTCCCCCAGCTCACTGAATGTATTAGTAACCAGTCTAGAACCCTACATGATCATAGAATTCAGAGATATTGGTTACATATATTTACTTCTCTATATATTGGGGGTATATCATACTTGCCGACTTTTGTGTACTCCTCTCCGGGAGAAGCCCGGAGAGGAGACCCGATATTAGCATTTCAGGGGGGCGGGACAGATGCCATTAAGCCCCGCCCCCATGGTGAGCCCGCAAATTGGGGGAGGGGTTTAAATGATGCAAAATGACGTGATTCGCAGTATTTTAGCCCCGCCCCTCGCCGTGAAAACCGGCATTTTGTGCAGCAATGAAGGGGGCTGCCTGGGCTATGCGGGAGGATTGCCCACCTTCTCGGGGGGCCGGGAGGGGGACCCGATTTTCGTGAGCCTCCTGGTAATTCTGGGTGGGTAGGCAAGCCTGCGGTATATATATATAGCGCTAGGGACCCCCAACATACAGAGAAGCCTTGACGACAGCTTGGGGGCTTAGGGGTGTATATACAGTGATACGGTCACACGGTGACTATCTCCCGGTCACAGGGGTGTATATACAGCGATACGGTCACACGGTAACTATCTTCCGGTCACAGGCGTGTATATACAGCGATACGGTCACACGGTAACTATCTCCCGGTCACAGGGATCTATATACAGCGATACGGTCACACGGTAACTATCTTCCGGTCACAGGGGTGTATATACAGCGATACGGTCACACGGTAACTATCTCCCGGTCACAGGGGTGTATATACAGCGATACGGTCACACGGTAACTATCTCCCGGTCACAGGGGTGTATATACAGCGATACGGTCACACGGTAACTATCTCCCGGTCACAGGGGTGTATATACAGTGATACCGTCACACGGTAACTATATCCCGGTCACAGGGGTGTATATACAGTGATACGTCACACGGTAACTATCTCCCGGTCACAGGGGTGTATATACAGCGATACGGCCACACGGTAACTATCTCCCGGTCACAGGGTGTATATACAGCGATACGGTCACACGGTAACTATCTCCCTGTCACAGGGGTGTATATACAGCGATACGGTCACACGGTAACTATCTCCCAATCACAGGGGTGTATATACAGCGATACGGTCACACGGTAACTATCTCCCGGTCACAGTGGTGTATATACAGTGATACCGTCACACGGTAACTATATCCCGGTCACAGGGGTGTATATACAGTGATACGTCACACGGTAACTATCTCCCGGTCACAGGGTGTATATACAGTGATACGTCACACGGTAACTATCTCCCGGTCACAGGGGTGTATATACAGCGATGCGGTCACACGGTAACTATATCCCGGTCACAGGGGTGTATATACAGCGATACGGTCACACGGTAACTATCTCCCGGTCACAGGGGTGTATATACAGCGATACGGTCACACGGTAACTATCTCCCGGTCACAGGGGTGTATATACAGTGATACGGTCACACGGTAACTATCTCCCGGTCACAGGGGTGTATATACAGTGATACGGTCACACGGTAACTATCTCCCGGTCACAGGGGTGTATATACAGCGATACGGTCACACGATAACTATCTCCCGGTCACAGGGGTGTATATACAGCGATACGGTCACACAGTAACTATCTCCCGGTCACAGGGGTGTATATACAGCGATACGGTCACACGGTATCTATCTCCCGGTCACAGGGGTGTATATACAGTGATACGGTAACTATCTCTCCCGGTCACAGGGGTGTATATACAGTGATACGGTCCCACTGTAACTATCTCCCGGTCACAGGGGTGTATATACAGCGATACGGTCACACGGTAACTATCTCTCCCGGTCACAGGGGTGTATATACAGTGATACGGTCCCACTGTAACTATCTTCCGGTCACAGGGGTGTATATACAGTGATACGGTCACACGGTAACCATCTTCCGGTCACAGGGGTGTATATACAGCGATACGGTCACACGATAACTATCTCCCGGTCACAGGGGTGTATATACAGCGATACGGTCACACGGTAACTATATCCCGGTCACAGGGGTGTATATACAGTGATACGGTCACACGATAACTATCTCCCGGTCACAGGGGTGTATATACAGCGATACGGTCACACGGTATCTATCTCCCGGTCACAGGGGTGTATATACAGCGATACGGTCGCACGGTAACTATCTCCCGGTCACAGGGGTGTATATACAGCGATACGGTCACACGGTATCTATCTCCCGGTCACAGGGGTGTATATACAGTGATACGGTCACACGGTAACTATCTCCCGGTCACAGGGATCTATATACAGCGATACGGTCACACGGTAACTATCTTCCGGTCACAGGGGTGTACATACAGTGATACGGTCACACTGTAACTATCTCCCGGTCACAGGGGTGTATATACAGCGATACGGTCACACGGTAACTATCATCCGGTCACAGGGGTGTATATACAGCGATACGGTCACACGGTAACTATCTCCCGGTCACAGGGGTGTATATACAGCGATACGGTCACACGGTAACTATCATCCGGTCACAGGGGTGTATATACAGCGATACGGTCACAGGGTAACTATCTCCCGGTCACAGGGGTGTATATACAGCGATACGGTCACACGGTAACTATCTCCCTGTCACAGGGGTGTATATACAGCGATACGGTCACACGGTAACTATCTCCCGGTCACAGGGGTGTATATACAGTGATACGGTCCCACTGTAACTATCTTCCGGTCACAGGGGTGTATATACAGCGATACGGTCACACGGTAACTATCTCCCGGTCACAGGGGTGTATATACAGCGATACGGTCACACGGTAACTATCTCCCGGTCACAGGGGTGTATATACAGTGATACGGTCACACGGTAACTATCTCCCGGTCACAGGGGTGTATATACAGTGATACGGTCACACGGTAACTATCTCCCGGTCACAGGGGTGTATATACAGCGATACGGTCACACGATAACTATCTCCCGGTCACAGGGGTGTATATACAGCGATACGGTCACACAGTAACTATCTCCCGGTCACAGGGGTGTATATACAGCGATACGGTCACACGGTATCTATCTCCCGGTCACAGGGGTGTATATACAGTGATACGGTAACTATCTCTCCCGGTCACAGGGGTGTATATACAGTGATACGGTCCCACTGTAACTATCTCCCGGTCACAGGGGTGTATATACAGCGATACGGTCACACGGTAACTATCTCTCCCGGTCACAGGGGTGTATATACAGTGATACGGTCACACGGTAACTATCTCCCGGTCACAGGGGTGTATATACAGCGATACGGTCACACGGTAACTATCTCCCGGTCACAGGGGTGTATATACAGTGATACGGTCACACGGTAACTATCTTCCGGTCACAGGGGTGTATATACAGTTATACGGTCACACGGTAACTATCTCCCGGTCACAGGGGTGTATATACAGTTATACGGTCACAGGGTAACTATCTCCCGGTCACAGGGGTGTATATACAGTTATACGGTCACAGGGTAACTATCTCCCTGTCACAGGGGTGTATATACAGTGATACGGTCACACGGTAACTATCTCCCGGTCACAGGGGTGTATATACAGCGATACGGTCACACGGTAACTATCATCCGGTCACAGGGGTGTATATACAGCGATACGGTCACACGGTAACTATCTCCCGGTCACAGGGGTGTATATACAGCGATACGGTCACACGGTAACTATCTCCCGGTCACAGGGGTGTATATACAGCGATACGGTCACACGGTAACTATCTCCCGGTCACAGGGGTGTATATACAGTGATACGGTCACACGGTAACTATCTCCCGGTCACAGGGGTGTATATACAGTGATACGATCACACGGTAACTATCTCCCGGTCACAGGGGTGTATATACAGCGATACGGTCACACGGTAACTATCTCCCGGTCACAGGGGTGTATATACAGTGATACGGTCACACAGTAACTATCTCCCGGTCACAGGGGTGTATATACAGCGATACGGTCACACGGTAACTATCTCCCGGTCACAGGGGTGTATATACAGTGATACGGTCGCACGGTAACTATCTCCCGGTCACAGGGGTGTATATACAGTGATACGGTCACACGGTAACTATAACGGATGAGATGATTGGCTGTACGCGCAGAGGTAGCAGCAGCCAGACCTGCAGATGGTTCCCAGGATTAGGGTGTAATTAATTTGAATGCAGTCAAATTGTAGCAGCAGTTCGTCCGGCCGCACGGACTAAATATTCAGTATTTGCAAATCAAATCTCTGCTGTTTTAACAATATGTAATAAATGTGAGTATTCCCATAGTATATGCTGGATGCGATCATGTCACAGTCCAATCACAACATCCAGAGGAAGGCCACACCCCCATTTTCCAAACGCAGGCCACCCCGTTCCCATCCCTCCTAATGGGCAATAATGGGCCCCATTGCGCATGCACAGAACTGACCCTCACTTGCACCAATCGCCCATGAAACTGCCCTGAGCAAATCTGTGAATGAAATGTGAAAGTTATGCAAATTGCTAACCCCCCCCCCCAGCGTTATCCTGGTACTCCCAGAAAACAGACGGGTGACAGCTGTGATTAGGGACACCTACCTCTCCCCCCAGCATCACCTACCTCTCTGTTACACTTACCTCTCCCTCAGCATCACCTACCTGTCTGTGACACTTGCCTCTCCCACAGCATCACCTACTGTACCTCTCCCCCAGCAACACCTACCTCTCCCCCAGCATCACCCACATCTCTATAACATCTATCTTTCTTCCAGCTTCATCTACCTCTCTCAGGTGCGGATTTTACCGCATGCGGTCGTCCTGCCGATGGTTATCGTCTGCGCATGTGCAGAGGTCACTCTGCGCATGTGCAGGCGATTTCGCCGCACGTATTCTTCAGACGCCGCACAGGGGGCGTAGAGGGGCGTGAGGGGCTACTTAGCCTCATTACCCTATGCATACGCCCCGCGTTTCATGGGCGATCCCATGCAAACGCGGGGCGTATGCATGGTAATGAGGCCGTGACGCGTGTGTAGGGGGCAGGCATCTGACATCGCCGGATGTCAGCTGCCCGCCCCCATACATGATTTCATACGGACAAGTGTCCGTGTGGTCTTGGGTGGCGGCAGCTGGTGGAGCGTGCGGCCCTGCATTCGATGGTCGGCGACCATCGAATGCAGGGGCTGCTCCCAAGATGGAGGAGGCGTATCTCCGTCCACTTTCATGCGGACCGCCACATATCCGCGTACGGACGGAGGTGGCAATCCGTATGGAAGGCGGGGATTCGCCTGCACGGTCCTGGCCGCATATTCTGATCGGGCCGCACAGATCAGAATAAGGCCCTCAGTGACACCTGCCACTCCCACAGAATCACCTACCTCTGTGACACCTACCTCCCTCAGCAACACCTACCTCTCCCCCCTGCATCACCTACCTCTTCCCCAGCATCACCTACAGTACCTTGATAGAAGAATCATTGAAATGTTACTGGCTGCACCATATATATGACAGGATATAACAATGGCGCTCATTACATTGTGACAACAGAGGAAGTACAGACTACAGTATCTGGTAATATTCCGCATTATAATTCTAGCAATCAGCAGAGAGAGATAAACTACCAGCCAATCAGCTGCCGTCATTTGTCACGCCCAGCCTGTAACCTGGGTGACCCGCGTGGTCCAGGCCACAGGTAGGGTCATTAGGGCACAGCATAATTTGCCTGTCTGCAGCAGGCGGTGCTCACCGCAGGTCCCCCATGCAGGTGTCAGACAGCAGAGCAGGTCTTGGTATGGAAAGCAGGTCCCTCCGCCCATGGCCTCTCACCTTCACACAGGATTCTCCTTTAGTAACTGATATGGACTCAGAATAGGAAATTCAGTGGCCTGACCATTGGTAGGAGAACGTAACCATCTCTGTGCCAGGGATCATAAAAGGCCATCAGTAAGGCTACTGTGCAGGTTGGGTGTCCAGGCCCACCTCATATAATAGACCCGGTAATATTAGGTCCAAAAATGTGACATGAGTTTTTCACTGTTTTTTTTACCAGAATGTCGACACAGTCGACATGGACACAGTTGGAGTTGAACCGCAGCCCCTCGCTTCGCTCGGCACACTATTTTATTCTCCCACCACGCCCTAGTCGATGGTAGGGCATGAAATACCGCCTGTCGGCTCAAAAAACAGTGAAAAAATCATGTCGACCTAATGACTGTCGACCTAAAATCATGTCGACCTTGGCCCATGTCGACATTAAGTCATGTCGACCGTTAACCCTGTCGACCTTGGGGACAGTCGACCTTCCGGGGTCGACCTAATGACTGTCGACCTAAGTCTGGTCTGACAAATGACCGTTTCCCGGTACAGCTCAGGTATTGATCAGTCCTCTCTACCCGGTGGCTGGTGGTAGGACTACTGGACGGCTCAGGTATTGATCAGTCCTCTCTACCTGGTGGCTGGTGGAAGGACTACTGTACGGCTCAGGTATTGATCAGTCCTCTCTACCCGGTGGCTGGTGGAAGGACTACTGTACGGCTCAGGTATTGATCATCCTCTCTACCTGGTGGCAGGACTACTGTACAGCTCAGGTAATAATCAGTCCTCTCTACCCAGTGGCTGGTGGAAGGACTACTGTACGTCTCAGGTATTGATCAGTTCTTTCTACCCGGTGGCTGGTGGTAGGACTACTGTACGGCTCAGGTATTGATCAGTCCTCTCTGCCCGGTGGTAGGACTACTGTACAGCTCAGGTATTGATCAGTCCTCTCTACCCGGTGGCTGGTGGAAGGACTACTGTATGGCTCAGTCCTCTCTGCCTGGTGGTAGGACTACTGTACGGCTCAGGTACTGATCAGTCCTCTCTACCCGGTGGCTGGTGGTAGGACTACTGTACGGCTCAGGTATTGATCAGTCCTCTCTACCTGGTGGCTGGTGGAATGACTACTGTATGGCTCAGGTATTGATCAGTCCCCTCTGCCCGGTGGCTGGTGGTAGGACTACTGTACGGCTCAGGTATTGATCAGTCCTCTCTGCCTGGTGGCTGGTGGTAGGACTACTGTACGGCTCGGGTATTGATCAGTCCTCTCTGCCTGGTGGTAGGACTACTGTATGGCTCAGGTATTGATCAGTCCTCTCTGCCCGGTGGCTGGTGGTAGGACTACTGTACAGCTCAGGTATTGATCAGTCCTCTCTACCCGGTGTATAGAGGGGTAGAGAGGCCACCCCTGTATAAGGCGGCTACCTCTGTATAAGACGGTCTCCCATGTATAAGGCAACTACCCCTGTATAAGATGGCCTCACCCCTGTATAAGACGGCCTCACCCCTGTATAAGGCGGCTACCTCTGTATAAGACGGTCTCCCATGTATAAGGCAACTAACCCTGTATAAGATGGCCTCACCCCTGTATAAGGCAGCCTCCCCTGTATAAGACGGCCTCACCCCTGTATAAGACGGTCTCCCATGTATAAGGCAACTACCCCTGTATAAGATGGCCTCACCCCTGTATAAGGCGGTTACCTCTGTATAAGACGGTCTCCCATGTATAAGGCAACTACCCCTGTATAAGATGGCCTCACCCCTGTATAAGGCGGCTACCTCTGTATAAGACGGTCTCCCATGTATAAGGCAACTAACCCTGTATAAGACGGCCTCACCCCCGTATAAGGCGGCTACCTCTGTATAAGACGGCCTCACCCCTGTAAAAGACGGCCTCACCCCTGTATAAGACGGCCTCACCCCTGTATAAGACGGCCTCACCCCTGTATAAGACGGCCTCACCCCTGTATAAGACGGCCTCACCCCTGTATAAGACGGTCTCACCCCTGTATAATCGGCCTCACCCCTGTATAAGACGGCCTCACCCCTGTATAAGACGGCCTCACCCCTGTATAAGGCGGCTACCTCTGTATAAGACGGCCTCACCCCTGTATAAGGCGGCTACCTCTGTATAAGACGGCCTCACCCCTGTATAAGACGGTCTCACCCCTGTATAAGACGGTCTCACCCCTGTATAATCGGCCTCACCCCTGTATAAGGTGGCCTCACCCCTGTATAAGGCGGCTACCTCTGTATAAGACGGCCTCACCCCTGTATAAGGCGGCCTCCCCTGTATAAGGCGGCTACCTCTGTACAAGGCGGCCTCACCCCTGTATAAGGCGGCCTCACCCCTGTATAAGATGGCCTCACCCCTGTATAATCGGCCTCACCCCTGTATAAGGCGGCCACCCCTGTATAAGATGGCCTCACCCCTGTATAAGGTGGCTACCTCTGTATAAGACGGCCTCACCCCTGTATAAGACGGCCTCACCCCTGTATAAGACAGTCTCACCCCTGTATAAGACGGCCACACCCCTGTATAAGACGGCCACACCCCTGTATAAGGTGGCTACCTCTGTATAAGACGGTCTCCCATGTATAAGGCAACTACCCCTGTATAAGGCAGCCTCCCCTGTATAAGACGGCCTCACCCCTGTATAAGGCAGCCTCCCCTGTATAAGACGGCCTCACCCCTGTATAAGACGGTCTCCCATGTATAAGGCAACTACCCCTGTATAAGATGGCCTCATCCCTGTATAAGGCGGCCACCCCTGTATAATCGGCCTCACCCCTGTATAAGACGGCCTCACCCCTGTATAAGGCGGCCTCACCCCTGTATAAGGCGGCCTCACCCCTGTATAAGACGGTCTCACCCCTGTATAAGACGGTCTCACCCCTGTATAATCGGCCTCACCCCTGTATAAGGCGGCCTCACCCTTGTATAAGGCGGCCTCCCCTGTATAAGGCGACCACCCCTGTATAAGGCAGCCTCCCCCTGTATAAGGCGGCCACCCCTGTATAATCGGCCTCACCCCTGTATAAGACGGCCTCACCCCTGTATAAGGCGGCCTCCCCTGTATAAGGCGACCACCCCTGTATAAGGCAGCCTCCCCTGTATAAGGCAGCCTCCCCTGTATAAGGCGGCCTCACCCCTGTATAAGACGGCCTCACCCCTGTATAAGGCGGCCTCACCCCTGTATAAGGCGGCCTCACCCCTGTATAAGGCGGCCTCACCCCTGTATAAGACGGTCTCACCCCTGTATAAGGCGGCTTCACCCCTGTATAAGGCGGCCTCACCCTTGTATAAGGCGGCCTCCCCTGTATAAGGCGACCACCCCTGTATAAGGCAGCCTCCCCTGTATAAGGCGGCCTCCCCTGTATAAGGCGGCCACCCCTGTATAATCGGCCTCACCCCTGTATAAGACGGCCTCACCCCTGTATAAGGCGGCCTCACCCCTGTATAAGGCAGCCTCCCCTGTATAAGGCAGACTCCCCTGTATAAGGCGGCCTCACCCCTGTATAAGACGGCCTCACCCCTGTATAAGACGGCCTCACCCCTGTATAAGGCGGCCTCACCCCTGTATAAGGCGGCCTCCCCTGTATAAGGCGGCCTCCCCTGTATAAGGCGGCCACCCCTGTATAATCGGCCTCACCCCTGTATAAGGCGGCCTCACCCCTGTATAAGGCGGCCTCCCCTGTATAAGGCGACCACCCCTGTATAAGGCAGCCTCCCCTGTATAAGGCAGCCTCCCCTGTATAAGGCGGCCTCACCCCTGTATAAGACGGCCTCACCCCTGTATAAGGCGGCCTCACCCCTGTATAAGGCGGCCTCACCCCTGTATAAGGCGGCCCCACCCCTGTATAAGGCGGCCCCACCCCTGTATAAGGCGGCCTCCCCTGTATAAGCCCCCCCCCCTTTCCCTTATCTCAGCTCACTCAGGGACACGCCCCCGTCCGTCAGCACCAGGAGGTCAGCGAGGATCTGGGCTCGTGTGTTTGGGGATCCCCGTTCCAGCATGGCCAGGGCTGCACGCTGAGCGCGCCTCTCACACCGGGTTATGTAATACAGAGACGTCACACGCAGCCTCAGGACTAACATGCCCCCTGCGTGAACCTTGGATGGGCTCCAGGCCTGGCTTGTGCGAGGGTTTCCCTCCTGTGTTATCACTGACGCATGGCGGAGATCCAACAACCGCAGAGCTGGCAGGTCTCCATCACCCAGCAGGCAGGGAAACGTGTCAGCTGTGTGCAGGCCTGAGGCCCAGAGCGACAGCGAGTGAATGCACTGGTGGCTGCTGCATAGCTTCTGTGGATTACATAACGGGCCTGATTCAGAACTGGTCGCTCTAGCCATTACCCTACGCATTTGGGGTTATATGCTAATATGGCCAGAAACTAACCTGAGCATTTCCGCCGAGCAGCGTACAATTGCTGATACATCGGTACCATCGCTGTAAATGGCGTCATGGCGCAGGCTGCAGAGGGTCAGCAGTAACAAGTGGTGTGACGCACCTGTGTCCGACCATTCCGATATCACCCGCACAGTGCCCGTGGTACAGAACAGGCGCAGTAATATGAGTGGTGGGAACAGAAAATAGCAATTACTGGAAATTAAACCTAAATACCTAAGGACTGATTGATTTCTATGTAATAATGAATAATTCAGCGCAGAGGAACATGTGGCAGCACAGAGATTATTATTATTGTGGGGACTCACTAACGAGCGCTGAGATCAATAGCATGACCTGCGCCAATACCGTACATACAGTATGCCATACGTGTGCTTGTACATGCAGCACCGCCGTGCACCCACCCACGCAGCAGCACCATCATACGTGCACCCGCCCATGCAGCAGCACCGCCGTGCACCCACCCATGCAGCAGCACCATACGTGCACCCACCCATGCAGCAGCACCATACGTGCACCCGCACATGCAGCAGCACCGCTGTGCACTCACCCATGCAGCAGCAGCACCATACGTGCACCCACCCATGCAGCACCACCATACGTGCACCCGCACATGCAGCAGCACCGCTGTGCACTCACCCATGCAGCAGCACCATACGTGCACCCACCCATGCAGCACCACCATACGTGCACCCGCACATGCAGCACCGCCGTGCACCCACCCATGCAGCAGCACCGCCGTGCACCCACTCATGCAGCACCACCACCATACGTGCACCCGCTATCGCAGCACCGCCATACATGCGCCCGTCCATGCGGCACCGTCATACGTGCGCACTGCCATACATGTGTGGAGTGTCTCAGCAGGGGCTGCCAGGCTGTGGGGGGGGGGGGGTTTCCTGTGTACAGACAATGCAGGTGGACATCTCGCTCAGGACAGGAGTTGCACAGAGCTTTGATGATGTCCCCAATGGAGAAGGTCTGAGAGGAAGGGTCGGACATAAATACTTGTCACACATTACAGTGATTTCCTGGGGATGGATCGCACAGACCAATGTTATTCCGGGCTGTGTACGCAACCCCCCCCCCCCCCCCCCCCTCCCTATTACTGCGCCTGCGGATCACGCTGAGGAAAGTGTCACTGCGCCTGCGGATCACGCTGAGGAAAGTCTTACTGCGCCTGCGGATTACGCTGAGGAAAGTATTACTGCGCCTGCG
Organism: Crinia signifera; assembly: GCF_055691185.1. Classification (NCBI taxonomy): domain Eukaryota; kingdom Metazoa; phylum Chordata; class Amphibia; order Anura; family Myobatrachidae; genus Crinia; species Crinia signifera. The sequence goes on along the minus strand of NC_139217.1, from coordinate 475,201,835 downwards.
GATTACGCTGAGGAAAGTATTACTGCGCCTGCGGATTACGCTGAGGAAAGTGTCACTGCGCCTGCGGATTATGCTGAGGAAAGTATTACTGCGCCTGCGGATTACGCTGAGAAAAGTCTTACTGCGCCTGCGCATCACGCTGAGGAAAGTCTTACTGCGCCTGCGGATTACGCTGAGGAAGACTTACTGCGCCTGCGGATTACGCTGAGAAAAGTATTACTGCGCCTGCGCATCACGCTGAGGAAAGTCTTACTGCGCCTGCGGATTACGCTGAGGAAAGTATTACTGCGCCTGCGGATCACGCTAAGGAAAGTATTACTGCGCCTGCGGATTACGCTGAGGAAAGTCTTACTGCGCCTGCGGATTACGCTGAGGAAAGTCTTACTGCGCCTGCGGATCACGCTGAGGAAAGTATTACTGCGCCTGCGGATCACGCTGAGGAAAGTCTTACTGCGCCTGCGGATTACGCTGAGGAAGTCTTACTGCGCCTGCGGATCACGCTGAGGAAAGTCTTACTGCGCCTGCGGATTACGCTGAGGAAAGTCTTACTGCGCCTGCGGATCACGCTAAGGAAAGTGTTACTGCGCCTGCGGATTACGCTGAGGAAGATTTACTGCGCCTGCGGATTACGCTGAGGAAAGTATTACTGCGCCTGCGGATTACGCTGAGGAAAGTATTACTGCGCCTGCGGATTACGCTGAGGAAAGTCTTACTGCGCCTGCGGATTACGCTGAGGAAAGTCTTACTGCGCCTGCGGATCACGCTGAGGAAAGTCTTACTGCGCCTGCGGATCACACTGAGGAAAGTATTACTGCGCGTGCGGATCACGCTGAGGAAAGTGTTACTGCGCCCGCGGATCACACTGAGGAAGTCTTACTGCGCCGGCGGATCACACTGAGGAAAGTCTTACTGCGCCTGCGGATTACGCTGAGGAAAGTCTTACTGCGCCGGCGGATCACACTGAGGAAAGTCTTACTGCGCCTGCGGATCACGCTGAGGAAAGTATTACTGCGCCTGCGGATCACGCTGAGGAAAGTATTACTGCGCCTGCGGATCACGCTAAGGAAAGTGTTACTGCGCCTGCGGATTACGCTGAGGAAGATTTACTGCGCCTGCGGATTACGCTGAGGAAAGTATTACTGCGCCTGCGGATTACGCTGAGGAAAGTATTACTGCGCCTGCGGATTACGCTGAGGAAAGTCTTACTGCGCCTGCGGATTACGCTGAGGAAAGTCTTAAAGCCACCATACATAAGGCCGACTTGTCCTTAGGACAAGTCGGACCCAATACTCCTGTGAGCCGCCCGGCAGCTCCCCGGGAGGCTCACATACAATTTGGCACTTGATGAGCCAAATTTTACATGTGATAAATCGCTTGCAATTTATCACATGTACGGGGAGCTGCAGCGGGCGGTGAGGGGCAGGGGGCGGGTGGTGAGGGGCATGGGGGCCGGTGGTGATCAGGGGCAGCAGTGGGGCGGGCAGCGGGGGTACTGAGTGCTGACCTGGGGGCGGTGTGGTCAGCAGCAGGGCTCATCAGGGGGACGCCGGAGCGGGCAGCGGGTCCTGACACTGTAACTAGCCGGCGGCGCCTGTGTGTGAGGATCTGGCCGGGCGCTGTGATCATTCACATATATCATTCAGCAGCGCTGCGGGACGGACGGGGCCGGGCAGTGGCGGGTATTATATTTTTAAAACACCTGTCAAATGACTAGCCTTCTCTGATTGGCTGAGAGCTCTCAGCCAATGACTGACCGTTGGCTGAGAGCTCTCAGCCAATCAGAGAATGGCTAGTCATTTGACAGGTGTTTTAAAAATATAATACCCGCCACTGCCCGGCCCCGTCCGTCCCGCAGCGCTGCTGAATGATATATGTGAATGATCACAGCGCCCGGCCAGATCCTCACACACAGGCGCCGCCGGCTAGTTACAGCGTCAGGACCCGCTGCCCGCTCCGGCGTCCCCCTGATGAGCCCTGCTGCTGACCACACCGCCCCCAGGTCAGCACTCACCTGCGCCGCCAGCTAACAGGGAGGTCGGACCTGATCGTATGTACTGACCGTCCGACCTCGCCGATTCGATCCGCTCGGGACCGTGCATCGGATCGGATCAGATGTCACAGTCCTGCGATTTTGGGCCGATTTCACTCGGTTATCGGCACAAAGTACCGAAATCGAATAAAATCGGCCCAAAATCGCATAGTGTATGGGGGCCTTTACTGCGCCTGCGGATCACGCTGAGGAAAGTCTTATTGCGCCTGCGGATCACGCTGAGGAAAGTCTTAGGCCCGTTTCACACACTCCGGCTCCTGCCAGGGAGCCGTGCCGCACACACTAGTTTATCATGGAGGGGATGGCCACAGCCCGGCAGCCGTCCCTTCCAGTGGCGGGATCCGGCTGCAACCGTGCGGCCGGGTCGTGGCCGTCCCGTGTGAATGGACACAATAGTGTCCATTCACAACTAATGTGTGCGGCAGTGCGGGATTTCACTGTCAGGCAGGAGCCGGAGTGTGTGAAACCAGCCCTCCTGCGCCTGCGGATCACGCTGAGGAAAGTCTTACTGCGCCTGCGGATCACGCTGAGGAAGACTTACTGGGCCTGCGGATTACGCTGAGAAAAATCTTACTGCGCCTGCGGATTACGCTGAGGAAAGTCTTACTGCGCCTGCGGATTACGCTGAGGAAGACTTACTGTGCCTGCGGATTACGCTGAGGAAAGTCTTACTGCGCCTGCGGATTACGCTGAGGAAGACTTACTGCGCCTGCGGATTACGCTGAGGAAGATTTACTGTGCCTGCGGATTACGCTGAGGAAAATCTTACTGGGCCTGCGGATCACGCTGAGGAAAGTCTTACTGGGCCTGCGGATTACGCTGAGAAAAATCTTACTGCGCCTGCGGATTACGCTGAGGAAAGTGCCCGCGGATCACGCTGAGGAAGTCTTACTGTGCAGAAAAGGGCCAGAATGTACTAGTGTATGGCCACCTTTAGCCAGGCCTGGAGTGATTTCAGCACATACCATGCTGGGCCGATTCCCTGGGCTCCCTGATGTGATGGACGTGGGAAAGTCCTGGGGGCAGATTACCCCGCACAGCCTGGGATGTGGCCGCCATCTGGAGCTGACGTTGATGATGGGAGCTGTATCTGGGTTTGGCCTGGGGCATGCACACCTATGTGGGAGGGGTCCATTGCAGATGAGCCCACCTGGTCTGTCGGCTACTGCACCCTCTATTTACTTAGCTCTGACAGGTCCCATTCAGAAGCATCCGAGCGGCCAGCGAGCCACAGTAAATGGGTCACTGCAGGGTGTAAGGAATGCGGAAACGGTGTCTTCAGCCGACGCAATGAGTGACCGGCGACAGAGCATACACAGAAGACACAAGACAGCCGGCATCAGTCTGTATGTAGCGGGAATACCGACACAGAGTATACAGAAGACACAAGACAGCCGGCATCAGTCTGTATGTAGCGGGAATACCGACACAGATTATGCAGAAGACAGGAGAAAGCCGGCATCAGCATAGCAGTTGAGTGGCAGTTAGGTGCCGTGGTGAATACACAACAGAAGCGATAAGAGGTACAAAGTGCTCTGTGTCCCCAATGCTGCTATCAAATCACAAGTGCTCAATACTATACATGATCCTATATAATAAGGCTGATCCTGATCCTCACCTTTATGGGGGGAACTGAAGTGTGGCTCCCAACAGAGCAATTCCCACAGGTAAGTCGTCTCCCAATGAACATGAATCACATATAAGCAGAGTAAGGCAGCTCTTACAGGACGCTGCGTCAACAAGAAGTACCGACACGCTGCCTCTCCTGAGCCACATTCACGACGACGTGCTGCGCAGTGTAACAGACATACCACTATTGGTCGACAGACAGAAAGTCCACACATGAAAAAAGTGACTATGCATTAGGTCGACACAACCAAAATGCTGACATGGTTTTTTTAAATGTTTTTTGGTGTCAATGTCGATATAGGTAGACATGAGCGTACTGCGTTCGTTGCGGCCGCCAGGCTCTGGGCACAGTGCCTCGCTGCGATCGGCACACTATTATAGTCTCCTCTATGTCTACTGGGATAAGAAAGTATTAACATGGTGACCTAATGTATGTCAACGTTTTCTGCCTGTTGACTGTCGACTAGACACTGTAGACCTAATGACAACATACAACAACCATAACGAAGTGACAATTAAGGCGGCCCCCCCAGCGCTCCCCGTGGTGTCACACCGGACCATGCAGCAGGTAAATCAGTGACCCAGCCACACGTTGCCATGGCAGCAAATATATAAACAAAGATACCGGCACGTATCCGGGACTATGCTGCAGATGGCACCAACTATAATATACACAGGCAAAGGAAGATGTGATACGTGCTAGATACACGCCAGTTATGGTATGTACTGTAAGTAAATATATAACCTGTACATTATATATATGTTTATCAGACAGTTTGGTATTAACTATATAAATACATTGCAGAAAGGTTCATAGACCTGGAAAACAGTGTACATGGAACCGTGGCTGCTCTACAGCATGTTTACAGGTATACCGTGTACATGGAACCGTGGCTGCTGTACAGCATGTATACAGGTATACTGTGTACACGGAACCGTGGCTGCTGTACAGCATGTATACAGGTATACCGTGTACATGGAACCGTGTGGCTGCTCTACAGCATGTATACAGGTATACGTGTACATGGAACCGTGGCTGCTCTACAGCATGTTTACAGGTATACCGTGTACATGGAACCGTGGCTGCTCTACAGCATGTTTACAGGTATACCGTGTACATGGAACCGTGGCTGCTGTACAGCATGTATACAGGTATACTGTGTACACGGAACCGTGGCTGCTGTACAGCATGTATACAGGTATACCGTGTACATGGAACCGTGTGGCTGCTCTACAGCATGTATACAGGTATACGTGTACATGAAACCGTGGCTGCTCTACAGCATGTTTACAGGTATACCGTGTACATGGAACCGTGGCTGCTCTACAGCATGTTTACAGGTATACCGTGTACATGGAACCGTGGCTGCTGTACAGCATGTATACAGGTATACCGTGTACACGGAACCGTGGCTGCTGTACAGCATGTATACAGGTATACCGTGTACACGGAACCGTGGCTGCTGTACAGCATGTATACAGGTATACCGTGTACACGGAACCGTGGCTGCTCTACAGCATGTATACAGGTATACCGTGTACACGGAACCGTGGCTGCTGTACAGCATGTATACAGGTATACCGTGTACACGGAACCGTGGCTGCTGTACAGCATGTATACAGGTATACCGTGTACATGGAACCGTGGCTGCTCTACAGCATGTATACAGGTATACCGTGTACATGGAACCGTGGTTGCTCTACAGCATGTATACAGGTATACCGTGTACATGGAACCGTGGCTGCTGTACAGCATGTATACAGGTATACCGTGTACATGGAACCGTGGTTGCTCTACAGCATGTATACAGGTATACCGTGTACATGGAACCGTGGCTGCTGTACAGCATGTATACAGGTATACCGTGTACATGGAACCGTGGCTGCTGTACAGCATGTATACAGGTATACCGTGTACATGGAACCGTGGCTGCTGTACAGCATGTGTACAGGTATACCGTGTACATGGAACCGTGGCTGCTGTACAGCATGTGTACAGGTATACCGTGTACATGGACCCGTGGCTGCTCTACAGCATGTGTACAGGTATACCGTGCTCTACAGCATGTATACAGGTATACCGTGTACATGGAACCGTGGCTGCTCTACAGCATGTATACAGGTATACCGTGTACATGGAACCGTGGCTGCTCTACAGCATGTATACAGGTATACCATGTACATGGAACTGTGGCTGCTGTACAGCATGTATACATGGAACCGTGGCTGCTGTACAGCATGTATACAGGTATACCGTGTACATGGAACCGTGGCTGCTCTACAGCATGTATACAGGTATACCATGTACATGGAACTGTGGCTGCTGTACAGCATGTATACAGGTATACCGTGTACATGGAACCGTGGCTGCTGTACAGCATGTATACAGGTATACCGTGTACATGGAACCGTGGCTGCTGTACAGCATGTATACAGGTATACCGTGTACAAGGAACCGTGGCTGCTCTACAGCATGTATACAGGTATACCATGTACATGGAACCGTGGCTGCTGTACTGCATGTGTACAGGTATACCGTGTACATGGAACCGTGGCTGCTGTACAGCATGTAGACAAGTATACCGTGTACATGGAACCGTGGCTGCTCTACAGCATGTATACAGGTATACCGTGTACATGGAACCGTGGCTGCTCTACAGCATGTTACATGTATACCATGTACATGGAACTGTGGCTGCTGTACAGCATGTATACATGGAACCGTGGCTGCTGTACAGCATGTATACAGGTATACCGTGTACATGGAACCGTGGCTGCTCTACAGCACGTATACCATGTACATGGAACTGTGGCTGCTGTACAGCATGTATACAGGTATACCGTGTACATGGAACCGTGGCTGCTGTACAGCATGTATACAGGTATACCGTGTACATGGAACCGTGGCTGCTGTACAGCATGTATACAGGTATACCGTGTACATGGAACCGTGGCTGCTCTACAGCATGTATACAGGTATACTGTGTACATGGAACTGTGGCTGCTCTACCGCATGTATACAGGTATACCGTGTACATGGAACCGTGGCTGCTCTACCGCATGTATACAGGTATACCGTGTACATGGAACCGTGGCTGCTCTACAGCATGTATACAGGTATACCGTGTACATGGAACCGTGGCTGCTCTACAGCATGTATACAGGTATACCGTGTACATGGAACCGTGGCTGCTCTACAGCATGTATACAGGTATACCGTGTACACAGAACTGTGGCTGCTCTATAGCATGTATACAGGCAATACATTGGGGCAGAAGGAGAATCCCCAGGGGCCATATGCCAGGATCGGGGCAGGAGGAGAATCCCCGGGGGCCATGTGCCAGGATCGGGCAGGAGGTGAATCCCCGGGGGGGGGCATGTGCCAGGATCGGGGTAGGAGGAGAACACCCGGGGGCCATGTGCCAGGATCGGGGTAGGAGGAGAATACCCGGGGGCCATGTGCCAGGATCGGGGCAGGAGGAGAATCCCCGGGGGGCATGTGCCAGGATCGGGGCAGGAGGTGAATCCCCGGGGGGGGGCATGTGCCAGGATCGGGGTAGGAGGAGAACACCCGGGGGCCATGTGCCAGGATCGGGGTAGGAGGAGAATACCCGGGGGCCATGTGCAAGGATCGGGGCAGGAGGTGAATCCCCGGGGGCCATGTGCCAGGATCGGGGCAGGAGGTGAATCCCCGTGGGGTCGTGTGCCAGGATCGGGGCAGGAGGAGAATCCCCGGGGCCCATGTGCCAGGATCGGGGCAGGAGCTGAATTTCTGGGGGCCATGTTGTACCTGGAACGGGGCAAGAGGTGAATCCCCGGGGGCATGTGCCAGGATCGGGGCAGGAGGTGAATCCCCGTGGGGGCATGTGCCAGGATCGGGGCAGGAGGAGAATCTTCGGGGGCCATGTGCCAGGATCGGGGCAGGAGGTGAATCCCCGGGGGGGGGGGGGGCATGTGCCAGGATCGGGGTAGGAGGAGAACACCCGGGGGCCATGTGCCAGGATCGGGGTAGGAGGAGAATACCCGGGGGCCATGTGCCAGGATCGGGGCAGGAGGTGAATCCCCGGGGGCCATGTGCAAGGATCGGGGCAGGAGGTGAATCCCCGGGGGCCATGTGCCAGGATCGGGGCAGGAGGTGAATCCCCGTGGGGTCGTGTGCCAGGATCGGGGCAGGAGGAGAATCCCCGGGGGCCATGTGCCTGGATCGGGGCAGGAGGTGAATCCCCGGGGCCCATGTGCCAGGATCGTGGCAGGAGCTGAATTTCTGGGGGCCATGTTGTACCTGGAACGGGGCAAGAGCTGAATCCCCGGGGGCATGTGCCAGGATCGGGGCAGGAGGTGAATCCCAGGGGGCCATGTGCCAGTATTGGTCTGCATGGCCCCTGGGGGCAACACCACCAGCTCTGTGATATTCAATATACAGGGTATAGGATAGGGGAGTAGGGGGAAGGGGGGTGTCATTTTTTAGCATCTGTTTTGGACATTCCATTCCCCCCTCCCCTCCCTGCCTCCCAGGCTATTCACAATGACTTCCTATAAAATGAGGAATGCAGCGAGTCAGTAATGTGCTGCCTGGCAGCTGAGGGGTTAAATCTGGAGATCAGGGGGAAGACAGACAGGTGTGTACACGAATACCCCTCATCTGCCCCAGCATCCTTTATTAATCTCTGACTTATAGTAGGAAGATACAAGCCGGGGTCAGAGGTCACCTTTCAAGTGGCTGGAGCTATTTTATATGTATAGATGTCATACGCCCACTTAAAAGGACTTAATTTACGGCTTTAGTCTCAACGCAAAAATATGTTAATTAGTATTTTGGTGGAATGGTCGGTCTGAGTCACAGCGACAACAAAGAGGGGGGGGGGATTGCTCATGTACAGACGCGGACATACGTTACTCAGCGTCCTCCATCTTTATTAGACGCACAGTATCTGGGCTGTGGAATTAATATAGATCAGGTTCGGCAGGAGAACTAGGCCCTGTCACCTATATAAAGTCATCACACCGTCCATGCGCCCCACCACCTCTCACCCTCTCCCCAATTCTCACATAGCACACCCACTCCAATATACCTCCTTCCAGCCCCCCCCCCCCCTCCCCAGCTTTCCAATTAAATTTTTAATTACACGGTAAAGAATTAATAGGACCAATAAAAATACTATACATGCCCCAGCGCTTCCACATGGCGGCATGGATACACTGGGACATCCCAGGACTATGTATAATGGGTACAGATGCCGTTATCTATATCATACCTCCCAACTATCCCAATTGTCGTGGGACAAGCGTGTTTTTTGGGACTGTCGGCAGTGTACTGCGTAGGGGCGTTTGGGAGTCCCCCCTGCTACCTGTTGCTCTGCTGAGCAGAACAGTAGTGACTAGATGCTGTGCACAACATGTATTTAGGGAGACAGAGCGACTTGAGGTTACGTTGTAGATCACATCTTTCTAGATCAGATTGCTGACGTTCTAGATTAGATACTAGTAATGTTATAGCTTAGAGTAGTGACGTTCTAGATCAGATTAGTAATGTTCTATATCAGACACGTCCGGTTACACATCACTGCAGTGCAGGATATATAGATAGATTAGTGATGTTCTACATCAGACAAGTCCGGTTACACATCACTGCAGTGCAGGATATATAGATTAGTGACGTTCTAGATCAGATAACTGCGGTTACACATCACTGCAGTGCAGGATATATAGATAGATTAGTGACGTTCTAGATCAGATGAGTCCGGTTACACATCACTGCAGTGCAGGATATATAGATAGATTAGTGATGTTCTAGATCAGACAAGTCCGGTTACACATCACTGCAGTGCAGGATATATAGATAGATTAGTGACGTTCTAGATCAGACAAGTCCGGTTACACATTACTGCAGTGCAGGATATATAGATAGATTAGTGATGTTCTATATCAGACAAGTCCGGTTACACATCACTGCAGTGCAGGATATATAGATACTGTAGATTAGTGATGTTCTAGATCAGACAAGTCCGGTTACACATCACTGCAGTGCAGGATATATAGATATATTAGTGACGTTCTAGATCAGACAAGTCTGGTTACACATCACTGCAGGATAAACAGATAGATTAGTGACGTTCTAGATAAGATGAGTTCGGTTACACATCACTGCAGTGCAGGATATATAGATAGATTAGTGATGTTCTAGATCAGACAAGTCCGGTTATACATCACTGCAGTGCAGGATATACATATAGATTAGTGACGTTCTAGATCAGATGAGTCCGGTTACACATCACTGCAGTACAGGATATACAGATAGATTAGTGACGTTCTAGATCAGATGAGTCCGGTTACACATCACTGCAGTGCAGGATAGATAGATAACTGATGTTCTAGATCAGACACGTCCGGTTACACATCACTGCCGTGCAGGATATATAGATAGATTAGTGATGTTCTAGATCAGACAAGTCCGGTTATACATCACTGCAGTGCAGGATATATAGATCAGAGTAGTGACGTTCTAGATCAGATAAGTCCGGTTACACATCACTGCAGTGCAGGATATATAGATAGATTAGTGACGTTCTAGATCAGATGAGTCCGGTTACACATCACTGCAGTGCAGGATATATAGATAGATTAGTGACGTTCTAGATCAGACAGTCCGGTTACACATCACTGCAGTGCAGGATATATAGATCAGAGTAGTGACGTTCTAGATCAGACAAGTCCGGTTACACATCACTGCAGTGCAGGATATATAGATAGATTAGTGACGTTCTAGATCAGATGAGTCCGGTTACACATCACTGCAGTGCAGGATATATAGATAGATTAGTGACGTTCTAGATCAGACAGTCCGGTTACACATCACTGCAGTGCAGGATATATAGATATATTAGTGACGTTCTAGATCAGACAAGTCTGGTTACACATCACTGCAGGATAAACAGATAGATTAGTGACGTTCTAGATAAGATGAGTTCGGTTACACATCACTGCAGTGCAGGATATATAGATAGATTAGTGATGTTCTAGATCAGACACGTCCGGTTACACATCACTGCAGTGCAGGATATATAGATAGATTAGTGACGTTCTAGATCAGATAACTCCGGTTACACATCACTGCAGTGCAGGATATATAGATAGATTAGTGATGTTCTAGATCAGATGAGTCCGGTTACACATCACTGCAGTGCAGGATATATAGATAGATTAGTGATGTTCTAGATCAGACACGTCCGGTTACACATCACTGCAGTGCAGGATATATAGATAGATTAGTGATGTTCTAGATCAGACAAGTCCGGTTACACATCACTGCAGTGCAGGATATATAGATAGATTACTGATGTTCTAGATCAGACACGTCCGGTTACACATCACTGCAGTGCAGGATATATAGATAGATTAGTGATGTTCTAGATCAGACACGTCCGGTTACACATCACTGCAGTGCAGGATATATAGATAGATTAGTGATGTTCTAGATCAGACAAGTACGGTTACACATCACTGCAGTGCAGGATATATAGATAGATTACTGATGTTCTAGATCAGACACGTCCGGTTACACATCACTGCAGTGCAGGATATATAGATCAGAGTAGTGACGTTCTAGATCAGACAAGTCCGGTTACACATCACTGCAGTGCAGGATATATAGATAGATTAGTAATGTTCTATATCAGACAAGTCCGGTTATACATCACTGCAGTGCAGGATATACAGATAGATTAGTAATGTTCTATATCAGACAAGTCCGGTTATACATCACTGCAGTGCAGGATATACAGATAGATTAGTGACGTTCTAGATCAGATAACTCCGGTTACACATCACTGCAGTGCAGGATATATAGATAGATTAGTGATGTTCTAGATCAGATGAGTCCGGTTACACATCACTGCAGTGCAGGATATATAGATAGATTAGTGATGTTCTAGATCAGACACGTCCGGTTACACATCACTGCAGTGCAGGATATATAGATAGATTAGTGATGTTCTAGATCAGACAAGTCCGGTTACACATCACTGCAGTGCAGGATATATAGATAGATTACTGATGTTCTAGATCAGACACGTCCGGTTACACATCACTGCAGTGCAGGATATATAGATAGATTAGTGATGTTCTAGATCAGACACGTCCGGTTACACATCACTGCAGTGCAGGATATATAGATCAGAGTAGTGACGTTCTAGATCAGACAAGTCCGGTTACACATCACTGCAGTGCAGGATATATAGATAGATTAGTAATGTTCTATATCAGACAAGTCCGGTTATACATCACTGCAGTGCAGGATATACAGATAGATTAGTGACGTTCTAGATCAGATAACTCCGGTTACACATCACTGCAGTGCAGGATATATAGATAGATTAGTGACGTTCTAGATCAGATGAGTCCGGTTACACATCACTGCAGTGCAGGATATATAGATAGATTAGTGATGTTCTAGATCATGTAAGTCAGGTTACACATCACTGCAGTGCAGGATATATAGATAGATTAGTGATGTTCTAGATCATGGGTCCTCAAACTGCGGCCCTCCAGATGTTGTGAAACTACAAATCCCAGCATGCCTTGCCACAGTTTTGCTATAAGGGAGTGTTAAAACTGTGGCAAGGCATGCTGGGATTTGTAGTTTCACAACATCTGGAGGGCAGCAGTTTGAGGACCCATGTTCTAGATCATGTAAGTCAGGTTACACATCACTGCAGTGCAGGATATATAGATAGATTAGTGACAGAGTCAGTGAAGTGACACAGGCTCAGCTGCACATATCAGGGACAGGAGTCGGGGAAGGACAGAGTCAGAGAGGTGACACAGGCTCAGCTGCACATATCAGGGACAGGAGTCGGGGAAGGACAGAGTCAGAGAGGTGACACAGGCTCAGCTGCACATATCAGGGACAGGAGTCGGGGAAGGACAGAGTCAGTGAGGTGACACAGGCTCAGCTGCACATATCAGTGACAGGAGCCTGGGAAGGACAGAGTCAGAGAGGTGACACAGGCTCAGCTGCACATATCAGTGACAGGAGCCTGGGAAGGACAGAGTCAGTGAGGTGACACATGCTCAGCTGCACATATCAGTGACAGGAGCCTGGGAAGGACAGAGTCAGTGAGGTGACACAGGCTCAGCTGCACATATCAGGGACAGGAGCCGGGGAAGGACAGAGTCGGATAAGTGACACAGGCTCAGCTGCACATATCAGGGACAGGAGCCGGGGAAGGACAGAGTCAGTGAGGTGACACAGGCTCAGCTGCACATATCAGGGACAGGAGCTGGGGAAGGACAGAGTCAGTGAAGTGACACAGTCTCAGCTGCACATATCAGGGACAGGAGCCGGGGAAGGACAGAGTCGGATAAGTGACACAGGCTCAGCTGCACATATCAGGGACAGGAGCCGGGGAAGGACAGAGTCAGTGAGATGACACAGGCTCAGCTGCACATATCAGGGACAGGAGCCAGGGAAGGACAGAGTCAGAGAAGTGACACAGGCTCAGCTGCACATATCAGGGACAGGAGCCGGGGAAGGACAGAGTCAATGAAGTGACACAGGCTCAGCTGCACATATCAGGGACAGGAGCCGGGGAAGGACAGAGTCAGAGAGGTGACACAGGCTCAGCTGCACATATCAGGGACTGGAGCCGGGGAAGGACAGAGTCAGTGAAGTGACACAGGCTCAGCTGCACATATCAGGGACAGGAGCCGGGGAAGGACAGAGTCAGTGAGGTGACACAGGCTCATCTGCACATATCTGGGACAGGAGCCGGGGAAGGACAGAGTCAGTGAGGTGACACAGGCTCAGCTGCACATATCAGGGACTGGAGCCGGGGAAGGACAGAGTCAGTGAGGTGACACAGGCTCAGCTGCACATATCAGGGACAGCAGCCGGGAAGGACAGAGTCAGTGAGGTGACACAGGCTCAGCTGCACATATCAGGGACAGGAGTCGGGGAAGGACAGAGTCAGAGAGGTGACACAGGCTCAGCTGCACATATCAGGGACAGGAGCCGTGGAAGGACAGAGTCAGAGAGGTGACACAGGCTCAGCTGCACATATCAGGGGCAGGAGCCTGGGAAGGACAGAGTCAGTGAGGTGACACAGGCTCAGCTGCACATATCAGGGACTGGAGCCGGGGAAGGACAGAGTCAGTGAGGTGATACAGGCTCAGCTGCACATATCAGGGACAGGAGCCGGGGAAGGACAGAGTCAGTGAGGTGACACAGGCTCAGCTGCACATATCAGGGACAGGAGCCGGGGAAGGACAGAGTCAGAGAAGTGACACAGGCTCAGCTGCACATATCAGGGACAGGAGCCTGGGAAGGACAGAGTCAGAGAGGTGACACAGGCTCAGCTGCACATATCAGGGACAGGAACCAGGGAAGGACAGAGTCAGTGAGGTGACACAGGCTCAGCTTCACATATCAGGGACAGGAGCCGGGGAAGGACAGAGTCAGTGAGGTGACACAGGCTCAGCTGCACATATCAGGGACAGGAGCCGGGGAAGGACAGAGTCAGTGAGGTGACACAGGCTCAGCTGCACATATCAGGGACTGGAGCCGGGGAAGGACAGAGTCAGTGAGGTGATACAGGCTCAGCTGCACATATCAGGGACAGGAGCCGGGGAAGGACAGAGTCAGTGAGGTGACACAGGCTCAGCTGCACATATCAGGGACAGGAGCCGGGGAAGGACAGAGTCAGAGAAGTGACACAGGCTCAGCTGCACATATCAGGGACAGGAGCCTGGGAAGGACAGAGTCAGAGAGGTGACACAGGCTCAGCTGCACATATCAGGGACAGGAACCAGGGAAGGACAGAGTCAGTGAGGTGACACAGGCTCAGCTTCACATATCAGGGACAGGAGCCGGGGAAGGACAGAGTCAGAGAGGTGACACAGGCTCAGCTGCACATATCAGGGACAGGAGCCTGGGAAGGACAGAGTCAGAGAGGTGACACAGGCTCAGCTGCACATATCAGGGACAGGAACCAGGGAAGGACAGAGTCAGAGAAGTGACACAGGCTCAGCTGCACATATCAGGGACAGGAGCCGGGGAAGGACAGAGTCAGTGAGGTGACACAGGCTCAGCTGCACATATCAGGGACAGGAGCCGGGGAAGGACAGAGTCAGTGAGGTGACACAGGCTCAGCTGCACATATCAGGGACTGGAGCCGGGGAAGGACAGAGTCAGTGAGGTGATACAGGCTCAGCTGCACATATCAGGGACAGGAGCCGGGGAAGGACAGAGTCAGTGAGGTGACACAGGCTCAGCTGCACATATCAGGGACAGGAGCCGGGGAAGGACAGAGTCAGAGAAGTGACACAGGCTCAACTGCACATATCAGGGACAGGAGCCTGGGAAGGACAGAGTCAGAGAGGTGACACAGGCTCAGCTGCACATATCAGGGACAGGAACCAGGGAAGGACAGAGTCAGTGAGGTGACACAGGCTCAGCTTCACATATCAGGGACAGGAGCCGGGGAAGGACAGAGTCAGTGAGGTGACACAGGCTCAGCTGCACATATCAGGGACTGGAGCCGGGGAAGGACAGAGTCAGTGAGGTGACACAGTCTCAGCTGCACATATCAGGGACAGGAGCCGGGGAAGGACAGAGTCAGTGAGGTGACACAGGCTCAGCTGCACATATCAGGGACAGGAACCTGGGAAGGACAGAGTCAGTGAGGTGACACAGGCTCAGCTGCACATATCAGGGACAGGAGCCAGGGAAGGACAGAGTCAGTGTGGTGACACAGGCTCAGCTGCACATATCAGGGACAGGAGCCGGGGAAGGACAGAGTCAGAGAGGTGACACAGGCTCAGCTGCACATATCAGGGACAGGAGCCGGGGAAGGACCGAGTCAGTGAGGTGACACAGGCTCAGCTGCACATATCAGGGACAGGAGCCAGGGAAGGACAGAGTCAGTGAGGTGACACAGGCTCAGCTGCACATATCAGGGACAGGAGCTGGGAAGGACCGAGTCAGTGAGGTGACACAGGCTCAGCTGCACATATCAGGGACAGGAGCCAGGGAAGGACAGAGTCAGTGAGGTGACACAGGCTCAGGTGCACATATCAGGGACAGCAGCCGGGAAGGACAGAGTCAATGAAGTGACACAGGCTCAGCTGCACATATCAGGGACAGGAGCCGGGGAAGGACAGAGTCAGTGAGGTGACACAGGCTCAGCTGCACATATCAGGGACAGGAGCAGGGAAGGACAGAGTCAGTGAGGTGACACAGGCTCAGCTGCACATATCAGGGACAGCAGCCGGGGAAGGACAGAGTCAGTGAGGTGACACAGGCTCAGCTGCACATATCAGGGACAGCAGCCTGGGAAGGACAGAGTCAGTGAGGTGACACAGGCTCAGCTGCACATATCAGGGACAGGAACCTGGGAAGGACAGAGTCAGTGAGGTGACACAGGCTCAGCTGCACATATCAGGGACAGGAGCCGGGGAAGGACAGAGTCAGTGAGGTGACACAGGCTCAGCTGCACATATCAGGGACAGGAGCCGGGGAAGGACAGAGTCAGTGAAGTGACACAGGCTCAGCTGCACATATCAGGGACAGGAGCCGGGGAAGGACAGAGTCAGTGAGGTGACACAGGCTCAGCTGCACATATCAGGGACTGGAGCCGGGGAAGGACAGAGTCAGTGAGGTGACACAGGCTCAGCTGCACATATCAGGGACTGGAGCCGGGGAAGGACAGAGTCAGTGAGGTGACACAGGCTCAGCTGCACATATCAGGGACTGGAGCCGGGGAAGGACAGAGTCAGAGAGGTGACACAGGCTCAGCTGCACATATCAGGGACAGGAGCCAGGGAAGGACAGAGTCAGAGAGGTGACACAGGCTCAGCTGCACATATCAGGGACAGGAGCCAGGGAAGGACAGAGTCAGAGAGGTGACACAGGCTCAGCTGCACGGGATGCGGTCATTTGGTCTACTGCATTATGGTCGACAGTCATTAGGTCGAATCCATTAGGTCGACATGCTAAAAGGTCGACATGACTCTAGGTCGACATGGGAAAAGGTCGACATGATTCTAGTTCGAAAGGTCATTAGTTCGACAGGTCATTAGTTCGACAAGGTCATTAGTTCGACAAGGTCATTAGTTCGACAAGGTCATTAGTTCGACATTGTCTATGTCGACATTCACAAGGTCGACATGGAGTTTTTTACTGTTTTTTGAGCCAACATGCGCCGACAGGCGGTATTTCATGCCCTACCATCCACTAGGGCGTGGTGGGAGAATAAAATAGTGTGCCGAGCGTAGCGAGGCACCGTGCCCGACGCATTGCGAGCGAAGCGAGCGATGCGAGGGGATGCAGTGCACTTTAAACTGTGTCCATGTCGACTGTGTTGACATTCAGGTAAAAAAACAGTGAAAAACCTCATGTCGACCTTGTGAATGTCGACATAGACAATGTCGAACTAATGACCTTGTCGAACTAATGACCTGTCGAACTAATGACCTTTCGACCTAGAATCATGTCGACCTTTTCCCATGTCGACCTAATGGATTCGACCTAATGATTTTCGACCATAATGCAATAGACCAAATGATCCCAACCCAGCTGCACATATCAGGGACAGGAGCCGGGGAAGGACAGAGTCAGAGAGGTGACACAGGCTCAGCTGCACAGCAGCCGGGAAGGACAGAGTCAGTGAAGTGACACAGGCTCAGCTGCACATATAAAGGACAGGAACCTGGGAAGTGACAATTACTATGTCCTATATGTATAGAGAACACAGAGGGCAGAGTCCATCCCGGGCAGATGTTATCAGCAGCTCAGATCATCCTCACATTAGTTGTAAGCGGAGAGACCTGTCAGCACATCGACTGGACGCAAGCAACATGCATCTTCCCGGAGGTGTAACTCAAAGGGGAACCAAAAGTACGGATGCGACTGAGGCGCAAGCTACGACTTCTATAGCAAGCGCAGAAACAGCAACTGCAATGTGAAAAACATACACGCACAAAACAATGATAGTGCGGCTCAGCGGAGGGGGACTACGGTTTACCCCACATGTGGCATTTGCGGACCACCGCTGCTGCTGAGCTGGTCTGGTTTCTGGCTGAAGTCGCCATGACGTAGCGTATTTGTGACAATACGACAATAAGCGCGGCCTGTACAGTTAAAATAAAACAATCGCTCAGTGACGTCATTTCTCACTACTGAGCCAGATGGGCTGACGCTCTGCTGTGAGACCAGGACAGCCAGCTGGCACAGTGCCACTTACTGACCCGAGTGAGCGGCTATGTGACGAGACACGGGCATCACCTCATACACGCCACCCGGCACGCTGTCAGCGCTGGAGGAGTTAAAGGTGTCAGAGATGGTGGGGTCACGGTGCCCATTGGACCGGGTAGAGTTGTCCTGACACGTGACAAAGCCGAGCGCACCCAGGAGTATGAGATGTGATTCTGCTGTTAATAAGTTAATGTTTACATTATCCCGGCTATTACTGGTAGGATGAATGCAGAAGGTCGGCAAGTGAAGGACGACGGGCGAGGTGAGAGGCAGCCGGGGAAGAACACATCACATATTCAGTATCCGTGGGTGGGAATTGTTCACAGTGTCTAGGCTGACAGTCAATAGATCGACCAGTATTGGTTGACAGCCAGTAAGTAGACACATAAAAAAGGTCAACATGCAGAAGATTGACACTGACAAAAGGTTGACGCAAGCAAAAGGGGGTTGAGTAGGATTTTCCGACATACAAAATACAGACAAGCATTGGCAGTCAAAATACAGACATGTTCAAAATGCCGACATTCAGTATGCCGACATGGTCAAAATGCGGACACTTAAAAATGTCGACATGTCAAAAATGTCAATATGTTTTTTTGTGTCTATTATTATAGGTCAACATGCGACATCAAATAAGTGTAAAGGGTACTTCTTTACTTTCACGGCGCCACTAGATAGGACAGATAGGATACTAGATAGGATACGATTTTGTATGCGATTTGACATAAGATATCGCATAAGATATAGGATAGGACAGATAGGATACTAGACAGGATACGATTTGTATGCGATTTGACATAATATATCGCATAAGATATAGGATAAGATTTACTATCCATTTCATTACCCCACTATCCACTAGGGCGTGGAGTTGATTTTATATAGCGTGACGAGCGCAGCGAGCCCCGCGAGGGGACACGGAATGTATTTTATGGAATTGCATGCAAATGGCATGTGATATTGGGGACTTGCTTTGAAACAACATCCGTGTCCCCTCGCGGGGCTCGCTGCGCTCGTCACGCTATATAAAATCAACTCCACGCCCTAGTGGATAGTGGGGTAATGAAATGGATAGTAAATCTTATCCTATATCTTATGCGATATATTATGTCAAATCGCATACAAATCGTATCCTATCTAGTATCCTATCTGTCCTATCCTATATCTTATGCGATATCTTATGTCAAATCGCATACAAAATCGTATCCTATCTAGTATCCTATCTGTCCTATCTGTCCTATCTAGTGGCGCCGTGAAAGTAAAGAAGTACCGTGTAAAGCACCCCCTCATATCGCTATGAGTCAGTTAAAAAAATCATGAAAAGCATGCGTCAACCTTTTTGACCCTTTGCTTTTGTCAACTTTTTATCAATATTGACCTTGTGGATGTCGATGAGATGATCACCACCCCCGTTACACATACATGTTATACACACGCAGAGTTATGTGCTGGACACTACTGATAACCAGCTGCATATGTGACCACGTATGTGATTGTACCCCATAATACTGGGGGGGGCTACTCCGCTTCTCAGCTGGACACGGGATCTTAAGATAAATCTCTGGTAAAGACGTGCGCTGGCCTGAGATCTTCTGTCCAGGGCGGAGAAAAGATTTAAAGGCTAATTTATGCACACATCTTACGATCGCACCTGTGTGTGGGCACCTTTAGGAACATCATCCACTGGGGAAGCTGTGCATGAGGGGATTGTGGAGCATCGTCCAAAGTCACAAAAGCATCAACTGCTGGGAATACCCGTGGAAGAGTGTCAGAGCATAGCAACAGCAATCCCACACTGTACCAACAACTATCACACAGCACTTGGAAGGTGATCCCACAGCAGTGCTCCAAAACTGATCACTATGACAGCAATCCCACAGCGCACCAACACCTATCACACAGTAACCCCATAGCAACTGCAGGTCTCACAATGAGTGTTCGGCCAGTGTCCCACAGTATCACACAGTGACCCCACAATGAGTGTTCGGCCAGTGTCCCACATTATCACACAGTTACCCCACAATGAGTGTTCGGCCAGTGTCCCACAGTATCACACAGTGACCCCACAATGAGTGTTCGGCCAGTGTCCCACATTATCACACAGTTACCCCACAATGAGTGTTTGGCCAGTGTCCCAAAGTATCACACAGTGACCCCACAATGAGTGTTCGGCCAGTGTCCCACATTATCACACAGTTACCCCACAATGAGTGTTCGGTCAGTGTCCCACAGTATCACACAGTGACCCCACAATGAGTGTTCGGCCAGTGTCCCACAGTATCACACAGTGACCCCACAATGAGTGTTCGGCCAGTGTCCCACAGTATCACACAGTGACCCCACAATGAGTGTTCGGCCAGTGTCCCACATTATCACACAGTTACCCCACAATGAGTGTTCGGCCAGTGTCCCACATTATCACACAGTTACCCCACAATGAGTGTTCGGCCAGTGTCCCACAGTATCACACAGTGACCCCACAATGAGTGTTCGGCCAGTGTCCCACATTATCACACAGTTACCCCACAATGAGTGTTTGGCCAGTGTCCCAAAGTATCACACAGTGACCCCACAATGAGTGTTCGGCCAGTGTCCCACATTATCACACAGTTACCCCACAATGAGTGTTCGGTCAGTGTCCCACAGTATCACACAGTGACCCCACAATGAGTGTTCGGCCAGTGTCCCACAGTATCACACAGTGACCCCACAATGAGTGTTCGGCCAGTGTCCCACAGTATCACACAGTGACCCCACAATGAGTGTTCGGCCAGTGTCCCACATTATCACACAGTTACCCCACAATGAGTGTTCGGCCCGTGTCCCACAGTATCACACAGTGACCCCACAATGAGTGTTCGGCCAGTGTCCCACAGTATCACACAGTGACCCCACAATGAGTGTTCGGTCAGTGTCAGTGTGCCAAACCAATCCCACAGCACTATGACAGCAATCCCACAGTATCACACAGTGACCCCACAATGAGTGTTCGGCCACTGTCAGTGTCCCACAGTATCACACAGTGACCCCACAATGAGTGTTCGGCCAGTGTCCCACAGTGACCCCACAATGAGTGTTCGGCCAGTGTCAGTGTGCCAAACCAATCCCACAGCACTATGACAGCAATCCCACAGTATCACACAGTGACCCAACAATGAGTGTTCGGTCAGTGTCAGTGTGCATCGTGACTTATATCGCCCCAGGAGGCTTCCCCCCTAATGTCACCCCTCATATAGAACGAGACAGTGAGGGGACACGGCGGCGGTCCTACCAGACATCTCACTGTGTGTGTCTATTACATGGGGAAATGTTCTGAGTCTGACCCCATACACAGATTGTGGGGCGAGTCCACTCCATACAGCGGGAAAGGGGAATACACAGTCACATCCTTATACAGATAGAAAAAGGCTCTGCGGGTCCCATAAAAGTGGGGGAACCCCTTCATTCTCATACTGGGACAGATAATGCACCAACCAATCAGCTTCTGTGTTACAGGCTGTGTTTGAAACATGACAGGAGCTGATTTATCTCTCTTCCCTTTATCACTTTTTGTACATCTTTCCCGCAATACCTTATTTATGGGTCTGCTAGAACTGCAGCTATAGGGCCAGTACCCTATTGCCCCTAAGCGTCATGATGCAGCACTACAGTCCCTCCTGGGCAGCTGAGCCCCCCCCCCCACCACGCTGCCCCCACAGTCACTGACAGAGCAGGCTTCTACTTATAATACAGAGTACAAAATCACACGGTAACGCGGCAGCAGCGGTACTGACGGAGAACACGCCCGTTTTACCAGCCGGCAAGACATTTTAGCCAGAGGATGCAGTCAGTTACCGACAGCTCCCAGTACCGACACCCATTGTATGACAGCAACAATACTGACACATTCAAAATACCTACATTCATTATGCTGACATGTTCAAATGCTGACACGGTCCAAATGTCCACTGTTAAAATGACAACATGAGTATTTCAGT
This sequence comes from Crinia signifera, assembly GCF_055691185.1. NCBI lineage: Eukaryota > Metazoa > Chordata > Amphibia > Anura > Myobatrachidae > Crinia > Crinia signifera. Next base: position 475,179,931 of record NC_139217.1, on the reverse strand, counting down.
GAGCACAGAGTCAGATTATAACTGTGCCAAGGGCATGGAGAGTGCAGGGAGCCATGCGAGGGGGCATGGTAAACTTATATGGTCAACACACACACAAATTAATGCCGACTTTTTTGACATGACATTTTAAATGACGGCATTTGGAATATGTCAGTATAAGGAGTGTGGGAATATCATACTGAACCGTGAGACTATATAGCACTGTACTGCCCCTCGGGGGACGACTGCAGGGTAGACAGTGTCCAGGTTGACAGTGAACAAGTTGACACCAAAAGGTCAACAGGCACACACTCAAAACTGAAAAAAAGATCAATATTGTCAAAAGGTCAAAACAAGCAAGTCAACAGGAAAAAGGCAGACACGTGAAAAGGTCGACATTAGTTTTTTATACAATTTTGTGCTAATGTCGACATGAACCCCCAATTAGTGTAGTGTTTCGCCCGCGATGCTCCAGCTATGGCGCCTTGCCATGCTCGGGACCTTTACTAATCTGATGCCACGTGGATCGGAAAACATGAAAAGGTCCAACAGTAGACAAAAACATGGTGAAAAACTCATGTGTCGACCATTGTTTGGGTCGATCTTTTATCAACGTTGACCGAGTGCATTTGTTTTGATCATTTCAATCTAGTGCATGTCGACCATATGGCCAGTTCTGCAGCGGTGGCTCGTGCCTCGGACACCTGCCGGGAACTCTGGCACTCCTTCCCCTCCCCCGTGCACAGAGAATAAACCTCACAGTACGTTTAATATTTAACATCATTTTATAGGGCCCCTTGCTTAATAAAGGCTGATAATGCAATTCTGCATCATTCCTGCAGATCATTAAACCCAGCACTTAGCAGGGCCGGGACAAGCATTAACCCTTCCAACAGCCTGCCCGGCCAGGGATAACATTAACCCTTCCATCCGCCTGCCCAGCCGGGGATAACATTAACCCTTCCATCCGCCTGCCCAGCCGGGGATAACATTAACCCTTCCATCCGCCTGCCCGGCCGGGGATAACATTAACCCTTCCATCCGCCTGCCCGGCCGGGGATAACATTAACCCTTCCATCCGCCTGCCCGGCCGGGGATAACATTAACCCTTCCATCTGCCTGCCCAGCCGGCTGAGGATAACATTAACCCTTCCATCCGCCTGCCCGGCCGGGGAAAACATTAACCCTTCCATCTGCCTGCCCAGCCGGCTGAGGATAACATTAACCCTTCCATCCGCCTGCCCGGCCGGGGAAAACATTAACCCTTCCATCCGCCTGCCCGGCCGGGGATAACATTAACCCTTCCATCCGCCTGCCCGGCCGGGGATAACATTAACCCTTCCATCCACCTGCCCGGCCAGGGATAACATTAACCCTTCCATCGTCCGGCCGGGGATAACATTAACCCTTCCATCCGCCTGCCCGGCCGGGGATAACATTAACCCTTCCATCCGCCTGCCCGGCCGGGGATAACATTAACCCTTCCATCCGCCTGCCCGGCCGGGGATAACATTAACCCTTCCATCCGCCTGCCCGGCCGGGGATAACATTAACCCTTCCATCCACCTGCCCGGCCAGGGATAACATTAACCCTTCCATCGTCCGGCCGGGGATAACATTAACCCTTCCATCCGCCTGCCCGGCCGGGGATAACATTAACCCTTCCATCCGCCTGCCCGGCCGGGGATAACATTAACCCTTCCATCCGCCTGCCCGGCCGGGGATAACATTAACCCTTCCATCCGCCTGCCCGGCCGGGGATAACATTAACCCTTCCATCCGCCTGCCCGGCCGGGGATAACATTAACCCTTCCATCCGCCTGCCCGGCCGGGGATAACATTAACCCTTCCATCCGCCTGCCCGGCCGGGGATAACATTAACCCTTCCATCCGCCTGCCCGGCCGGAGATAACATTAACCCTTCCATCCGCCTGCCCGGCCGGGGAAAACATTAACCCTTCCATCCGCCTGCCCGGAGATAACATTAACCCTTCTATCCGCCTGCCCGGCCGGGGATAACATTAACCCTTCCATCCGCCTGCCCGGCCGGGGATAACATTAACCCTTCCATCCGCCTGCCCAGCCGGCTGAGGATAACATTAACCCTTCCATCCGCCTGCCCGGCCGGGGAAAACATTAACCCTTCCATCCGCCTGCCCAGCCAGCTGAGGATAACATTAACCCTTCCATCCGCCTGCCCGGCCGGGGATAACATTAACCCTTCCATCCGCCTGCCCGGCCGGGGATAACATTAACCCTTCCATCCGCCTGCCCGGCCGGGGATAACATTAACCCTTCCATCCGCCTGCCCGGCCGGGGATAACATTAACCCTTCCATCCGCCTGCCCGGCCGGGGAGAACATTAACCCTTCCATCCGCCTGCCCGGCCGGGGAGAACATTAACCCTTCCATCCGCCTGCCCGGCCGGGGATAACATTAACCCTTCCATCCGCCTGCCCGGCCGGGGAAAACATTAACCCTTCCATCCGCCTGCCCGGCCAGGGATAACATTAACCCTTCCATCCGCCTGCCCGACCAGGGATAACATTAACCCTTCCATCCGCCTGCCCGCCCGGGGATAACATTAACCCTTCCATCCACCTGCCCGGCCGGGGATAACATTAACCCTTCCATCCGCCTGCCCGGCCGGGGATAACATTAACCCTTCCATCCGCCTGCCCGGCCGGGGATAACATTAACCCTTCCATCCGCCTGCCCGGCCGGGGAGAACATTAACCCTTCCATCCGCCTGCCGGCCGGGGATAACATTAACCCTTCCATCCGCCTGCCCGGCCGGGGATAACATTAACCCTTCCATCCGCCTGCCCGGCCGGGGATAACATTAACCCTTCCATCCGCCTGCCCGGCCGGGGATAACATTAACCCTTCCATCCGCCTGCCCGGACGGAGATAACATTAACCCTTCCATCCGCCTGCCCGGCTGGGAATAACATTAACCCTTCCATCCGCCTGCCCGGCCGGGGATACCATTAACCCTTCCATCCGCCTGCCCGGCCGGGGATAACATTAACCCTTCCATCCGCCTGCCCGGCCGGAGATAACATTAACCCTTCCATCCGCCTGCCTGGGGATAACATTAACCCTTCCATCCGCCTGCCCGGCCGGGGATAATATTAACCCTTCCATCCGCCTGCCCGGCCGGGGATACCATTAACCCTTCCATCTGCCTGCCCGGCCGGGGATAACATTAACCCTTCCATCCGCCTGCCCGGCCGGGGATAACATTAACCCTTCCATCCGCCTGCCCGGCCGGGGATAACATTAACCCTTCCATCCGCCTGCCTGGCCGGGGATAACATTAACCCTTCCATCCGCCTGCCCGGCCGGGGATAACATTAACCCTTCCATCCGCCTGCCCGGCCGGGGATAACATTAACCCTTCCATCCGCCTGCCCGGCCGGGGATAGCATTAACCCTTCCATCCGCCTGCCCGGCCGGGGAGAACATTAACCCTTCCATCTGCCTGCCCGGCCGGGGAGAACATTAACCCTTCCATCGTCCGGCCGGGGAGAACATTAACCCTTCCATCGTCCGGCCGGGGAGAACATTAACCCTTCCATCGTCCGGCCGGGGAGAACATTAACCCTTCCATCGTCCGGCCGGGGATAACATTAACCCTTCCATCGTCCGGCCGGGGATAACATTAACCCTTCCATCGTCCGGCCGGGGAGAACATTAACCCTTCCATCGTCCGGCCGGGGATAACATTAACCCTTCCATCGTCCGGCCGGGGATAACATTAACCCTCTTGGGCATCCCCAAAAAACCGGTGGGTGCACCCAGAAAAACGCTGGGTGTCCCCATGCGAACGCAGACGGGTTGAAGTCTGCGCGGGCAGGCGCTTGAGGTCCACTTTTCGTCCCTCTCCGGCCCAGATAAAAGTCAGTTCAGACTTATCTGCGACAACCATCGAATGACTTTTTTTGTCCGTACACCCGCATGCGAATAGATGGGTCAGTGAACACATCCATGTGCATGCCGGGGCGGCGTGTGGAGTTCACAGAGACAACCTGAATCACCCCATTATTTCCGATGGTCCCGATTTAGCGCTCATTGTTCCTCTGGGGAAACCTGATAGGTGCCGGCAGGTACAGGTGTGGTGGGACAGCGCAGGTTTATTGCAGGTGAGGACACAATATAGGAGGCTGAATAAACACATGGTGCGGGATCTCACAATACACCATCCCCCCAACCAACCCCACCCCAAAAACAACACGGTGGGGCTGGAGCGACCCGGGCAGGCTGCAGATTGCACAGACCCGAGAGCTGCTTTGTTTTCTGCCGTAAGTTATCCAAACAGGACGCGGCCCGCACAATACCTGACAACGTACTGACCGTTAAGCCATTGTTCAAACATCCTGGGTGATGTTTAGCAACCTGAGCGCCTGGGGCTTTTACTGGAGCACAGACGATTAACCCCCTGCTGTCCGGGGAGCTGTGTGTGCGCCTGTCACATACGCTACGGAATGATGAGCCCCGAACAGACGCTCAGCTGCGACGGGGTTCCATAGGGCGTAGCGCACGTGCAGCTGTCTGTGTGTGAGTTTGGAGAATGGAAAACTGCACCCCCATCTATTGTCAGAGCTGGACACCCCCTCTCCTGCTCCCCTAAAATATTCAAGTGCAAGGTCATAAACAAGGTCACAATGAGTTGCTTAAAGGAACTGAAAATCCCACCCCAGTAATGTTCAGTACATCGGGTCACTGATTGCGGGCCTGGTACAGTGACGCCTGACAGTCGGTGCTGCTGACAGTAGGACCCGACCTCCGCAGTCTGGCAATGTAATGCTTGCGGCCCATGGCTTTCTCCAGCACTGGGTCCTGAGGGTGGAAGCGGTGAGACGGGGAAGATGAGGGCAGCGCACCAGCGAGTGAGTAACCTGCAGCCGTCTCAGGTGTGAGCAGGCGGCGTGCATGGCGGGCTGTCTTCCCGGGACTCTGACGCCTGCCAGTCGCTCCCAGTGTACAGGGGAATAACCCTGTTAGTCATCAGCATATGAATCCAACCTATATATATATATATATATATATATATATATATAAAATGTATCAGCGATGGCACCCTGCAGGCACAGTCTGGATGTCTGGCAGCTCTCATGCTCATATCCTGGAAAGCAGACACGAGACCTGGGCAAGGACACTGCCAGCTAATGGCGTTTGGCGTCACATACAGGAACTGGCCAGGTTCCACGCCCTGCTGGCACCACATCAAACACGCGGCTTTCTAGGGAATCCCTGCACTGTGCCAGCTGGAACCATCCCAGGGCAGGCTATGACTAGGCGCGTCACCGCAGCATTACCAGTGTATCAGACGGGCACAGCGGAGCCACCATCTATTTCATCATGTAGAAGCGCAGAGGGAACTTTGTAACATTGCTTTTCTCTAGTTCAGGGATATTCCGCTGCTGAGGAACTACACATCCCAGCATGCACTGCCAGGATTATGCCATTAGGGCTGGCTAAAACTGTAGTAGGTAATGCTGGGACATGTAGTTCCACATCTGCTGAAGGGCTGCAAGTTACATGCCCCTGAACTAGTACTCTACCTGATACATATCAAAGTGACCATTGCGCAGCTGACCGACCAATAGCCAAGACCAGCCTGACCACTAAAGTCGCCTCGCCCCCCTGGGACCCTAGCATCAGCTCCTCAATTACTAGTAACAGCTCACCCCCGATCTATAGCATCAGCTCCTCAATTACTAGTAAGAGCACACCCCCGGTCACTAGCATCAGCTCCTCAATTACTAGTAACAGCTCACCCCCGATCTATAGCATCAGCTCCTCAATTACTAGTAAGAGCACACCCCCGGTCACTAGCAACAGCTCCCCAATTACTAGTAACAGCTCACCCCCGGTCACTAGCAACAGCTCCCAAATTACTAGTAACTGCCCACCCCCGATCACTAGTAACAGCTCACCTCTGGTCACTAGTAACAGCTCACCCCCGGTCACTAGCAACAGCTCCCCAATTACTAGTAACTGCCCACCCCCGATCACTAGTAACAGCTCACCTCTGGTCACTAGTAACAGCTCACCCCCGGTCACTAGCATCAGCTCCCCAATTACTAGTGACAGCTCACCCCCTATCACTAGTAACAGCTCACCCCCGATCACTAGTAACAGCTCACCCCCGGTCACTAGCATCAGCTCCCCAATTACTAGTAACAGCTCACCCCCGATCACTAGTAACAGCTCACCCCCGATCACTAGTAACAGCTCACCCCCGGTCACTAGCATCAGCTCCCCAATTACTAGTAACAGCTCACCCCCGATCACTAGTAACAGCTCACCCCCGAGCACTAGCAACAGCTCCCCAATTACTAGTAACAGCTCACCCCCGATCTATAGCATCAGCTCCTCAATTACTAGTAACAGCTCACCCCCGGTCACTAGCAACAGCTCCCCAATTACTAGTAACAGCTCACCCCCTGGTCACTAGTAACAGCTCACCCCGAGCACTAGCAACAGCTCCCCAATTACTAGTAACAGCTCACCCGCGGTCACTAGCAACAGCTCACCAATTACTAGTAACAGCTCACCCTCGGTCACTAGCAACAGCTCCCCAATTACTAGTAACAGCTCACCCTCGGTCACTAGCAACAGCTCCCCAATTACTAGTAACAGCTCACCCCCGATCACTAGCAACAGCTCACCCCCGGGCATTAGCAACAGCTCCCCAATTACTAGTAACAGATCACCCCCGGGCACTAGCAACAGCTCCCCAATTACTAGTAACAGCTCACCCCCGATCACTAGTAACAGCTCACCCCCGGGCACTAGCATCAGCTCCTCAATTACTAGTAACAGCTCACCCTCGGTCACTAGCAACAGCTCCCCAATTACTAGTAACAGGTCACCCCCGATCACTAGCAACAGCTCACCCCCGGGCACTAGCAACAGCTCCCCAATTACTAGTAAAAGCTCACCCCCAGGCACTAGCAACAGCTCACCCTCGGTCACTAGCATCAGCTCCTCAATTACTAGTAACAGCTCACCCCCGGTCACTAGCAACAGCTCCCCAATTACTAGTAACAGCTCACCCCCGATCACTAGTAACAGCTCACCCCCGGGCACTAGCAACAGCTCCCCAATTACTAGTAACAGCTCACCCCCTGGCACTAGTAACAGCTCCCCAATTACTAGTAACAGCTCACCCCCGGGCACTAGCAACAGCTCCCCAATTACTAGTAACAGCTCACCCTTGGTCACTAGCAACAGCTCACCTCTGGTCACTAGTAACAGCTCCCCCCGGTCACTAGTAACAGCTTACCCCCGATCACTAGTAACAGCTCCCCAATTACTAGTAACAGCTCACCCCTGGCCACTAGTAACAGCTCCCCAGTTACTAGTAACAGCTCACCCCCGATCACTAGTAACAGCTCCCCAATTACTAGTAACAGCTCACCCCCGATCACTAGTAACAGCTCCCCAATTACTAGTATCAGCTCACCTCTGGTCACTAGTAACAGCCCGCCCCCAGTCACTAGTAACTGCCCGCGCCCCTGGTCACTAGTAACAGCTCACCCCCGGTCACTAGTAACAGCTCACCCCCGGTCACTAGTAACAGCTAACCCCCGGTCACTAGCAACAGCTCACCCCCGGTCACTAGTAACTGCTCGCCCCCGGTCACTAGTAACAGCTCACCTCCTGTCACTAGTAACAGCTCACCCCCGGTCACTAGTAACAACTCACCCCCGGTTACTAGTAACAGCTCACCCCCAATAACTAGTATCAGCTCACCCCCAATAACTAGTAACAGCCCGCCCCCTGGGTCACTAGTAACAGCCCGCCCCCCTGGGTCACTAGTAACAGCCCACCCCCCTGGGTCACTAGTAGCAGCAGGCCCCCTGGGTCGCTAGTAGCAGCAGGCCCCCCTGGGTTGCTAGTAACAGCCCGCCCCCCCCGGGTTGCTAGTATCAGCCCCCCCCCCCCGGGTCACTAGTAACAGCCCGCCCCCCTGAGTTGCTAGTAACAGCCCGCCCTCCTGGGTTGCTAGTAACAGCCCGCCCCCCCTGGGTTGCTAGTAACAGCCCGCCCCCCCGGGTTGCTAGTATCAGCCCGCCCCCCCCCCTCCCGGGTCACTAGTAACAGCCCGCCCCCCTGGGTTGCCAGTAACAGCCCACCCACCTGGGTCGCTAGTAACAGCCCGCCCCCTGGTCACTAGTAACAGCCCGCCCCCCCTGGGTTGCTAGTAACAGCCCGCCCCTTGGACACTAGTAACAGCCCGCCCCCCTGGGTTGCCAGTAAAAGCCCGCCCCCCCCTGGGTCGCTAGTAACAGCCCGCCCCCTGGTCACTAGTAACAGCCCGCCCCCCTGGGTCGCTAGTAACAGCCCGCCCCCTGGTCACTAGTAACAGCCCACCCCCCCTGGGTTGCTAGTAACAGCCCGCCCCCCTGGGTTGCTAGTAACAGCCCGCCCCCTGGTCACTAGTAACAGCCCGCCCCCCCTGGGTCGCTAGTAACAGCCCGCCCCCCTGGGTCGCTAGTAAGAGCCCGCTCCCTGGTCACTAGTAACAGCCCGCCCCCCTGGGTCGCTAGTAACAGCCCGCCCCCTGGTCACTAGTAACAGCCCACCCCCCTGGGTTGCTAGTAACAGCCCGCCCCCCTGGGTTGCTAGTAACAGCCCGCCCCCTGGTCACTAGTAACAGCCCACCCCCCCCCTGGGTCGCTAGTAACAGCCCGCCCCCCATGGTCGCTAGTAACAGCCCGCCCCCTGGTCACTAGTAACAGCCCGCCCCCCCTGGGTTGCTAGTAAAAGCCCACCCCCCTGGGTCTCTAGTAACAGCCCGTCCCCTGGTCACTAGTAACAGCCCGCCCCCCCACCCTGGGTCGCTAGTAACAGCCCGCCCCCCCTGGTCACTAGTAACAGCCTGCCCCCCCCCCCCCTGGGTCGCTAGTAACAGCCCGCCCCCTGGTCACTAGTAACAGCCCGCCCCCCCCCCTGAGTCACTAGTAACAGCCGCCCCCCCCCCCTGGGTCGCTAGTAACAGCCCGCCCCCCTGGGTCACTAGTAACAGACCGCCCCCTGGTCACTAGTAACAGCCCACCCACCCCTGGGTCGCTAGTAACAGCCCGCCCCCCCTGGGTTGCTAGTAACAGCCCGTCCCCTGGTCACTAGTAACAGCCCGCCCCCCCCCCTGAGTCACTAGTAACAGCCGCCCCCCCCCCCTGGGTCGCTAGTAACAGCCCGCCCCCCTGGGTCACTAGTAACAGACCGCCCCCTGGTCACTAGTAACAGCCCACCCCCCCCTGGGTCGCTAGTAACAGCCCGCCCCCCCTGGGTTGCTAGTAACAGCCCGTCCCCTGGTCACTAGTAACAGCCCGCCCCCTGGTCACTAGTAACAGCCCGCCCCCCCCCCCCCTGGGTCGCTAGTAACAGCCCGCCCCCCCCTGGGTTGCTAGTAACAGCCCGTCCCCTGGTCACTAGTAACAGCCCGCCCCCCCCCTGGTCACTAGTAACAGCCCGCCCCCCCCCCCCCCCTGGTCACTAGTAACAGCCCGCCCCCCCCCCCCCCTGGGTCACTAGTAACAGTACAGCGATCCCTGTAATACACACACTCCCATGCCTGACCAGTGGTATACCCCAGTACCGGAGGTGATCATCTATAATATACAGCTAATAATGCTCAGGCAGATCTGTCCACTCGGAGGCTATAGATAGCAATGTCCTGTTATCAATCACGTTTATATGTGTTGGCGTTATAGCAGCTTATCACCAGGCGCTGACTGCTGGCGTCACGGCCACAGCTGCTGTTGTTTGTAATAGAAATAGCTATAATATATGTGGTCTATATATGTCCTGTGACAGGCCGCTCGCTGGGGACATGTGCTCAGGCAGTGCTGGAGATACGCCCGCGGGTGAGAAGATGGGGCGATGGCGGGCACACGGAAGTGGTCTACGAGAGTCTAATCCCGGTCAGCTAGGAGGGATGAGGTGTGGTGCTGGCTCAGAAGCTGACAATTATACCAGGCCTGCGGAGGTGGCACAACCTCTACTGTCACCCGTAGGGAACATAGTAGCTCATCACTGGTGGGGTGACCCAGCGCCCTCTGTAACCCCTGTAGGACTGTTGGGGATAACACGTGAAGCAGAGACACCAGTGCCCTGTGCCACCAGCAGGTGCCGGTCAGGGTGGTCATTATATGAGTGCTGCCGGCCTCCACAGGTTCTATATATATACGGATAAGTGAGAATGGACGAAAGCCAAGGAACCTGACAATGGGCCTATTTCAGACCCCGTTCCGATGATGGGGCTTCTGTGTATGCGCATATTTGTATCACACTCGTCGAGGCCTTCGCACAGGCGGGGGAGGGTGGCGGGCACAGGGGGTGGTTGGAAGGGTATGCCCAGCATTTTATGGGAAAGCAGGCGTGGCGTTCCCTTCTCAGGCCGGGCGGTTGGCTTACGGCACACAATGTCATCGAACGCTCCATCTGTGTCAATCAGCGGCTGCAGTAAACGCAGGCAGGAGAAAGGTGAGCGAGCATCGATTGAGTTCTCCTGGTAGCGGACGCATGAGAGGGGTGCGTTAGCTGCGGGGGGGGGGTGTGTGCGGCGTTTACTCGATGGCTATGTAGCGAAAGAACACTGCTTAGTGAGCGAGTCTGAATCAGGACCAATGTCTTTCCACTATGGCCGACACTGATGACGACGACGCAGAGAACATGTTTATAGGGATTGGCGATAAGAACATCCGACAGAAATCACTCCCATAACAAAGTTTATGAAGTTATAGTTCCAGGCAGGTCGTAAACCAAAGACAATAAACCTCAGATTAAAGCAGCAGCTACGTGTTCAGATTAATCCAACCTGATACCAGCATCGGCCTTGTCCACAGAGCTCGCAGCTGGGCAATAACAGGACTGCTCCCCCCTAGTACAGACATCGGAGGTGGGGGGTGGCATATCCCTTCCAGCTATTCCAGTGACCGGCGCTCAGGTACCCAGCTGGGTCTAACAGGGAATGTGTGCCAAGCCCTATAAATCTATCCATCTGATTGCAGCAATAACCTTTGGTATCGCTAATTATTCCCATTCCGTTATCACCAGATTGCTCTGGGACAGTTAATCCTCCTGCAGGGAGACGGGATCGGTGAGGGGAATTCTGGGTGCGCTCAGATCACATCTGCGGCTCTGTACGGAGATCAGCTGCATGCGAATCAATACATTGACACAGAGGAGCCGGGATATGACAGTAACATGTCGTTCCCGGGGATAATTCATGTATCTGCTGGAGAGAGCGGAGCACGGAGGCGCCATTTCTATATATTGTGGATGACTCCTGTGCATCACACAGTGATCAGATCTCAGACTCAGAGCTCCGGTTCCAGGCAGGATGCATCAGTGCCCTTATGGGGTATAAGATCGGAAATCAGGGTCACTTTGGGGGTATACAAATCACAGTGTTGCGTGGAATTACCCCGAGTCTCTGAAGAGCGTTACCCTACGGCATGGACACCGTAATTTGCAGCGTCAGTCAGTTCCGCGTTATTATTATCATTATCCTTTATTTATATGGCGGCACAAGGGTTCCGCAGCGCCTGACAATACATAGATGAGCAAAAGAACATTCCCTAAATGTGTTGTTAGTGTATATTATATACATTTTTAGGCGGTTTCTGCAGAATTATTATTATAATCATTATTATTACCCTTTATTTATATGGCATCACACGGGATCTGCAGTGCCCTACTAAAGAGTATATAACCCAGGAGACAGTGACATAGGAGTGAATACAATAGAGGACAAGTACAGGGCACATAACCATAGCTGCATCAGCAGAGGACACTGACATAAGTATCAGGGGGCAGAGAACAAGGGATCCGCAGCATCCTATTACAGAGTATATAACCCAGGAGACAGTGACTGACAGCTGTATACAATAGAGGACAAGTACAGGGCACATAACCATAGCTGCATCAGCAGGGGACACTGACATAAGTATCAGGGGGCAGAGAACAAGGGATCCGCAGCATCCTATTACAGAGTATATAACCCAGGAGACAGTGACATACACCTGAATACAATAGAGGACAAGTACAGGGCACATAACCATAGCTGCATCAGCAGGGGACACTGACATAAGTATCAGGGGGCAGAGAACAAGGGATCCACAGCACCATATTACACAGTATATAACCCAGGAGACAGTGACTTACAGCTGTATACAATAGAGGACAAGTACAGGGCACATAACCATAGCTGCATCAGCAGGTGGCACTGACATAAGTATCAGGGGGCAGAGAACAAGGGATCCGCAGCACCCTATTACAGAGTATATAACCCAGGAGACAGTGACATACACCTGAATACAATAGAGGACAAGTACAGGGCACATAACCATAGCTGCATCAGCAGGGGACACTGACATAAGTATCAGGGGGCAGAGAACAAGGGATCCACAGCACCATATTACACAGTATATAACCCAGGAGACAGTGACTTACAGCTGTATACAATAGAGGACAAGTACAGGGCACATAACCATAGCTGCACCAGCAGAGGACACTGACATAAGTATCAGGGGGCAGAGAACATGGGATCCGCAGCACCCTATTACACAGTATATAACCCAGGAGACAGTGACTTACAGCTGAATACAATAGAGGACAAGTACAGGGCACATAACCATAGCTGCATCAGCAGGGGACACTGACATAAGTATCAGGGGCAGAGAACATGGGATCCGCAGCACCCTATTACAGAGTATATAACCCAGGAGACAGTGACTTACAGCTGTATACAATAGAGGACAAGTACAGGGCACATAACCATAGCTGCATCAGCAGAGGACACTGACATAAGTATCAGGAGGCAGAGAACAGGGGATCCGCAGCACCCTATTACAGAGTATATAACCCAGGAGACAGTGACTTACAGCTGTATACAATAGAGGACAAGTACAGGGCACATAACCATAGCTGCATCAGCAGGGGACACTGACATAAGTATCAGGGGGCAGAGAACATGGGATCCGCAGCACCCTATTACAGAGTATATAACCCAGGAGACAGTGACTTACAGCTGAATACAATAGAGGACAAGTACAGGGCACATAACCATAGCTGCATCAGCAGGGGACACTGACATAAGTATCAGGGGCAGAGAACATGGGATCCGCAGCACCCTATTACAGAGTATATAACCCAGGAGACAGTGACTTACAGCTGTATACAATAGAGGACAAGTACAGGGCACATAACCATAGCTGCATCAGCAGAGGACACTGACATAAGTATCAGGAGGCAGAGAACAGGGGATCCGCAGCACCCTATTACAGAGTATATAACCCAGGAGACAGTGACTTACAGCTGTATACAATAGAGGACAAGTACAGGGCACATAACCATAGCTGCATCAGCAGGGGACACTGACATAAGTATCAGGGGCAGAGAACATGGGATCCGCAGCACCCTATTACAGAGTATATAACCCAGGAGACAGTGACTTACAGCTGTATACAATAGAGGACAAGTACAGGGCACATAACCATAGCTGCATCAGCAGGGGACACTGACATAAGTATCAGGGGGCAGAGAACAAGGGATCCACAGCACCCTATTACACAGTATATAACCCAGGAGTCAGTGACTTACAGCTGAATACAATAGAGGACAAGTACAGGGCACATAACCATAGCTGCATCAGCAGAGGACACTGACATAAGTATCAGGGGGCAGAGAACATGGGATCCGCAGCACCCTATTACAGAGTATATAACCCAGGAGACAGTGACTTACAGCTGTATACAATAGAGGACAAGTACAGGGCACATAACCATAGCTGCATCAGCAGGGGACACTGACATAAGTATCAGGGGGCAGAGAACAAGGGATCCACAGCACCCTATTACACAGTATATAACCCAGGAGTCAGTGACTTACAGCTGAATACAATAGAGGACAAGTACAGGGCACATAACCATAGCTGCATCAGCAGAGGACACTGACATAAGTATCAGGAGGCAGAGAACAAGGGATCCACAGCACCATATTACACAGTATATAACCCAGGAGACAGTGACTTACAGCTGTATACAATAGAGGACAAGTACAGGGCACATAACCATAGCTACATCAGCAGGGGACACTGACATAAGTAAGCCCACTTCTCTTCACATGTCACTCACAGCTCTCCTTTACTCCAACACTCAGTGACCATCTTCATACTCATCTCCATCATTGGCCTCAAGCCTCTAGTTGTATGTTGATTGGGTCCTCACTACTTACATTTAAGCTGTAATGTGTATTGATCTGTGGCGCTCTTTATTTGTACTGTATTTTTGTTATTTATTCAATGTTATGCCAAGTTTTGTCTCCCTGTATTGTTCCCTTGTACGGCGCTGCGAAACACTTGTGGCGCCTTATAAATAAAATTATAATAATAATAATAATAAGTATCAGGGGGCAGAGAACAAGGGATCCGCAGCACCCTATTACATAGTATATAACCCAGGAGACAGTGACTTACAGCTGTATACAATAGAGGACAAGTACAGGGCACATAACCATAGCTGCATCAGCAGGCGGCACTGACATAAGTATCAGGGGGCAGAGAACAAGGGATCCGCAGCACCCTATTACAGAGAATATTACCCAGGAGACAGTGACTTACAGCTGTATACAATAGAGGACTAGTACAGGGCACATAACCATAGCTGCACCAGCAGGCGGCACTGACATAAGTATCAGGGGGCAGAGAACAAGGGATCCGCAGCGCCCTATTACAGAGTATATAACCCAGGAGACAGTGACTTACAGCTGTGTACAATAGAGGACAAGTACAGGGCACATAACCATAGCTGCATCAGCAGAGGACACTGACATAAGTATCAGGGGGCAGAGAACAAGGGATCCACAGCGCCCTATTACACAGTATATAACCCAGGAGACAGTGACTTACAGCTGTACACAATAGAGGACAAGTACAGGGCACATAACCATAGCTGTATCAGCAGGCGGCACTGACATAAGTATCAGGGTGGCAGAGAACAAGGGATCCGCAGTGCCCTATTGCAGAGTATATAACCCAGGAGACAGTGACTTACAGCTGTATACAATAGAGGACTAGTACAGGGCACATAACCATAGCTGCACCAGCAGGCGGCACTGACATAAGTATCAGGGGGCAGAGAACAAGGGATCCGCAGCACCCTATTACAGAGTATATAACCCAGGAGACAGTGACTTACAGCTGTACACAATAGAGGACAAGTACAGGGCACATAACCATAGCTGCATCAGCAGAGGACACTGACATAAGTATCAGGGACAGAGAACAAGGGATCCGCAGCGCCCTATTACAGAGTATATAACCCAGGAGACAGTGACTTACAGCTGTATACAATAGAGGACAAGTACAGGGCACATAACCATAGCTGCATCAGCAGAGGACACTGACATAAGTATCAGGGGGCAGAGAACAAGGGATCCGCAGCGCCCTATTATAGAGTATATAACCCAGGATACAGTGACTTACAGCTGAACACAATAGAGGACAAGTACAGGGCACATAACCATAGCTGCATCAGCAGGGGACACTGACATAAGTATCAGGGGGCAGAGAACAAGGGATCCACAGCACCCTATTACACAGTATATAACCCAGGAGTCAGTGACTTACAGCTGAATACAATAGAGGACAAGTACAGGGGACATAACCATAGCTGCATCAGCAGAGGACACTGACATAAGTATCAGGAGGCAGAGAACAAGGGATCCACAGCACCATATTACACAGTATATAACCCAGGAGACAGTGACTTACAGCTGTACACAATAGAGGACAAGTACAGGGCACATAACCATAGCTGCATCAGCAGGGGACACTGACATAAGTATCAGGGGGCAGAGAACAAGGGATCCACAGCACCCTATTACACAGTATATAACCCAGGTGACAGTGACTTACAGCTGTATACAATAGAGGACAAGTACAGGGCACATAACCATAGCTGCATCAGCAGAGGACACTGACATAAGTATCAGGAGGCAGAGAACAAGGGATCCACAGCACCATATTACACAGTATATAACCCAGGAGACAGTGACTTACAGCTGTACACAATAGAGGACAAGTACAGGGTATATAACCATAGCTGCATCAGCAGGCGGCACTGACATAAGTATTAGGGGACAGAGAACAAGAGATCTGCAGCACCCTATTACATAGTATATAACCCAGGAGACAGTGACTGACAGCTGTATACAATAGAGGACAAGTACAGGGCACATAACCATAGCTGCATCAGCAGGCGGCACTGACATAAGTATCAGGGGACAGAGAACAAGGGATCTGCAGCACCCTATTACATAGTATATAACCCAGGAGACAGTGACTGACAGCTGAATACAATAGAGGACAAGTACAGGGCACATAACCACAGCTGCATCAGCAGAGGACACTGCCATAAGTATCAGGGGGCAGAGAACAAGGGATCCGCAGCCCCCTATTACAGAGTATATAACCCAGGAGACAGTGACTTACAGCTGAATACAATAGAGGACACGTACAGGGCACATAACCATAGCTGCATCAGCAGAGGGCACTGACATAAGTATCAGGGGACAGAGAACAAGGGATACGCAGCCCCCTATTACAGAGTATATAACCCAGGAGACAGTGACTTACAGCTGTATACAATAGAGGACAAGTACAGGGCACATAACCATAGCTGCATCAGCAGGGGGCACTGACATAAGTATCAGGGGGCAGAGAACAAGGGATCCGCAGTGCCCTATTACACAGTATATAACCCAGGAGACAGTGACTGACAGCTGAATACAATAGAGGACAAGTACAGGGCACATAACCATAGCTGCATCAGCAGGGGACACTGACATAAGTATCAGGGGACAGAGAACAAGGATCCGCAGCGTCCTATTATAGAGTATATAACCCAGGATACAGTGACTGACAGCTGAATACAATAAAGGACAAGTACAGGACACATAACTATAGCTGCATCAGCAGAGGACACTGACATAAGTATCAGGGGGACAGAGAACAAGGGATCTGCAGCGCCCTATTACAGAGTATATAACCCAGGAGACAGTGACCGACAGCTGAATACAATAGAGGACAAGTACAGGGCACATAACCGTAGCTGCACCAGCAGAGGACACTGACATAAGTATCAGGGGGCAGAGAACAAGGGATCCGCAGCCCCCTATTAAACAGTATATAACCCAGGAGACAGTGACTTACAGCTGTACACAATAGAGGACAAGTACAGGGCACATAACCATAGCTGCATCAGCAGAGGACACTGACATAAGTATCAGGGGGCAGAGAACAAGGGATCCGCAGCACCCTATTACAGAGTATATAACCCAGGAGACAGTGACTTACAGCTGTATACAATAGAGGACAAGTACAGGGCACATAACCATAGCTGCACCAGCAGAGGACACTGACATAAGTATCAGGGGACAGAGAACAAGGATCCGCAGCGTCCTATTATAGAGTATATAACCCAGGATACAGTGACTTACAGCTGTATACAATAGAGGACAAATACAGGGCACATAACCATAGCTGCACCAGCAGTGAACTGCGGGATTTGGTATGTACGTATGAGAAGGCAGAGGGCCCTGCTCATCACAGCTTACATTGTTGGTTTATTCCCCTTATGATCCCTGCACCTGTGCCTGTCGCTGGCTGCGTGACACACGTTACACAGGATGCACATACAGTATATGATGTCTGAGTTCAGTTGCTCCTTAGTCAGCACTGCCTAGTTCGATGGCCGCCTCTATAAATATCTCCTTCTCCATTTCTGGCAGCTGTATCAGTGGCTGGCGGTGATATCTGCCGCCTGGCACTCTGAGGGCGCTAATTGGAGAACAATAAAAAGAGATGTGAAACTCTAACCCCCCCCACTACCAAGGCGCAGAATAAACAGCTTTCATTGCTGGATATGTCGGTGACGGCGTCCATCTTGTCCCAAAGACTCTGACCCACTGAATTACTTCTGCCGCTGCGGCGGTTTTACAACCATACAGTGTATAGAAGCCCCCCCTTTATTTTATGTACCGTCTTTATTTATCCTATGTAGTCACGCGGCGAGGGGTTAACGTTGCTCCCGGCAGCAGCAGGTTTGCACAGAGCGATGCAAATTGGCCGCCCAGGCCCATCATTTGCCTAATCCTCAGGACTTTGCTGAGTACACTGACAGGAGCGCAGCTGCGAGCAGGCCCTGCGTGTGGGTTTCCCAGCCTGTCAGGGTGGCTACGTCAGCTCACTGGCTGCCTGCCCGATGGGAAGGCTCTGACTAATGAAGGGATATCCCCGCACGCTTCCTCTTTTTTTTTGGTTTTGTGTTTGGCAGGCAGCCAGGACCGCATGTGGGAAGCAGCGCGCAGACAAGAGCCTGACAGGAGATTAGCACCTGGGCAGGCGAGACACCAGTGGGTGCGGGATGCCGCGGGCTGGGCCTGTGCCGTCCTCCAGCACCCATACATTGTACTGTAACAGTAGCGACGTATCTCCCCCCTCCTGGGGTATTATTATCTGTCCCCAAGCCCGGCCGCTGGTGACACACCCCAGCTGTGGGGATTGATTAGTAAAGCCGCACAGTGACAATAAGCACTTGTCTGTATTAATGTGATCCAGATAGGAAACGAGAGTGTCAGTCACAAGAGCTGGTTACGCTACCCCCCCCCCCCCCCCCCACCAAG
The DNA here is from genome assembly GCF_055691185.1 of Crinia signifera. Taxonomy (NCBI): domain Eukaryota; kingdom Metazoa; phylum Chordata; class Amphibia; order Anura; family Myobatrachidae; genus Crinia; species Crinia signifera. Next base: position 475,161,250 of record NC_139217.1, on the reverse strand, counting down.
AGTCCCCCCCACCCACTGAGTACGTGGCGAGGGTGTCACCGAATAATACAGGAGAAACAAAAGCCACAAGATTTGCACAGCGATGATCACTGCGGCTTTAGAGGATGAGCCCCTTCAGTGGGGAGCGCGGGGGTCCGGGACTCGCGTCTGATAACCGCACCCCACTCCGGTTCATTAGGATTAGTGCAGCCCTATACATACAGCTGTATTCTGTGGAAGGGAAGGGGTTAAGCAGCAAGAATGGCAGCGGGTGGGGAGGGGGGTAGCGTGACATCTAATTTAATAGGGAGTGAGTGCAGGGGGGGTGGGAATGCAGTTCATCTGGTTTCTCTATTTAATAGTCTTGTCCTTTATGCTAAGAGGGGAATTATTTATGGTTCAACTGATACTTGTCAGCTACCAGTTAAATTCTTCACATTACGACACCCTGTGCGGGTGGGAGGGGGGCAGCAGATAAACCTGGTGGGATTGTATGGGGAGGGGGGGATGGAATAAGTAACTCTGTGTCTGATTATATTACACTTCATGGCGGCTGGTAATCGGAGAGAACAACTTCCTAACACTAAGCTGGTGCGATGTTCTGTGGGTCCTCGTATATACGTACACAATGTCTATATGTGCCAGTATATGGGAATTAGGGCGAACCGGGTGCGATGTGCTGCGCGTCCTCGTATATACGTACACAATGTCTATATGTGCCAGTATACGGGAATTAGGGCGAACCGGGTGCGATGTGCTGCGGGTCCTCGTATATATGTACACAATGCCTATATGTGTCAGTATCCGGGAATTAGGACGGCCGGGGTGCGATGTGCTGCGGGGTCCCTGTATATACGTACACAATGGCTATATGTGCCGGGACCTGGGAATTATGGCGGCCAGGGTGCGATGTGCTGCGGGATCCTGTATATACGTACACAATGCCTATATGTGCCAGTATACAGGAATTAGGACGGCACAGGTGGGATGTGCTGCGGTCTCCTGTATATATGTACACAATACCTGTATGTGCCAGTATACGGGAATTAGGATGGCCTGGGTGTGATGTGCTGCGGTGTCCCTGTATATACGTACACAATGCCTATATGTGCCAGTATCCGGGAATTAGGGCGGCTCGGGTGCGATGTGCTGCGGAGTCCCTGTATATACGTACACTATGCTTATTTATGCCAGAGTGCGATGTGTTGCGGGTCTCCGTATATACGTACACAATGCCTATATGTGCCAGTATCCGTGAATTAGGACGGCCCAGGTGCAATGTGCTGCGGGTCCCCGTATATACGTACACAATGCCTATATGTGCCAGGATCGGAGAATTAGGGCGGCCTGGGTGCGATGTGCTGCGGTTCCCCGTATATACGTACACAATGCCTATATGTGCCAGTATCCGTGAATTAGGACGGCCCAGGTGCAATGTGCTGCGGTCTCCCGTATATATGTACACAATACCTATATGTGCCAGTATACGGGAAATAGGATGGCCTGGGTGTGATGTGCTGCGGTGTCCCTGTATATACGTACACAATGCCTATATGTGCCAGTATCCGGGAATTAGGGCGGCTCGGGTGCGATGTGCTGCGGAGTCCCTGTATATACGTACACTATGCCTATATGTGCCAGTATCCGTGAATTAGGACGGCCCAGGTGCAATGTGCTGCGGGTCCCCGTATATACGTACACAATGCCTATATGTGCCAGTATCCGGGAATTAGGACGGCCCAGGTGCAATGTGCTGCGGGTCCCCGTATATACGTACACAATGCCTATATGTGCCAGTATCCGGGAATTAGGACGGCCGGGGTGCGATGTGCTGCGGGGTCCCTGTATATACGTACACAATGGCTATATGTGCCGGGACCTGGGAATTATGGCGGCAGGTTGCGATGTGCTGCGGGATCCTGTATATACGTACACAATGCCTATATGTGCCAGTATCCGTGAATTAGGACGGCCCAGGTGCAATGTGCTGCGGGTCCCCGTATATACGTACACAATGCCTATATGTGCCAGGATCGGAGAATTAGGGCGGCCTGGGTGCGATGTGCTGCGGTTCCCCGTATATACGTACACAATGCCTATATGCGCCAGTATACGGGAATTAGGGCGGCTCGGGTGCGATGTGCTGCGGAGTCCCTGTATGTACGTACACTATGCTTATATATGCCAGAGTGCGATGTGCTACGGGTCTCCGTATATACGTACACAATGCCTATATGTGCCAGGATCGGAGAATTAGGGCGGCCTGGGTGCGATGTGCTGCGGTTCCCCGTATATACGTACACAATGCTTATATATGCATCCATCCCCATTTCATCAGCTCAGCGGTTAGTTTGTGTTTGCTAAATCTGCATTATGACATTTCTGCCAGGTTCCTTATTTGGGCAAATGCTGATATTGTGATGTTCCTGCAAATGGCTGAAGCAATGAGACTCCGCTCACGTTACATAAGATTCGGGAAAATGACAAAAGTGACCATAACGAGACGGCGTCTAGGTGATACAAGAGGAAGTGCGTGCGATGTAACCTGCACACACAGACCGGGCCCGGGATCCGCGGTACAGCCTCTGTAGTCTGGGGTAACGCAGCATGGATCGCTAGGTGCGTGCGATGTAACCTGCACACACAGACCGGGCCCGGGATCTGCGGTACAGCCTCTATAGTCTGGGGTAACGCAGCATGGATCGCTAGGTGCGTGCGATGTAACCTGCACACACAGACCGGGCCCGGGATCCGCGGTACAGCCTCTATAGTCTGGGGTAACGCAGCATGGATCGCTAGGTGCGTGCGATGTAACCTGCACACACAGACCGGGCCCCGGATCTGCGGTACAGCCTCTGTAGTCTGGGGTAACGCAGCATGGATCGCTAGGTGCGTGCGATGTAACCTGCACACACAGCCCGGGCCCGGGATCCGCGGTACAGCCTCTATAGTCTGGGGTAACGCAGCATGGATCGCTAGGTGCGTGCGATGTAACCTACACACACAGACCAGGCCCGGGATCTGCGGTACAGCCTCTATAGTCTGGGGTAACGCAGCATGGATCGCTAGGTGCGTGCGATGTAACCTGCACACACAGACCGGGCCCGGGATCCGCGGTACAGCCTCTATAGTCTGGGGTAACGCAGCATGGATCGCTAGGTGCGTGCGATGTAACCTGCACACACAGACCGGGCCCGGGATCTGCGGTACAGCCTCTATAGTCTGGGGTAACGCAGCATGGATCGCTAGGTGCGTGCGATGTAACCTGCACACACAGACCGGGCCCGGGATCCGCGGTACAGCCTCTATAGTCTGGGGTAACGCAGCATGGATCGCTAGGTGCGTGCGATGTAACCTGCACACACAGACCGGGCCCGGGATCCGCGGTACAGCCTCTATAGTCTGGGGTAACGCAGCATGGATCGCTAGGTGCGTGCGATGTAACCTGCACACACAGACCGGGCCCGGGATCCGCGGTACAGCCTCTATAGTCTGGGGTAACGCAGCATGCATCGCTAGGTGCGTGCGATGTAACCTGCACACACAGACCGGGCCCGGGATCCGCGGTACAGCCTCTATAGTCTGGGGTAACGCAGCATGGATCGCTAGGTGCGTGCGATGTAACCTACACACACAGACCAGGCCCGGGATCTGCGGTACAGCCTCTATAGTCTGGGGTAACGCAGCATGGATCGCTAGGTGCGTGCGATGTAACCTGCACACACAGACCGGGCCCGGGATCCGCGGTACAGCCTCTATAGTCTGGGGTAACGCAGCATGGATCGCTAGGTGCGTGCGATGTAACCTGCACACACAGACCGGGCCCGGGATCCGCGGTACAGCCTCTATAGTCTGGGGTAACGCAGCATGGATCGCTAGGTGCGTGCGATGTAACCTGCACACACAGACCGGGCCCAGGATCCGCGGTACAGCCTCTATAGTCTGGGGTAACGCAGCATGGATCGCTAGGTGCGTGCGATGTAACCTGCACACACAGACCGGGCCCAGGATCCGCGGTACAGCCTCTATAGTCTGGGGTAACGCAGCATGGATCGCTAGGTGCGTGCGATGTAACCTGCACACACAGCCCGGGCCCGGGATCCGCGGTACAGCCTCTATAGTCTGGGGTAACGCAGCATGGATCGCTAGGTGCGTGCGATGTAACCTGCACACACAGACCGGGCCCGGGATCCGCGGTACAGCCTCTATAGTCTGGGGTAACGCAGCATGGATCGCTAGGTGCGTGCGATGTAACCTGCACGCACAGACCGGGCCCGGGATCCGCGGTACAGCCTCTGTAGTCTGGGGTAACGCAGCATGGATCGCTAGGTGTGTGCGATGTAACCTGCACACACAGACCGGGCCCGGGATCCGCGGTACAGCCTCTATAGTCTGGGGTAACGCAGCATGGATCGCTAGGTGCGTGCGATGTAACCTGCACACACAGACCGGGCCCGGGATCTGCGGTACAGCCTCTATAGTCTGGGGTAACGCAGCATGGATCGCTAGGTGCGTGCGATGTAACCTGCACACACAGACCGGGCCTGGGATCCGCGGTACAGCCTCTGTAGTCTGGGGTAACGCAGCATGGATCACTAGGTGCGTGCGATGTAACCTGCACACACAGACCGGGCCCGGGATCCGCGGTACAGCCTCTATAGTCTGGGGTAACGCAGCATGGATCGCTAGGTGCGTGCGATGTAACCTGCACACACAGACCAGGCCCGGGATCCGCAGTACAGCCTCTGTAGTCTGGGGTAACGCAGCATGGATCACTAGGTGCGTGCGATGTAACCTGCACACACAGACCAGGCCCGGGATCCGCGGTACAGCCTCTATAGTCTGGGGTAACGCAGCATGGATCGCTAGGTGCGTGCGATGTAACCTGCACACACAGACCGGGCCCGGGATCTGCGGTACAGCCTCTATAGTCTGGGGTAACGCAGCATGGATCGCTAGGTGCGTGCGATGTAACCTGCACACACAGACCGGGCCTGGGATCCGCGGTACAGCCTCTATAGTCTGGGGTAACGCATTGCATCGCTAGGGGGATGCCGTTACAATCCCGGCGGTCGGGATCCCGGCGTTCAGAATCCCGACGCCGGAATCCCGACCGCCGAAATACCGACATATTCTCCCTCCGTGGGTGTCCACGACACCCCTGGAGGGAGAATAAATTAGTGTGCCGAGCGTAGCGAGGCACCGGGCCCGCTGCGTGGCGAGCGCAGCGAGCCCGCAAGGGGGGGCGATCCACGTCCCCCCCTTGTCGTCATTTCGGCTGTAGGGATTCCGGCGTCGGGATTCTGAACGCCGGGATCCCGAACGCCGGGATTCAATACTGAATCCTCGCTAGGTGCGAGCGATGTAACCTGCACACACAGACCGGGCCCGGGATCCGCGGTACAGCCTCTGTAGTCTGGGGTAATGCAGCATGGATCGCTAGGTGCGTGCGATGTAACCTGCACACACAGACCGGGCCCGGGATCCGCGGTACAGCCTCTATGGTCTGGGGTAACGCAGCATGGATGGCTAGGTGCGTGCGATGTAACCTGCACACACAGACCGGGCCCGGGATCCGCGGTACAGCCTCTGTAGTCTGGGGTAACGCAGCATGGATCGCTAGGTAGAGAAAACGCAGATAGAAACAATAACACCCACCATCTGCGCCAGTCTAGGGCACCAGTTATTCCGCTCAGTAACCAAGCTAGAAGTGGGCATCGGCGACATCGGAGACTCACCCGAAAAACGCCATGTTTCCCAAGCACACCAACAAAACACCGGCTTCCTGTCAATCACTCTGTGACTGCTCTACGTACGGTTTTATTCGCTAATTTCTGCCATGCGCGAGCATAATGGGAACACTCTGCGTGCGCAGTCATTCTAAGCCGCAATCACTCTAAATAGCAATTTATGCTGAATTAGGCCCATTAACCACTAAAACTGCGTGATGTAATACATGGAAATCTAGGCGCCAACACGGAGAGTTTGTCAGATGCACAATACAGAACCATAAGTAAGGTTACGGTACGGTGTTCCGGCACTTAGTACGGCCGCGTTCGAGTACTTCCCAGGTGCGTGTGAAAGTGCAAGGACTGGGGCTATTCAATCCCGGGATGATTTTTTGTGTAGAACAAAAATCCAGCATCAGCAAAGAAACGTATAAATCATTGCCGCAAATTCACATGGTTTTGGCGGATTCCCCGCCATTTGAAATGGAATGGGCAAAAAAAAATGAGTCCGAGATTGAATATGCCCACTCAGCATCTGCAGGTGCAGCAATTCCCTGGCCCACCAGCTCTGAATCACCCTCCCCCGAAGCACCGATGGGAACCACACCCGTTCCTGAATCACCCCCATAATTAGCAAACCATCTGCAAGCATATGTCTATGTACAGTATGTTCTGCATATGAAGTGCTGAGCGAATCTTTAGCGCCATCTTTCCCAGTATACGCACGCGCGGCGGTGCAGCATTAATCACTACAGCAGCCATAGAACGTTACCATATAACAAACCACCTACTACTTTCTCGTATTCACAGATGGTCTTATAATCCGGCCCAAATCGGGGATGGGTGGTTTACGGGCAGCGTTTGTCGCCTGCGCGCAGCCGTGTGAACGAGCCCCATCACAGTGTAAAACTGTTGTTTCATAGCTAATTGTTCAGGAAGCAAATAAGCCGGATTTACGGCCTGACGCAGTAAAACCAGGGCTGAGCGATGCCATTTGTTCTTTCGGGGGTAGGGCGGAGTGTAAGAGCTGTCAGCTGGACGGGGGCCCTGTTATTGGTAAATGGCAGCCATTAATAGAGATCTTCCGGCACATGTCCGTATCAATCACACAGCCCCAGGCAGCCTAAATAGGGCAGATCAGCCCATGTCACTGAGGCTGGTGACAATAATAAGCCGCGCACAGTGATAAAGTGCTGACAGTGCGCAGATGGGAATTTATAGGAGCACAGAGTTCCATCCCAGCATCCTTTGCAGTAGACTTCTGGTGCGGGAAGGCCAGGTGATATCAGCGGTGATATATACATACAGGGTATAGCGTATGTGTACGGTCCCCTCCCCCCGGCCTCACTATCCTGGTGACATCCTCACAGACACTGACCACAGACCACCATTCCTCTACAGGCGGGTCTTGTACTGATTGGCATCTCATGGGGGGAAGCGCCCAATGGTCCTCCATGCCCCACGGCCGTCTCCCCCAAAGCAAATCCAATACTGGCAGTAGCCATTTGTAGAGCACAAGCCATAGCGTGACAGAACATCTGTAATCACTACAGCAGCCGTCCCTGGCAATGCCCACTTCACAAGTCATACAGTGACGAAACATCCGTCATCACTACAGCAGCCGTCCCTGGCACTGCCCGCTGCACAAGCCATACAGTGCCGGAACATCCACAATCACTACAGCAGCCGTCCCTGGCACTGCCCGCTGCACAGGTCATACAGTGACGGAACATCTGTAATCACTACAGCAGCCGTCCCTGGCACTGACCACTTCACAAGTCATACAGTGACAAAACATCCATCATCACTACAGCAGCCGTCCCTGGCACTGCCCGCTGCACAAGCCATACAGTGCCGGAACATCCACAATCACTACAGCAGCCGTCCCTGGCACTGCCCGCTGCACAGGTCATACAGTGACGGAACATCTGTAATGACTACAGCAGCCGTCCCTGGCACTGCCCACGTCATACAGTGACAGAACATCTGCAATCACTACAGCAGCCGTCCCTGGCACTGCCCGCTGCACAGGTCATACAGTGACGGAACATCCGTAATCACTACACCAGCCATCCGTGGCACTGCCCACGTCATACAGTGACAGAACATCTGCAATCACTACAGCAGCCGTCCCTGGCACTGCCCGCTGCACAGGTCATACAGTGACGGAACATCCGTAATCACTACAGCAGCCGTCCCTGGCACTGCCCACTCCACAAGTCATACAGTGACGAAACATCCGTCATCACTACAGCAGCCGTCCCTGGCACTGCCCGCTGCACAAGCCATACAGTGCCGGAACATCCGTCATCACTACAGCAGCCGTCCCTGGCACTGCCAGCTGACAGGTCATACAGTGACGGAACATCTGTAATCACTACACCAGCCGTCCCTGGCACTGCCCGCTGCACAAGTCATACAGTGACGAAACATCCGTCATCACTACAGCAGCCGTCCCTGGCACTGCCCGCTGCACAGGTCATACAGTGACGGAACATCCGTAATCACTACAGCAGCCGTCCCTGGCACTGCCCACGTCATACAGTGACAGAACATCTGCAATCACTACAGCAGCCGTCCCTGGCACTGCCCACTGCACAGGTCATACAGTGATGGAACATCCGCAATCACTACAGCAGCCGACCCTGGCACTGCCTGCTGCACAGGTCATACAGTGACGAAACATCCGTAATCACTACAGCAGCAATCCCTGGCACTGCCCGCTGCACAGGTCATACAGTGACGGAACATCCATAATCACTACAGCAGCCGTCCCTGGCACTGCCAGCTGCACAGGTCATACAGTGACGGAACATCCGCAATCACTACAGCAGCCGTCCCTGGCACTGCCAGCTGCACAGGTCATACAGTGACGGAACATCCGTAATAACTACAGCAGCCGTCCCTGGCACTGCCCGCTGCACAAGCCATACAGTGCCGGACCATCCACAATCACTACAGCAGCCATCCCTGGCACTGCCCGCTGCACAGGTCATACAGTGACGGAACATCCGTAATCACTACAGCAGCCGTCCCTGGCACTGCCCAGGTCATACAGTGACGGAACATCCGTAATCACTACAGCAGCCGTCCCTGGCACTGCCCACTGCACAGGTCATACAGTGACAGAACATCTGCAATCACTACAGCAGCCGTCCCTGGCACTGCCCACTGCACAGGTCATACAGTGATGGAACATCCGCAATCACTACAGCAGCCGACCCTGGCACTGCCTGCTGCACAGGTCATACAGTGACGAAACATCCGTAATCACTACAGCAGCCGTCCCTGGCACTGCCCGCTGCACAGGTAATACAGTGACGGAACATCCATAATCACTACAGCAGCCCTCCCTGGCACTGCCTGCTGCACAGGTCATACAGTGACGGAACATCCGCAATCACTACAGCAGCCGTCCCTGGCACTGCCAGCTGCACAGGTCATACAGTGACGGAACATCCGTAATAACTACAGCAGCCGTCCCTGGCACTGCCCGCTGCACAGGTCATACAGTGACGGAACATCCGCAATCACTACAGCAGCCGTTCCTGGCACTGCCCGCTGCACAGGTCATACAGTGACGGAACATCCGCAATCACTACAGCAGCCGTTCCTGGCACTGCCCGCTGCACAGGTCATACAGTGACGGAACGTCCGCAATCACTACAGCAGCCGTCCCTGGCACTGCCCGCTGCACAGGTCGAAAAAGTGACGGAACATCCATAATCACTACAGCAGCCGTCCCTGGCACTGCCCGCTGCACAGGTCGAAAAAGTGACGGAACATCCATAATCACTACAGCAGCCGTCCCTGGCACTGCCAGCTGCACAGGTCATACAGTGACGGAACATCCGCAATCACTACAGCAGCCGACCCTGGCACTGCCCGCTGCACAGGTAATACAGTGATGGAACATCCATAATCACTACAGCAGCCGTCCCTGGCACTGCCCGCCGCACAGGTCATACAGTGACGGAACATCCGCAATCCCTACGGCAGCTGTCCCTGGCACTGCCCGCTGAACAAGTCATACAGTGACGGAACATCCGCAATCCCTACAGCAGCCGTCCCTGGCACTGCCTGCAGCGTATTTACAGACGTGATGGTGATAAAGGTGCCCAGAATTACATGGCTGACACTGTTCTTGTGCGAAACTCGATGGTGAGGCCTTCGGGTGGGTACGCTCCATATAATGCAGACATGTCTGGACTGTTTTTGGGATGGTTCGCGGTGGTAGAATGATACCACATGCATCCGCTGCGAGACAGAAGATGGCGGCCGTCCCTGGCACTGCCCGCTGCACAGGTCATACAGTGACGGAACATCTGTAATCACTACAGCAGCCGTCCCTGGCACTGACCACTTCACAAGTCATACAGTGACAAAACATCCATCATCACTACAGCAGCCGTCCCTGGCACTGCCCGCTGCACAAGCCATACAGTGCCGGAACATCCACAATCACTACAGCAGCCGTCCCTGGCACTGCCCGCTGCACAGGTCATACAGTGACGGAACATCTGTAATGACTACAGCAGCCGTCCCTGGCACTGCCCACGTCATACAGTGACAGAACATCTGCAATCACTACAGCAGCCGTCCCTGGCACTGCCCGCTGCACAGGTCATACAGTGACGGAACATCCGTAATCACTACACCAGCCATCCGTGGCACTGCCCACGTCATACAGTGACAGAACATCTGCAATCACTACAGCAGCCGTCCCTGGCACTGCCCGCTGCACAGGTCATACAGTGACGGAACATCCGTAATCACTACAGCAGCCGTCCCTGGCACTGCCCACTCCACAAGTCATACAGTGACGAAACATCCGTCATCACTACAGCAGCCGTCCCTGGCACTGCCCGCTGCACAAGCCATACAGTGCCGGAACATCCGTCATCACTACAGCAGCCGTCCCTGGCACTGCCAGCTGACAGGTCATACAGTGACGGAACATCTGTAATCACTACACCAGCCGTCCCTGGCACTGCCCGCTGCACAAGTCATACAGTGACGAAACATCCGTCATCACTACAGCAGCCGTCCCTGGCACTGCCCGCTGCACAGGTCATACAGTGACGGAACATCCGTAATCACTACAGCAGCCGTCCCTGGCACTGCCCACGTCATACAGTGACAGAACATCTGCAATCACTACAGCAGCCGTCCCTGGCACTGCCCACTGCACAGGTCATACAGTGATGGAACATCCGCAATCACTACAGCAGCCGACCCTGGCACTGCCTGCTGCACAGGTCATACAGTGACGAAACATCCGTAATCACTACAGCAGCAATCCCTGGCACTGCCCGCTGCACAGGTCATACAGTGACGGAACATCCATAATCACTACAGCAGCCGTCCCTGGCACTGCCAGCTGCACAGGTCATACAGTGACGGAACATCCGCAATCACTACAGCAGCCGTCCCTGGCACTGCCAGCTGCACAAGCCATACAGTGCCGGACCATCCACAATCACTACAGCAGCCATCCCTGGCACTGCCCGCTGCACAGGTCATACAGTGACGGAACATCCGTAATCACTACAGCAGCCGTCCCTGGCACTGCCCGCTGCACAAGCCATACAGTGCCGGACCATCCACAATCACTACAGCAGCCATCCCTGGCACTGCCCGCTGCACAGGTCATACAGTGACGGAACATCCGTAATCACTACAGCAGCCGTCCCTGGCACTGCCCAGGTCATACAGTGACGGAACATCCGTAATCACTACAGCAGCCGTCCCTGGCACTGCCCACTGCACAGGTCATACAGTGACAGAACATCTGCAATCACTACAGCAGCCGTCCCTAGCACTGCCCACTGCACAGGTCATACAGTGATGGAACATCCGCAATCACTACAGCAGCCGACCCTGGCACTGCCTGCTGCACAGGTCATACAGTGACGAAACATCCGTAATCACTACAGCAGCCGTCCCTGGCACTGCCCGCTGCACAGGTAATACAGTGACGGAACATCCATAATCACTACAGCAGCCCTCCCTGGCACTGCCTGCTGCACAGGTCATACAGTGACGGAACATCCGCAATCACTACAGCAGCCGTCCCTGGCACTGCCAGCTGCACAGGTCATACAGTGACGGAACATCCGTAATAACTACAGCAGCCGTCCCTGGCACTGCCCGCTGCACAGGTCATACAGTGACGGAACGTCCGCAATCACTACAGCAGCCGTTCCTGGCACTGCCCGCTGCACAGGTCATACAGTGACGGAACATCCGCAATCACTACAGCAGCCGTTCCTGGCACTGCCCGCTGCACAGGTCATACAGTGACGGAACGTCCGCAATCACTACAGCAGCCGTCCCTGGCACTGCCCGCTGCACAGGTCGAAAAAGTGACGGAACATCCATAATCACTACAGCAGCCGTCCCTGGCACTGCCCGCTGCACAGGTCGAAAAAGTGACGGAACATCCATAATCACTACAGCAGCCGTCCCTGGCACTGCCAGCTGCACAGGTCATACAGTGACGGAACATCCGCAATCACTACAGCAGCCGACCCTGGCACTGCCCGCTGCACAGGTAATACAGTGATGGAACATCCATAATCACTACAGCAGCCGTCCCTGGCACTGCCCGCCGCACAGGTCATACAGTGACGGAACATCCGCAATCCCTACGGCAGCTGTCCCTGGCACTGCCCGCTGAACAAGTCATACAGTGACGGAACATCCGCAATCCCTACAGCAGCCGTCCCTGGCACTGCCTGCAGCGTATTTACAGACGTGATGGTGATAAAGGTGCCCAGAATTACATGGCTGACACTGTTCTTGTGCGAAACTCGATGGTGAGGCCTTCGGGTGGGTACGCTCCATATAATGCAGACATGTCTGGACTGTTTTTGGGATGGTTCGCGGTGGTAGAATGATACCACATGCATCCGCTGCGAGACAGAAGATGGCGGCCCAACGCTTGTCCGCCCGGCTGCGCAGGCAGGGGACTACCATAGAAACGCAGCATTTCTGCAAAAGATTGCAAATATTTTGCAATTGCATAGCGGGTAGGAGCAGTGCATGCTGGGAGAAAGCAGTTGTAGTTGCACTTTATAGGCCCCAAGTGCGCCGCACCATTACACTATGTGCGGTATGTACGCCTAGAAGTGTCGCTATGTACCGCTATGCTGTCACAGAAAGGAACGTGACAAATGCAGGAACATGTCCCCGGGCTACGCCGACATTGGCGCGCCATCGCTGGGGCCCCTGACAGTTTCCCGGCACTCGGCCCCAGAAGCGGGGACACGAAACCTCTGCAGACACGAATACTCGGCATTCTTTGTTTTCTGTCTCTGTGAACAGGTTTTGTAAACACTGGTTTTCTACGCCCCTAACAATGACCTCCGGCGACCTTTAGGCATTAGACAAATGCCACCCGTATTGCAAGCATTAACCCTTCTGCAACACCACACATAGGAGAGTAATACCAGTCACTGGCAATAAGCAACGTATAACCCTCGTGATCAGACGCCGCGACACAGTTCCCGGAAGTTTCCCTCACTCACAGTGTTCCGCCGTCTGCCTGTTCTAAAGTAACAACCTTGTGTCGGAATTCACTTGTTTTTATCGCAGCTATTAGCTGTGGGCGCCTGATGGAGCAATTCAATAATTGCTCGGTCTGGGTGCGAATAGCTGCAGCTGCGCACACTTCACCCCGGAGATGGCGAGCTGTTTAGGAGCACAAACTGCACTTTTTACGGTGGCACCCATCAGTCGAGTTTTTCCACTTTACGCAGACTCAATAATCGATAATTCAAGGGTGCATGAAACAATTGAATTGCAACATTGGGCGCTCATTAATAATCGCGACGTACAAATCAATTGAGACAAAGGGCCACTGCCCCATGTCTGCTAAGGGATACGTTCTACTGGGCGCTGCGCCATATCAATACAGGATAATAATAACTATAGTAAATACGTCCCCTAATCTGGATCTGGTGTTGGAGCGGCTGGGACTGATGTGACCAGGTCTAACATAACAATGCCACACACCTGGAATAACAGCACAATACCCCAGACCGCCATTCGCAGGCAGACGCCGGGAGACTAGTCCTACCTCTATTATCTATTATTGCGGAAGGACACAATGCGCTCAACAGGGAATTTCATGTCACTTTAATAGCACAATTTCCAGTCTAACCACCTCCGCAGGGTGACCTTGTACCGTCCCCAGATCTCTAACCTGCTCTACCTGAAAGGTGGATAAAGATGATTATACGGTCATGCAAGAGACAGCTGATGTCTCTCAGAGACAGCCATCGCTGCACCCAGAAATATCTGACCCCTGGGGTAATTAAACGGTCATACAGGAGACTGCGGACATCTCTCAGAGACAGCCGTCGCTGCACCCTGCAATATCTGACCCCTGGGGTAATTATACGGTCATGCAGGAGACAGCGGACATCTCTCAGAGACAGCCGTCGCTGCACCCTGCAATATCTGACCCCTGGGGTAATTATACGGTCATACAGGAGACTGCGGACATCTCTCAGAGACAGCCGTCGCTGCACCCTGCAATATCTGACCCCTGGGGTAATTATACGGTCATGCAGGAGACAGCGGACATCTCTCAGAGACAGCCGTCGCTGCACCCTGCAATATCTGACACCTGGGGTAATTATATGGTCATGCAAGAGACAGCTGATGTCTCTCAGAGGAAGCCATCGCTGCACCCAGCAATATCTGACACCTGGGGTAATTATATGGTCATACAGGAGACTGCGGACATCTCTCAGAGACAGCCATCGCTGCACCCAGAAATATCTGACCCCTGGGGTAATTATATGGTCATGCAAGAGACAGCTGATGTCTCTCAGAGACAGCCATCGCTGCACCCAGAAATATCTGACACCTGGGGTAATTATATGGGTATACAGGAGACTGCGGACATCTCTCAGAGACCGCCGTCGCTGCACCCAGCAATATCTGACCCCTGGGGTAATTATATGGGTATACAGGAGACTGCGGACATCTCTCAGAGACAGCCGTCGCTGCACCCAGCAATATCTGACCCCTGGGGTAATTATACGGTCATACAGGAAACTGCGGACATCTCTCAGAGACAGCCATCGCTGCACCCCGCAATATCTGACACCTGGGGTAATTATCGGCTCAGTAATATTTTGCCTCTGTATTTAATGATGACAAAGCGGTGCTGCACACAAGTGGTTAATCCCCCCTACGCCCCCAGAGATCCTCTGCCCATATCAGTTTGCTGATCTGATGTTTGCACAGCGCTGTTTGGGATAAAGCAGGTAAACGTGTCGGTCAGATTGCAATCAGCAGCCCTGGGAGACAATACCCGTCCTTCCGTTCACCCTGCTCCTCCTCAGCGAGATCCTAATGCGCTCCACTTACTCATCAGACATGGGGACCACAATGTGCACCTCTTCTGCCGTCATACACAACCCTCCCGCCGCTGGTATTACCATGTGATGGTCCCAATTATCGATAGACTGCGCATGCACTACACCTGCTACAGAAGAAAGACTGTTACTTCTATCCTGTCTGGCATCACAGCTTATCTGGTGAATAACAGGATCAGATACAGGAGGAAGGTGATACAATCAGGCATCGCTCAGCACAGACACCTCACAATCAGGCATCGCTCAGCACAGACACCTCGCAATCAGGCATCGCACAGCACAGACACCTCACAATCAGGCATCGCTCAGCACAGACACCTCGCAATCAGGCATCGCTCAGCACAGACACCTCACAATCAGGCATCGCTCAGCACAGACACCTCACAATCAGGCATCGCTCAGCACAGACACCTCGCAATCAGGCATCGCTCAGCACAGACACCTCGCAATCAGGCATCGCTCAGCACAGACACCTCGCAATCAGGCATCGCTCAGCACAGACACCTCGCAATCAGGCATCGCTCAGCACAGACACCTCGCAATCAGGCATCGCACAGCACAGACACCTCACAATCAGGCATCGCTCAGCACAGACACCTCACAATCAGGCATCGCACAGCACAGACACCTCACAATCAGGCATCGCTCAGCACAGACACCTCATAATCAGGCATCACACAGCACAGACGCCTCGCAATCAGGCATCGCTCAGCACAGACGCCTCACAATCAGGCATCGCTCAGCACAGACACCTCACAATCAGGCATCGCTCAGCACAGACACCTCGCAATCAGGCATCGCTCAGCACAGACACCTCACAATCAGGCATCGCTCAGCACAGACACCTCACAATCAGGCATCGCTCAGCACAGACACCTCGCAATCAGGCATCGCTCAGCACAGACACCTCGCAATCAGGCATCGCACAGCACAGACACCTCGCAATCAGGCATCGCACAGCACAGACACCTCGCAATCAGGCATCGCACAGCACAGACACCTCGCAATCAGGCATCGCACAGCACAGACACCTCACAATCAGGCATCGCTCAGCACAGACACCTCACAATCAGGCATCGCTCAGCACAGACACCTCACAATCAGGCATCGCTCAGCACAGACACCTCATAATCAGGCATCGCTCAGCACAGACACCTCACAATCAGGCATCGCACAGCACAGACACCTCACAATCAGGCATCGCTCAGCACAGACACCTCGCAATCAGGCATCGCTCAGCACAGACACCTCACAATCAGGCATCGCTCAGCACAGACACCTCACAATCAGGCATCGCTCAGCACAGACACCTCACAATCAGACATCGCTCAGCACAGACACCTCACAATCAGGCATCGCTCAGCACAGACACCTCACAATCAGGCATCGCTCAGACCAGACACCTCACAATCAGACATCGCTCAGACCAGACACCTCACAATCAGACATCGCTCAGCACAGACACCTCACAATCAGGCATCGCTCAGCACAGACACCTCACAATCAGGCATCGCTCAGCACAGACACCTCACAATCAGGCATCGCTCAGCACAGACACCTCACAATCAGGCATTGCTCAGCACAGACACCAGTGGCACATTCCTCCTGACATTGGTACCGCGCCCATAGGACCCTGCATCGCCAAGTGTGTACAATCCTGCCGTATGCGGGCGACGGCAGCGTGTCTAACATGCCACGCTGAGCTCGACAGTCCGGCATCGCTAAATGGCGCCTGTGCACAAATTGGGCATACACATTAGATAATGACCTATCGTGCCGACACCAGAGTACAGTGTACCCTTCCCTAAGTACGGACCAATCCCCCTCCCCCCACATCAACCTGACCGCGCATGTGGGCCACCAGCCGTGTACAGTATCTATTAGAGAACACTTGTGGTGGCCCTGTATACCCCATCCATCAGATGGGCGACACCCCTACTTGTCCTCTGTACGAGGTCTGATCACCCCATTATTACAATGATCATAAAACACCATCATTCACAAAACTGGAGACTGCAGGGTTAATTACTAAGATGGGACGTTGCTCTTAGCAACCAATCTACTACTTATTTATTTAGCACCTTCTAGAAGATAATCAATATAATCTGATTGGTTGTACTCATATCTTAGTACATAAACCTCTGCGACTCCAGATCCAAAACCCATAAAGGTTGTGGAGCAAACGGGAGCATATTCATCAGTGCAGAGCTATGCATCGATGGTCGGCAGAGCTATCCATCGATGGTCGGCAGAGCTATCCATCGATGGTCGGCAGAGCTATCCATCGATGGTCGGCAGAGCTATCCATCGATGGTCAGCAGTATAACATTAGTAGGTATCTGTATGGAAGACCCCATTGTACAAGCCTCTATAGCAGACATGAATGTACTGTAGCTGGGTCTTACTGTCTCCAAACCGACCCAAGTCCACCACAATGTCATCAAACATCTAACATAAGGAGAAGGGGCTCACCTGCTTAAACTGCTCCTCATAGGTCCACTCGTGATGTCCCGACTGTCCATTAGGAGATAAAGTATGCGAGTGAGAGCTAGTGTTGGGTAACTGGGGCTGACCAATCCTCGACACCCCCTTGCTAGGCGAATCAGGATGTTGCATGTTCGAAGACATCTCCAAGTCATCTTCATCCTCCTCCACACCATCCTCATCGTCCATATCTTCATCATCAAAGTCCGTGTCCTCCCCCTCGCTCTTCTGCTTGGGTTCTTCATCTTCGACTTTGCGCAGCGGCGTGCCAGCGAATATCAGGGCAGGCCGGCTGGGGGGCAGGGCCGAACTTGTTGTGGTAGCACTGGTGGTGTTTGAATTGGGAGGGGAAGTCACTGCTGCCGCCGCCCTCACGGCGGCTTGGTAATGGCGGATGGCAAGCGCCTGCTGCTGTATCCGCGATTCCACCAAACAGCGCAGCTCTCTGTCCTTCTCCTGCCTCAACTTTTCCTCCAGAGCCAAACGAGCGGCTTGCTGGCGCTGCAGATTCTCCATCACGGCCTCCAGCCTCATTCCGCCACCTGCAGAAACAGTCTGAATGGGCTGGGGGGGCGGGACACAGGGAAAGGCGAGTTGTGGTGAGTGGACGTGGACACCAGGAGGGAGGGAAGAGAGGTGGAAGTGGAAAAAGCCGTTTGCTGGAACCCAAACAGAAGGAAAAGGAAAGGGAGATCGGGAAGAATGGGACAGAAGCCGCAAGTCAGGTGGAGTTGGGGAGCAGATTGTGGAAAAGGAACAAGAATAAGGGACAAAGAATTGGGAGGAAGGTGCAAAATGATTAAGGGGAAAAGACAGATGGGGACGAACAAGCAAAATGGATTCATGCAGAAAGGGAAATATTGTAGGATGCAGCGCCAGGAAGAGGAGGACGATTCAGCATTTGTGAGGACAGCGATGGGGACAAGACGACATATAGGGTAAATAATGCGGCCGGCAGGCGGCAAAAGTGATTAGGCATCAGAAAAATAGAGAAACAATAAATAGATAATGACATATAAATAATAAAAGAGAAAGAAAAAAAAAGGAGGAAATGTTCAAGAAAAGGGGAAGTGGAGAGAGAAATGAAGGAAGAACGGGAAGTGGGGCGAGGAGGGGGGTGGTAGGAGAGGAGGACATCGGGAGGGGGGGAGGAGAAGGAGAATTATTACCCACACATTACAAGAAATGCACAGAATGTCTATTAATAATAATAATAACAATAATCATTTGTACAACGCGTTTCGCCACTAGGACAGTTTACATTTGGGGGTAACAGTGAAGGTAAAGGAACACACTTGGGCACACACAGGCAACCATTCATCTGATGTCTACACAGTACAGCAGCAGAGGCTCCTGCCCAACATCTGCACTGATGCAGGCCGATACCATTGGGAGGTATGGGATCCCTCATTGGTGTAAACGGGTACTGGGTTCCATGACCCGGGTTACCCGTCTACACTGCCCCCCCCTGGACTCACCCATGTTCAACCCGATACGTTTCCCGGTTGAATTTTCAGGACCTGGGTTATTTTTGTTTTAGCCCATTATGTATTATTTATTTACTTGCAGTTTGTTATTTATCGCAGCATATTCACACCATTTACACCAAGCCCCGACCCGGGCTATTGCTTTGGTGTAAAAGGGGTATTATCAGTGTGTGTGTATATATATATATATATACATACACACACACACACACACACTCAGTCCCTCCCACACTCCCTACACCGCTGTCTCTCATTTATCACAATGGGAATCTGCTCATCGATTGGAAAATTAGGATGTAAAATGAAACGGCCGCTACTGATATAATTATTATCGTGATTTATGGGGAGGAAACGTCTCATTTTCTGGACAATGTAATCAACAAATTGAATGATCAGATGAGAAGGGGGGGGGGGGGGGGGGTGTCTCTTCCTCTTACAGGCTGCGGGGGGGAATGGGGGGGGGGGGGGGGTCAGATCTCCCCCTCACTGCACAGCAAGTCCCCACTGCACTCACTACTGGGGGAGCGCACACTCACACAGCTTATTATTACACTTATTATTGTTGTTATTATTATTATCATTATTATCATTATTTTAATGAAAAAAGATTTTAGTTATTGCTTTTATATTTATTGAAATATCATCTAATCTCTGCCTTGTCCATTATATTATATTGACTTATTATGTATGTGAAATATGGTACACTGACTGACACACACACACATATATATATATATACACACACATACATAAATACATACATACATATACACACAAAAAATAATGAGACAACCTGAAAATACATACACATATGCACATTACCAGGACTGTGTGTACATCATGTGTTACAGAGAGGCTCAGCGTCACACAGCAGACTGCCGCAATACAGAGAGGCTCAGCGTCACACAGCAGACTGCCGCAATACAGAGAGGCTCAGCGTCACATAGCACACTGCCGCAATACAGAGATGCTCAGCATCACACAGCACACCGCCGCAATACAGAGAGGCTCAGCGTCACACAGCAGACTGCCGCAATACAGAGAGGCTCAGCATCACACAGCAGACTTCCGCAATACAGAGAGGCTCAGCGTCAAACAGCACACTGCCGCAATACAGAGAGGCTCAGCGTCACACAGCCAACTGCCGCAATACAGAGAGACTCAGCATCACACAGCACACTGCCGCAATACAGAGAGGTTCAGCGTCACACAACACACTGCCACAATACAGAGAGGCTCAGCGTCACACAGCCAACTGCCGCAATACAGAGAGGCTCAGCGTCACACAGCTAACTGCCGCAATACAGAGAGGCTCAGCGTCACACAGCCAACTGCCGCAATACAGAGAGGCTCAGCGTCACACTGCACACTGCCGCAATACAGAGAGACTCAGCTTCACACAGCACACTGCCGCAATACAGAGAGGCTCAGCGTCACACAGCCAACTGCCGCAATACAGAGAGGCTCAGCATCACACAGCCCACTGCCGCAATACAGAGAGGATCAGCGTCACACAGCCAACTGCCGAAATACAGAGAGGCTCAGCGTCACACAGCACACTGCCGCAATACAGAGAGACTCAGCGTCACACAGCAGACTGCCGCAATACAGAGAGGCTCAGCATCACACAGCCCACTGCCGCAATACAGAGAGGCTCAGCATCACACAGCCCACTGCCGCAATACAGAGAGGCTCAGCGTCACACAGCACACTGCCGCAATACAGAGAGGCTCAGCATCACACAGCACACCGCCGCAATACAGAGAGGCTCAGCGTCACACAGCACACTGTTGCAATACAGAGAGGTTCAGCATCACACAGCCCACTGCCGCAATACAGAGAGGCTCAGCGTCACACAGCACACCGCCGCAATACAGAGAGGCTCAGCATCACACAGCACACAGCCGCAATACAGAGAGACTCAGCGTCACACAGCACACTGCCGCAATACAGAGAGGCTTAGCGTCACACAGCACACTGCCGCAATACAGAGAGGCTCAGCGTCACACAGCCCACTGCCGCAATAGAGAGGCTCAGCGTCACACAGCCGACTGCCGCAATACAGAAAGGCTAAGTGGGATAGATAGATACAGACAGAGATATGGGATAGACAGATAGAACGGCAGATAGATATAAGCCAGATAAATAGATATATAGATCAATAGATATGAGATAGAAAAATAGTTATATAGATAGATAAATAGATATAAGAGATAGATAAATAGATATGAGAGATAGATATGAGATAGACAGACAGATGATAGATATGAGACAGATTGACAGATAAATAGATATATAGATAGATAGATAGATAGATACGAGATAGACAGGTTGATAGACAGATGATAGATATGAGATAAATATATATATATAGATAAACATATATGAGATAGATAAATAGACAGATAAATAGATATGAGATAGATAGATAAATAGATAGACGGATGATAGATAAATAGATATATAAATAAATAGGAGATAGATAAATAAATATGAGATAGATAAATAGACAGAGATATAGATAGATAGACAGAGATATAGATAGATAGATGATAGATAATGAGATAGATAAATAAATAGATAGACGAATGATAGATAAATAAATATGAAGGTGTGTACACACGGTGCGATTTTGGCTAAAAACTCTGACTATATAGATAAAATGGTATAGAAGAGTGTCCCCTGCTTGCGATAGGCATGTGCGCCCCGTGAGGTCGGTATCACATGGGTAAATACATTGTTCAGGCAGGACAATTCTGTCACCTGTAATGTATTAGGACACATAGCACAAAGTCAAAATCGCAAAGAACGATAGTCAAGAATGTGAGAATGTGCGGTACTGGGTCCTGCGGAGTTCAAGGGAAATCGTCCATAGCCAAAATCTCACTGTATGTACACAGCTTCTGGGGAGATGATAGAATATATATATATATATATATATATATACATATACACACACACACACACACACACACACACACACACTAAACATCGGCACTCACCTTTCCTAGTTTAGGGGTGCCCTATGGCTTGTGACCACATTGTTTAATATATATATATATATATATATATATATATATATATATATATATATATATATATACATATATATACACATACACATACACACAGATAAATACATATGAGATAGACGAAAGATTACTGTACTTTAGATAGACAGAAAAACAGACCAATAAATAGATATGAGAAAGAAACATGGATTCCCACCATGGCTCTGTGTGGAGTTTATATATTCTCCCCATGCTTGCGTGGGTTTTCTCCGGCTACTCCGGTTTCCTCCCACAATCCAAAAATATACTGGTAGGTTAATTGGCTTCCAACAAAAATTAACCCTAGAATGTCTGTGTGTGTGTGTGTACATGTGGTAGGAAATATAGATTGTAAGCTCCACTGGGCAGGGACTGATGTGAATGTTCAACTACAGTGTTCTCTGTAAAGCGCTGCGGAATATGTGTGCGCTATGTAAGAAACTGTTAATACATAAATAAATAGATAGAGAGATAAATGATAGATAGATAGATACAGACAAACTGATATGACATACATAGATGAATAGATACATAGATAGATAAATAGATACATATGAAAGATATTAGATAGATCTGTGTGTCGCATAACATACAACTACACGTCTGTTCCAGCACAGTGACCCGAGCAGGAAGATTCGTGTGTCATATAACATATAATGCCATGCGTCATATAACATATAATGATATGTCTGTTCCAGCACAGTGACCCGAGCAGGAAGATCCGTGTGTCATATAACATATAATGCCGTGTGCCATATAACATACAACTACACGTCTGTTCCAGCACAGTGACCCGAGCAGGAAGATCCGTGTGTCATATAACATATAATGCCGTGTGTCATATAACATATAATGATACGTCTGTTCCAGCACAGTAACCCGAGCAGGAAGATCTGTGTGTCATATAACATATAATGCCGTGTGTCATATAACATATAATGATACGTCTGTTCCAGCACAGTGACCCGAGCAGGAAGATTCGTGTGTCATATAACATATAATGCCGTGTGTCATATAACATATAATGATACGTCTGTTCCAGCACAGTGACCCGAGCAGGAAGATCCGTGTGTCATATAACATATAATGCAGTGTGTCATATAACATACAACTACACGTCTGTTCCAGCACAGTGACCCGAGCAGAAAGATCCATGTGTCATATAACATACAACTACACGTCTATTTCAGCACAGTGACCGGATCAGGAAGATCCATGTGTCATATAACATATAATGCCGTGTGTCATATAACATACAACTACATGTCTGTTCCAGCACAGTGACCGGAGCAGGAAGATCCGTGTGTCATATAACATATAATGCCGTGTGTCATATAACATATAATGATACGTCTGTTCCAGCACAGTGACCCGAGCAGGAAGATCCGTGTGTCATATAACATACAACTACACGTTTGTTCCAGTCACTGTGACCGGAGCAGGAAGATCCGTGTGTCATATAACATATAATGCCGTGTGTCATATAACATATAATGCCGTGTGTCATATAACATATAATGATACGTCTGTTCCAGCACACGCTGTATCTGCAGGAATATGGGATTTATGTTTCTCCAAAACGTAACTTTTAAACGACTTTGTCCCTATTTCCGCAGATGGCGGTAACCAGGCGTTCTTTTAGTATGCGCTAATCTTCTCACACTATGGGGGTTATTCTAATTCACTATTTCTGACAAATTCCTTCTTAGATGGACAAAACCATGTGCTGCAGGTGGGGCAGATGTTACCTGTGCAGAGAGAATTAGATTTGGGTGGGGTTTTTCTTCAAAGTGAGATCTATATTGCAGTGTAAACATAAAGCAGCCAGCATTTACCCTGCACAGAAACAAAATAACTCACCCAAATCTAACTCTCTCTGCACATGTTACATCTGCCCCACCTGCAGTGCACATGGTTTTGACCATCTAAGAGGGATTTTGTCAGAAAGAGTGAACTAGAATAAGGCCCTGTGTCACAGCGAGCAGACCGCAGTCTCCCAACTCCCACTCGGACACAGATAAATCGATGCCATCGCTCTGCAACACTAACACTTACTTATCTACTTTGAAATATTTGATGCAAATAGAAAAAAAAATCATTAAAACAATTTGATGGAATGTAATAGTTGGTGGTAGCTGGTAATAATTACAGGAGCGGTACGGGTCTGCGGAACCCTGACTACATATCGGGAGGGGGGGAATACTATGGGTCCTGGATCAGATATTACGCAGCAAATGCATCTCATACAGTACAGTAAGTATATAGAGAACACCACAGGACCATGTAATTATAGGGAGGGAGCTGTAGTAACGTCGGACGCACGGAACCAGCCAGAGATCACTGCGGATAATCACTAAACCGACCGGCAGAGTTCTATAGACTCTCATTGCGGAACATTATGCAACTGCTCAGTGTCCCAGCCTGCAGGCTCGGACAGACGGTAACACAGACATAGCACAACTCAGCGCTGGTGTGTGATACACACACACACACACACATACACTGACATGCCCAGTGCAATCACAGGAAGAGCAGGAGGGGGGTAAATACATACAGTCTCCTTCACTGTTTACATGGGAAGTGACTGCTGGTTTACATACAAATGTTGTTATGTTGCCATTGTGTGTGTGTGTGTGTGTGTGTGTGTGTGTATGTGTGTGTGTGTATTATAGATATAAGTTACATGACAGATAATATAAAGTTAGCTGGCAGGCAGATGGAGCACAGTGCATGTATGTGTATGGTATATATATATATATATATAGAAGGTCCAAATCTGCCGGCACTCAATGAGAATAATAATAATAATAATGAAGCAGCGGGCCCCGGTGCCCAATGAAAATCAGTACACAAACTCCAACAAGAATGGCACTCCGGAGGTAGGAATTCAACATGTAAAAAGCGTGTATTTAAGAAACCAAGCTTTCGGGGTTTGATCCCCTTCGTCAGGATACACTACAGCTGCCAGACTCTCTTTGGTGACACATCACAGTGCTGAAAACGGCCCTCCGGGGTTGAAACGTCGACAAATTTATGCTGACTTCTGTCAATTAAATACAGATTGTATTTGTAACTAGTGGTGAATGCCCTCTCTAATGATCTTCATTGGAACTGTTTGCTTATATTTGAAATTGCGATTTCTTAAGGAGCACCCCCCTGCTGATTTCTCCTGGATGGGAGTGCGGATTCCACAACCTATATATATATATATATATATATATATATATATATATATATATATATATATATATATATATATATATATATATATATATATATACATACACATACAGTACATACATATACAGTACATACATACGCACACACACACACATAAATATATATTTATATACACACATACAGTACATACATATGCAATACGCACGCACACACACACGCATACATACAGTACATACATACGCAATACGCACGCATACAAATATATATATATATATACACACACACACACACACACATACATACATATACAGTACATAATACGCAATACGCGCACACACATATATATGTAAAACACAGCAAGTAAGCGCTAGATACAGTAGTAGAGGATACAAAGTTAGTAGAGAGCCAGGGTCTTAGGATATATATATATATACATACAGTATATGTATGTTTGTGTGTGTGTGTGTCAGTGCCAGCAAACTAGTAGAGATTGCGGAGTATACAAAGTTTTATATATACTCGGGCAGTGGGAGCAGAGTGTATATATGTATATATATATATATCAGCCGTATACAGAGATAGCGGAGAGGGTCTCGGGCGGTGTGAGCACAGGGGCAGCAGCACACCCAGTGATACATTGTATATGGGGGCACTGGAAGTGTGGCAGAGGTCAGAGGTCACACAGAGAAGGGGGGCATCCCTGTACCAAGCACAGCCCCCCACCCTCCCTGCAGGGCACTTACCAGTGCAGATTTGCTGGCCAGGCTAGTGTTATCTACCATGCTGGCTGTGAGCTGTCCTCCTGTGCTGCTGCTGCTGCTGCTGAGTGCAGACCCTGCTAAATAATTCACCTACTCCTCCGGCGGTGCCTCCCCTCCCCGGCCACCGATCTCAGGCTCTGGATAGATTTTTTTTATCTCCCCCTATTTTTCCTTTTTTTTTTTTTTTGCAACAAGTGTTAGGCAGAGTGACCCAGAGCGAGAGATCAGCCCTCTGTGCTCCCATTTGCTGGCAGCGTGTCAAGGGAGTGATAAATAGGGAGGGCAGGGTCTGGTGACAGCACAGGGAAAGTGCTTTACCATTTCATTTCCCCACCAGGGACATAGCGGTAATGCAGCTGATCTGGCTGCTGTCCTCCGTGGTAATAACCCCCGGGCTGCTGCTCCCCCGTACACGGTAACCACCGTGCTGCTGCTCCCCCCGTAGTAATAACCACCGGGCTGCTGCTTCCCCCGTACACGGTAACCACCGGGCTGCTGCTCCCCCCGTACACGGTAACCCCCGGGCTGCTGCTCCCCCCGTACACGGTAACCCCCGGGCTGCTGCTCCCCCCGTATACGGTAACCACCGTGCTGCTGCTGTCCTCCGTAGTAATAATCACCGGGCTGCTGCTCCCCCCGTACACGGTAACCCCCGGGCTGCTGCTCCCCCCGTACACGGTAACCCCCGGGCTGCTGCTCCCCCCGTACACGGTAACCCCCGGGCTGCTGCTCCCCCCGTATACGGTAACCCCCGGGCTGCTGCTTCCCCCATACACGGTAACCCCCGGGCTGCTGCTTCCCCCGTATACGGTAACCCCCGGGCTGCTGCTTCCCCGTACACGGTAATCCCCGGGCTGCTGCTTCCCCCGTACACGGTAACCCCCGGGCTGCTGCTCCGGTAACCCCCGGGCTGCTGCTCCCCCCATACACGGTAACCCCCGGGCTGCTGCTTCCCCGTACACGGTAACCCCCGGGCTGCTGCTCCCCCCCTTACACGGTAACCCCCGGGCTGCTGCTACCCCGTACACGGTAACCCCCGGGCTGCTGCTTTCCCCGTACACGGTAACCCCCGGGCTGCTGCTTTCCCCGTACACGGTAACCCCCGGGCTGCTGCTCCCCCCGTACACGTAGGGATCCCCCATGTGTGTAGACCTAAAGCGGGGATCCCCCATGTGTGCAGTGATAAAGCGGGGATCATGTGTGCAGTGATAAAGTGGGGATCCCCCATGTGTGCAGCCGTAAAGCGGGGATCCCCCATGTGTGCAGAGGTAAATCGGGGATCCCCCATGTGTGCAGAGGTAAAGCGGGGATCCCCCATGTGTGCAGAGGTAAAGTAGGGATCCTCCATGTGTGCAGAGGTAAAGCGGGAACCCCCCATGTGTGCAGAGTTAAAGCGGGGATCCTCCATGTGTGCAGAGGTAAAGCGGGGATCCCCCATGTGTGCAGAGGTAAAGTAGGGATCCTCCATGTGTGCAGCCGTAAAGCGGGGATCCTCCATGTGTGCAGAGGTAAAGCGGGGATCCCCCATGTGTGCAGCCGTAAAGCGGGGATCCCCCATGTGTGCGGAGGTAAAGTAGGGATCCTCCATGTGTGCAGAGGTAAAGCGGGAACCCCCCATGTGTGCAGAGTTAAAGCGGGGATCCTCCATGTGTGCAGAGGTAAAGCGGGGATCCCCCATGTGTGCAGAGGTAAAGTAGGGATCCTCCATGTGTGCAGCCGTAAAGCGGGGATCCTCCATGTGTGCAGAGGTAAAGCGGGGATCCCCCATGTGTGCAGCCGTAAAGCGGGGATCCTCCATGTGTGCAGAGGTAAAGCGGGGATCCTCCATGTGTGCAGAGGTAAAGCGGGGATCCCCCATGTGTGCGGAGGTAAAGTAGGGATCCCCCATGAGTGCAGAGGTAAAGCGGGAACCCCCCATGTGTGCAGAGGTAAAGCGGGGATCCCCCATGTGTGCGGAGGTAAAGTAGGGATCCCCCATGAGTGCAGAGGTAAAGCGGGAACCCCCCATGTGTGCAGAGGTAAAGCGCGGATCCTCCATGTGTGCAGAGGTAAAGCGGGAACCCCCCATGTGTGCAGAGGTAAAGCGGGAACCCCCATGTGTGCAGAGGTAAAGCGGGAACCCCCCATGTGTGCAGAGGTAAAGCGGGGATCCCCCATGTGTGCGGAGGTAAAGTAGGGATCCTCCATGTGTGCAGAGGTAAAGCGGGGATCCCCCATGTGTGCAGAGGTAAAGCGGGAACCCCCCATGTGTGCAGCCGTAAAGCGGGGATCCTCCATGTGTGCGGAGGTAAAGCGGGGATCCTCCATGTGTGCAGAGGTAAAGCGGGGATCCCCCATGTGTGCAGAGGTAAAGCAGGGATCCTCCATGTGTGCAGAGGTAAAGCGGGGATCCTCCATGTGTGCAGAGGTAAAGCGGGGATCCCCCATGTGTGCAGAGGTAAAGTAGGGATCCTCCATGTGTGCAGAGGTAAAGCGGGGATCCCCCATGTGTGCAGAGGTAAAGCGGGGATCCCCCATGTGTGCAGAGGTAAAGCGGGAACCCCCCATGTGTGCAGAGGTAAAGCGGGGATCCTCCATGTGTGCAGAGGTAAAGCGGGGATCCTCCATGTGTGCAGAGGTAAAGCGGGGATCCTCCATGTGTGCAGAGGTAAAGCGGGGATCCCCCATGTGTGCAGAGGTAAAGTAGGGATCCTCCATGTGTGCAGAGGTAAAGCGGGGATCCCCCATGTGTGCAGAGGTAAAGCGGGGATCCCCCATGTGTGCAGAGGTAAAGCGGGAACCCCCCATGTGTGCAGAGGTAAAGCGGGGATCCCCCATGTGTGCAGAGGTAAAGCGGGGATCCCCCATGTGTGCAGCCGTAAAGCGGGGATCCTCCATGTGTGCAGAGGTAAAGCGGGGATCCCCCATGTGTGCGGAGGTAAAGTAGGGATCCTCCATGTGTGCAGAGGTAAAGCGGGGATCCCCCATGTGTGCAGAGGTAAAGTAGGGATCCTCCATGTGTGCAGAGGTAAAGCGGGGATCCCCCATGTGTGCAGAGGTAAAGCGGGAACCCCCCATGTGTGCAGAGGTAAAGCGGGGATCCTCCATGTGTGCAGCCGTAAAGCGGGGATCCTCCATGTGTGCAGAGGTAAAGCGGGGATCCCCCATGTGTGCGGAGGTAAAGCGGGGATCCCCCATGTGTGCAGCCGTAAAGCGGGAACCCCCCATGTGTGCAGAGGTAAAGCGGGGATCCCCCATGTGTGCAGAGAAAAAAGTGGTGATCCCCATGAGTGCAGAGGTAAAGTGGGGATCCCCCATGAGTGCAGAGGTATAATCAGGGATACCTCATTTGAGCAGAGATAAAGCGGGGATCCTCCATGTGTGCAGAGGTAATAGCAGGGATCCCCATGTAAGCACTGTATTAGGGATGCCCTTAGGGGTCCCCGCTGACAGCTAATTACAGATCCTGACATCAGTTCTCTCCTGTCAGAAAGAGACATGTGAAGAGACAGCGTGATGGACAGGCAGCAATGGAGACAGAGACAGGGGGCCAATAATAATGTATCAATCCAA